>NC_022014.1:59606767-59617131 GCF_000317375.1 Microtus ochrogaster
ACTAGCTCTGTAGACCAGGCTGGTCTCGAACTCACAGAGATCCACCTGCCTCTGCCTCCCGAGTGCTGGGATTAAAGGCGTGCACCACCATGGCCCAGCTCAATTTTCAACTTTTAATCAAATGATAAGGGATGTCCTTCTGTATATGTGTTGCTTTTATTGGCTGATGAATAAAACTGTTTTAGCCAATAGCTTAGCAGAGTAAAGTAGGAAAAGAAAGATACATGAGTGTCTCAGCTAATTTACTAGGTTGTATCTTATTCTGTAATACTTTCTCAAACTGAATGTTCTACAGAAAGTACATTCTCAGTGAACCCAGAAAGGCATATACAAAACCGAATTACACCAAAAAACAAACAAACAAACAAACAAACAAACAAAAAAAAAACCTTTGTTTCCTGTGCTTACTTGAACTCAACTCAGATTAGACTGCAGTACTCTTTGGCCTGAAGATTCTATCAATATGGAGACTATGTGAAACTGACCCCAACTAAAAGTTCAAATTGATCTCCAATCTCTGATACTACCTACAGATTCCCCTTTTGACAACTCCAGTTAAATATTGTTGTTAGTTTATTTTTTAAATGACAATGCTCCAGACATGGTGGCACACATCTATGATCTAGAGGATGAGACAGGAAGATTCAGTTTGAAGCCAACCAGAACAACCAAAGAAAGAAATGTTAATAAAAGGCATTGCTCATGAAGGTCCTACTGCAAACTCTCCACATGAGGACTCAAGCAGGCACTCTGCTCATGCTCACCACACTTGTGAAAGCCTATCAAGAAACTTATTTCACTGAGGAGTCAACAGAACTTCCCTAATATCCTCAATACAGAAACTATTGTTCATATTATCCTTGAAGTTTCAGAGAATTCTACGTTTTTCTGACCTCAGGTTTTGCTAGTAGTATTAATAGCCATGAAATCACTCCTCAGCTGATTTTCTCAGTCTTATGTCCAAAAGTACATTAACTTCCCTCAAAGACAAAGCACACACCTAAGGGCCATACTAAGTCCTCCCACCAACAGCTACAACAATCAAGTTTCAAGGTTAGTGTGAAAACATACCTCCAGTTCTAACCAGTGGATGTCTATATCCTCAAACAATCTTAAAATGAATCCAGCAATAGTGTCCAAAAGCAGAGACACAACTTGCCTGAGGACTCCAGATCTCGAATAAAGACAGCTCCTACACAAGATACTATTGGAAAACATAGCAGATTTGTTCCTTTTAAAACATTATTGTGGGGCTGGAGAGATTGCTCAGCAGTTAAGACGATCAGTGGCTGTTCTTCCAGAAGTCTTGAATTCAATTCCCAGCAACCACATGGTTGCTCACAACCATTTGTAATGAGATCTGGTGCCCTCTTTTGGCCTGCAGGCATACATGCAAATAAAGCACTCACATAAAATAAATCTTTAAAAAAATAAGATAAATAAATATTATTGTTATAATATTCTTCTAATGATTTAGTTCAAATATCATATAATTTTGTTTCTTTTAGGTTCCTAAAACAGTTCACAAATGTGTGCACACCCACGTTATACAACAGCCTGGACACTGACCACTAGTTACACACCATAATTTTAAGACAAGCACACTTGCTCAAGATACATATACAGGCCACTCACTGGCTCAACCACTGTTTCTCTGTATCACCAGCAGATCACAGACCTTATTTCTCTAAGAGGAAATAAGAGACATTCTGTGGCCATTTAGCTTTAAAAGACCTACTTTATTTTTCCTTCCCCAGAGTCTACTAAACTCTATGCTGGGTCAAGTTCCCTGCAAGGCAGTAAAACCTTTTTCAGTGCTCAATTTTTTATCTTAGTCTTTCCTTGTAACGTGTGTGTGTGTGTGTGTGTGTGTGTGTGTGTGTGTATTTGGTTTTGGTTTTTCCAGACAGGTTCTCTCTGTAGCTGTGGAGCCTCTCCTGAACCTTGCTCTATAGACCAGGCTGGCCTTGAACTCAGAGATCCACCAGCCTCTACCTCCCAAGCTCATGTAACTCTTTCAAAGGTTTCAAAGGTCTCCCCACTATTAATTCTAGAATTTTTTCTCTCCTCAAATTTAATAGTATCATCCATCAATCCAGTCACACACACAAAAAAATCTCTACCATCATCCATGTATTTACAGTAAGCTTTCTAAAACAAAGCAGACTGATCATGCTCTTGCCTAAAAACCTTGAGGCTTTCCAACTCACCTAAACACACATGATACTTTAATGATACTTTATAACTTGGTTCCTGACCACCATCTTCTCTAGCCTCATCTTTCACTATCCCCATAGGAAAACCTTTTTATCTACCATTCTTCTTCAGACACAGAATGCCTCCTTCACTATTCTTCAGCTTATATAGCTGCATAAATCCTCACAAATGGAGCACCAACAACATCACCAACCAGATACTCAAAGTGATCTTTACCATCTTCTCAGATTACCTGGTCAAATTAGGTTTTCATTTCTCAGTCTTCTCAGGATACAATGTGTATCTCTGCCATTACACTTACCAATGCATACTGAAATACCACATTGTTGTTGCTTTGTTTTGTTTTTTGGTTTTTCGAGACAGGGTTTCTCTGTAGCTTTGGAGCCTGTCCTGGAACTCCCTTTGTAGACCAGGCTGGCCTCGAACTCAGAACTCACAGAGATCCACCTGCCTCTGCCTCCCGAGTGCTGGGATTAAAGGCGTGCGCCACCAACGCCCGGCTTTTTGAAATACCACATTGTAAACTATCTTAACAAAGGCAATATCTTAGTGCCTGAGACATACCAAGTCTTAATGAATATTCATTTAATGAATGAATGGTGCTCTCAGTATTTTGGATTTGCACTGCCAAAAAAGTCTATTCCCCTCCCCCCCACAAGACAGATTTCTCTGTGTAACAGTTCTGACTGTCCTGGAACTACCTCCCCAGTGCTGGAATTAAAGGTATGCACCACCAACACCGGCTAATAAATCCTTTTTTATTGAGACAATCTCACTGTGTAGTCCTGGCTGGCCTCTCACTGTGAGTCCAAGCTGGCCTCAAATTCACAGAGATCTGCCTGCCTCTGCCTCCTGACTGAAAGGATTAAAGGTATGTGCCACTAGCACCCGGCAAGTAGCCTATTTCTTAAGAAGGAAACAAAATCTTTATTACTTTATATCTTCTACATAAACTTCTTTTAGTTTTTATAAAAAATACAATTTTAATCATAAGAAAACTAAAACTCTGAATATCAAAACTAAACGTAGAGAAGATTAAAATAAAATTTTTCACTTCAAAATCCATATTCTCTACTACACTTAAGAAATCTTATTTAAATGTAACCGGCAATATATTTCACAAATTTAAAATATGCAAACGTGTACATAATGCATATAAAGTGTGTATATAGTGTATACATGTACAAAATATGTATATATGCATTCAAAAATGCAACTCTTTCCATGATGTCTTTTCCACGATGTCTTATTTCAGGGGTTACAAAGAAAATATCTTCTTTCTTCTGCTACAGCAGTTTCATTTATCCCCAAAACACAATTATAAAAAATGCAGAACATTTATAACAAATTAAAGCAATTATCACTACACTAGAATTAAGACAACAGGGTAAGTCACAAGTTTCTAAAGATATTAAATTTCCAGAGGGACCAAAAGAGAGAGAATCCTAAAAAAAAAAAAAAAAAAAAAAAAAACAATCTTAGAGAAGAGATGAATATCCAAGGACAAAATCTTGAAGAGGGCTTCCTAGTAACACTGTAATAGAAAGGCTCGAGAGAGTAACGTGATGAACCTGAGTGGGGAAAAAAAAATGCGAAAAGAATTTGAAGAGCAAAGAGAGACAGAAAGCAGTGATGGAAAGATGGTTCAATGGGTAAAGAACTTGCCACACAAGAGGACCTGAGTTCAAATCTCCAAAACCCACAAAGGCAGGCACAGCACATCTGTAGTCCCATTCCGTGTTCCTATGGGGGAGAAAATCCCGAGACCTTGTGGACCAGCTAACCTGCTAGACTACCTAGCTTTTCTTGAGATCCCATCTCAAGCAAGATGGAAAGTGACGACCAGCATCCAAGTTCTCCTCTAACTTCTACACCCACAGATACAAACATGAAACAAACGGGACAACAGAACTAAGAGAACCAAGGACCAGCAATCATAATAAAAAGGTATGATAACTTCCCACAATCAAAGAAAGCTATCTAAACTACAAAAAGAACTTAGAACAAACTAGTCTATATGAAATGAATGTGGAGATGCACTGAAGGAAATAACTTAGGCCGAAAGGAAAATACAGAGAAAACTCTCAAAACAATTCTAAGTATCAAACTGAATATAGAACACTTTGGAAGTCACAAAAAGAAGTAACAAAAAGTGCCTGGGAAGAGCTGTTTAATATTTTAAACGAGTATCAGGTGTGGTGTTGCACACCTTTAGTCCCAGGGTCCAGTAGGCAGACACACGCAGAGATCCCAGAGTTAGAGGCCAGCCTCGGCTACAGAATGAGTTCCAGGATACCCAGGGGTACACAAGAAAAAAAAAAAAAAAGACTTAAGTAAGTGTTTAAAGCTAAGAAGCAAGCCTGAAACTATCTGCAATGGAAGAGATTGCTTTGCTTCTAAAGCCTTTTCTATGAATGCATGATCCTGCTCAAGCCAAATGCCACAGAAGAAAAGGAGCCAGTTGTTCTGTAAATACACAGAGCACTTACCTATCAAAATGCAAATCAGTTCCTCCTGCCCCACCCAAACTGGTCCAACAGGCTGGGAGCAAACAGCAAGTGAACTAACTGCCTGTTAATATGGTCAAACCTAAAAATTCATATTTAAAGTCTGTTGGACAACTATGGCAGGAGGGAAGAGAACAAATGAAAATTCAGCATAAAAGGTTTTAGAAACTGTTTCTACTCAACTCTGAAAAAAGAGTGGGCTGCTAGAAAATTGTAAGAACTACCCAGAGTTTACCTCTCATCAGTTAAACTTAGCAAGTAGCTTTTATATGCTTCTTTAAGGCCCTGGCTAAACACTTTCATGGGTAGCAAGAACTTAACAACACAAGCCCAGAGACCTTCTTTTATCAGCACTCAAATGAACTTTTGGGTGTCTCTGAAAAGCATCTATAAGTCAAATGAAGTAGTGAGGTAAAGACAGGTAAACCAGAGTCAGTGTAATGACTCAGTGGGTAAAAGGTGTTTGTCACCAGGCCTGATGTCCTGAGTTCAATCCCTGGAATGCATATGGTAGATGGGGGAAAAACCAACCCCAAAAGTTATCTCCTGACCTCCACACACAAAAATAAACAATAAATTTTTAGGGAGACTGGGAAACCAAGGAGATCGCTATTAAAGTACCCTGGCAAGAGCAGTTTTAGGAGAGCACTGGGCAAGGCCTGAGTTTATATACATAAATGAACAGTGAAAAGAGGCAGAAATGAAAGCAAACTACTTTTTTTAGAAAACAAATGCAAGAGTTAACAGAAATGGGCTACATCAGGATTCTTAAAGTGAGAGACATGTATAGATATTACAGAAAAGGAAAGGGGCATTAGGCAAAGTTTCAGATAAGAAAATTAACTGATTTTGAGAGATGAACACACTTTGACTAGTCTTTGAAAACCAGCCCAGCTCCAAGGATCTACTCTTTCAGAACAAAAATGTACTTAGCCATCTCCTTAAAGGAAAAAAAAAAAAGTCAACCTGACAACATTCCATATCTTCTGTTCATACACTACTCACACATAGTAAGAATGTGAACAGCAACAACATTAGCAGTACTTCCCAGGCACTGTGCAGAGCACTCTGTATAGATTAGTTCAGTCACATCTCTGAATTCATAACATCAGTCCCACTCTACAGAAGGAAATGAAAGATTAGAGAGGATCCACACTTCACCATCACACACTGCCTCCCATCATGTTAGCTAGCCCCAACTCTCCAACGTTATTCTAAGCCTCTCTCTTTGGGGGGAAAATGGGAGAAAGACAAAGCTTTTAATGTCCAGAAGCTTCAAGTGTAGCACATTAATTGTAAATGCCTCTATTAACTCCAATGTCTGAAACTAGACTAGCCAAACCAACCTGTGTAAACCATGCCATATGGTTAAGAACTGTCCGTGCCCTCATCCTAACCTCAGCCCACCGAAGGAGTGTGTGCCATTTCACCTAAATGCATCCAATCACCAGTACTCAGTGGGGTGGTGGATCTGATGAATTCAAAACACAGGCTGCACCATACGTGTTGTTACTTAGTTGTTTGGGTTTTTTTCTATTCCTATGGGATTTTTTTTGTGTAACATTCAGTTTCAATTTTTGTTTTTATTTCTTCGAGGACATTTCATGCACTAACTTGTCCTAGCATTGGCTTTTTGTTAGATGTTATTCAGCTTGTTTGTTGCTGGGGCTGTTGGACTTTCATGTCTGTGTTAGTTTGATAATAAAGCTATTCATAGAAATTAAAAAAAAAAGAAAAAACAAAACACACACTCAACCTGTTTGACCTAAAACCTGATTCAAAGGAAGATGTAACTACTTTACCTATCCTTTAAAAAGAAACCGTTCAGGGTGTCCAGACCTCTGCATCAGGAGACCTAAACAATTTAGGAAGACTAACACATAACTTAGAAACAGGAGAAAAATATGGCTGTCTCCCCAAACACTGACCTAGCTTAAGACCACAAACTACTGTGACAACAGTGCTTTCTTGTGATATTTTTATTCATCTACTTTGCAGCATGGATTTGAAGATTAAGTGAAATAATTTAGAAAAAGAATTTTCTAAATAAAATATGGAAATTAAACACATGAAAAGGCAGCTAAAGGATAACACCTGGAAAAGCAGTGTATTCAAACTCTGGTGGTGGGGGAGACATGATTTGTGGTGGGTATGCAAAAACAGATACAGCATTATTTCCCCCATATTTTCCTTTTGAGATAAGGTCTCATTACATAACCTGGCTGGCTTAGAACTTACTAGATAGACCTGCCTGCCTCTGCCTCCACACTCGAGCATTTTATACATTTGTATTTATTTTGTGTGCATGCAAGTAGGCCATAGTGAGCATGTGGGAAGGCAATTTAAGGGAGTCAGCCATCTGTTTCTACTATGTAAGTCCCCAGAATCAAACTCAAGTCTTCAGGTTTGGTAGCCACTGCTTCTACCTGATGAGGCAGTGGTTCTCAACCTTCCTAATGCTACAACCCTTTAATACAGTGATGACCTCAAACATAATTATTTTGTTGCTACTACATAACTGTAATTTTGGTACCCCTAGGGATCATAATGTAAATATCTGATATGCAGGATATTTGATATGTGACCCCCTGTGAGAAAGTCACTCAATCACCAAAGGGGTTGCAACCCAAAGGTTGAGTATGGCTGTGCTAAGACATGTCTTCAGCCCACACAGTATTTCCTATTAGAATAAAGGCGGCATCTCTTGCTGCAAATTCCCTTAACACCCAAGTCCTAGGAACTGAAAGGGTTCCTTAATACAGACAGCAAACCCTGAATGGAGACGCACATTTGTAACCTCAGCACTTAGGAGGCAGAGACAGGACAACCAGAAAGTCAGTCATCTCAGCTACATACTTCGAAGCTATACGGGGTACGTAAGATCTCAAAACAGTAAAATAAAATTTAAAAAGCAAAGTTTTGTAAAGAGTAAGAAGCAGGAAAATTAAATGTTTTTACTAGTATCCTCATTTACACTTACCCTAGTATCATTCCAAATTAAAAAAGAAGTTTGTATTAGTTCAGTAAAAATAATACTGAACAAATATTTACCATGCAAGAGAAGAATAACTATTAAACGTGTTATAGTCACTTTAATAAAAGCTTAAATTCTAAAATTCATTACCTTCATGGGATTTATTATTATATACCATGAATGATCTCTCTAGATCTAGACATGCCTTTAATCCCAGCACCCAGAAAGTAAAGTCTGGTTAATATCTGTTTAGGGAAGTCTAGTCTGTCTATAGAGTGAATCCCAGGACCTAGGGCTATATAGTAAAACCCTATTTAAAAAAATAAAAGAATAAATAAATGAATGAGAGAAAAGAATGATTTTACAATTTCAATTAATTAGAGGCATTGCAGATGACCCTAAGATTCTAATCCTACACTCTGAGACTTCAATATGCCTAACAGCCCAAGAGACAATAACAAATCTTAAGAACATAGTCAATTAGACCAAAAATTAAAAAAAAAAAACCTCATATTAAACAGGGTTACTTAAGAGGCTGAGACAAAATTGCCTGAGCCCAAGAGCTCAGGGCCAGTCTGGGCATCATAGCAAGACCACATATCAAAAATATTGAAGGTATGTGAGGTGGCACAATTATATGGGAGGCACCACAGTTCAAGACCTCCCTGAGCAACTCACTGAGTTTCTGTCTCAAAATACAAAAAGGACTGGAGATATATAAGTCAGTCATAGAACAATCACACAGCATGCACAAGATACCTAGTCTAATCCTCAGGACCACAAGCTGAGGGGAAGTAGTTCATATTATATGTTTGTACAAAAGAAAAAAAAAGAGTTCTTGAATCTGTCTCCTCAAAAACATAACTTAAAGCTCTAGAAATGCTATATTTGTACTTATTTATTTTTCATACGACTATGTATGTTTGGGACTAAATGTAGCTCAATCAGTAAACTACTTGCCTAACATATCCAAAATTCAAAACCCCAGCACTAGAGAGATAGAAACTAAAGTATATGTAGATGTTACACAGGGGAAGTAAAATTTTAACTAAACTAATGATAGGAATGATTATGATTTAACCAGCATAGATAAATCTAAAGAAATAATGACCCAGAAAGAACGTTCCTCTGAGAAGAACAAAAAAGCAAAGACAGGCCGGGCGATGGTGGCGCATGCCTTTAATCCCAGCACTCGGGAGGCAGAGGCAGGCGGATCTCTGTGAGTTCGAGACCAGCCTGGTCTACAGAGCTAGTTCCAGGACAGGCTCCAAAGCCACAGAGAAACCCTGTCTCGAAAAACCAAAAAAAAAAAAAAAAAAAGCAAAGACAGGGAAGGTGAGAGGGTGCTGAGAGGGTGAAAAGGAGCGGAAGGGAGGGACTGTGCCAATTTTATTGTCTTTATTGACAAGCTAAGGACCATGGATTCAATCCTATCCACAAAAGATTATGAGTTCCCAAGCAGGGAAAAGACATGATCAGTGTGATGCTCTGGGGGAAATAATCTGTCAGTGATGTCCAGAGTGAGCTACAGGAGAAAGGGAAAACCATGTCTGTTCATTACAGAACAATTCATCTGATGTCAAAAGACTGGATTATGGTAGAAGAATGAGTAAGACTGACAAGAAGGGATGGGTCAAGAGAAAGGACAAGTGATAGGTCTTGACAATTAATTAGGATGCACACAATGGTGACTCCCCTACCTGGAAATGTTAGAGTAACTCCTGGCCATCTACTGGATAAAATACATTGTCTCAACAAACAACAACAACAAAGTCAGAAATAAAGAAAAAAAAGTAGAGAGCAAGGTCTAGGAAGATTGTTCAGGGTTAAAACATTTACCCTGCAAGAGTTTGGATCAAAACCCAGGTAAATGGCAATCAGGCTTAGTGGCCCTCCTGTAATTCTAGCCTCAGAAGGTAAAAAGCAAAGGATCTCCAAAGCAAGCTTGCTAGTGAAACTAAACACAATCACAAAGCTCTGGGTTGACTGAGAGACCCTGCCTCCACTGATAAAGTAGAAGAGTAGTCAAGGAATGATGGCTGTTGATCCCAACATGAACCTTGAGTCTCCAAATGCAGGAGCACCCTGCATGTGTGTGCATATAGGTATGCCCACATATATGCAAATATACATACACACCTGCACACCACAACATGAAAAAGTAAAGAGGGGGACAGAAAGAAGTTAACTTTTTCATTGTATAATCTTTGCCACAAACTAAACTAGCCACACATATACATATATGTTTAGCTTATTCAATTCTTTATAAAGCCTTTTCATTATATACAGAAAACATAAAAACTGGGTAGCGTGTTCTTCTGAAGTCATTTTAAATCAATCACTCTAACAGAGCAAGATTCAAATCTTGAGTTCTCCATGCTTCAAGATAAATAACACTCTCCCCAAACAACTTATTGAATAACAAAGCGAAATACTTTCAAATACAAAAAAGGAGGGACATGGGCCCACAAGTTCCTTGATTGCAGATAAATAAAAATTTAACTTTTAAATTCAGTAGTTTCCCTACTAGAGCATATTTCTAAGCCATAAGCTGTTTTTAAAAAGAAAATGTAAACCGGGCGGTGGTGGCGCACGCCTTTAATCCCAGCACTCGGGAGGCAGAGGCAGGCGGATCTCTGTGAGTTCGAGACCAGCCTGGTCTACAG
>NC_022014.1:59618231-59623911 GCF_000317375.1 Microtus ochrogaster
AGGTTAAGAGCACTGACTGCTCTTCCAGAGGTCCTGAGTTCAATTCCCAGCAACCACATGGTGGCTCACAGCCATCTGTAATAAGATCTGGTACCCTCTTCTGGCTAGCAAGCATACACTGTATACAAATAAATAAATAAATAAATAAAATCTTTTAAAAAAAAAAAAAAAGCAGGTGTCATCATGCCCAGCTCTCAAACTCAGGTTTCACTATGTAATATAAAGCATTGAATTACCTTTATAAAATTGGTACAAATCACATAAAATAAGTCACTGTTCCCAAAGTTTCTATCCAAGAGAAACAAAAATAACATTTAAGCGTTAATAATTATTCAAAAGGTCGGGTCATCAAAAAAAAAAAACCCTTTTATCTCTAAAATTAAAATTTATGTGTTTGTAGTATGTATCCAATCTTTATTAATGAGGTCTGGAGCTAAAAACTACTCAAAAACAAGTGATAAGACTGCAAGATCCTGAAAGTAAATATATTACTAAGACAGAAAAAGTTTACAATTTAGAAAAAAAATATTCAACCCAGTAGATAAAACAACCCCAAAGTGTTCTTGGAACATTTTTAGCAAACCCAAAAACAGTATGTATGTGTAAGACAGGGAGCTTGCCTTTAATCCCAGCACTCGGGAGGCAGAGGCAGGTGGATCTCTGTGAGTTTGAGACCAGCCTGGTCTACAGAGTGAGTTCCAGTTTTGGAACTACTTTTCTCCAGGCAAGCAAGATGGCTGAGCGAGTGGGTGAAGGGACCTTGTAGCAAGGCTGACAACCTGAGTTTGATCCTGGGACTCAAGTGGGGAAGGAGAACCAATGCCCCCAAGTCATCCTGACTTTCACTCACACGCAAAGAAATGTAAACTAATTTTAAAATATTTTTATTCTGGGGTAGTGGTTTACCTCACAATACAGTGCTTGCCTAGTAGTCAAAAGGCCCTGGCTTCAATCCAATACTGCAAAAAAAAAAAATAAAAATTCACTTTTGATAACATCTATCCAATCCTGGCTGTCATGGAGCTTAATATGTGAGTTCAGGCTGACCTGAACTCAGAGATCCTCCTGCCTCCGAATCCTGAGATTAAAGGCATGAATGATCACACCGACTAAAAATTCACAATTTTTAAAAATATTCTGTGATCCATAAAACTGTCAAACACTAAATAATTTACACTTGTCATTTCTGAATATTTGCATAAATATTTCCATAGTGCATTTCACAAGTTGGGTCTTGGTCATTTATAAATAATTCTATTGTAGACCCTCTACCAAAAAAAAAAAAAACCGCCCAAGACTGCACAGAGATCTAGTGTCCCACTCTCTAGCATATTATCCTAGGACTTTGCTGTGTTTCTCTCTGCTTCTCCCTCTGCACGTGGGATTACAGCCATCCTTCCACTCTTCTTTCAGTATTATGATCCTGCATTGGACATATCCTTTCAGTAGCAGGGGTAGAAAGAATTTTTTCTGAGACCTGACTGTTCCAAAATGCCTTTATTCAGCCTTCCCATTTGACTGTGGGTATCACTGGGTTTTGAGCTAGAAACCATCTTCCTTCAGAACTCTGAAGGCATCCTCCTCCCATCTTCTTGCATGCTCTTGTCATAAATTCTAATTCTTATTGAAAGTGAATGGACAGAAAGGCTCTTCCTCCCCCAACTTGGAAGCTGACAGCTTTCTTTACACAGTGTCTGGCACAGTAACACGGCCATTTCATTGGAAGAATCCAAAATTCACAAGTGTTTTCTCTGGGGCTGTCCAATTTTGACAGAAAAACCTTGTTCATAAAGTATAAAACACGTAATTAGTTGCAACTGTTCTGGAAGCTGAACAGTGGTTGAGGGGGCTGGAGATTTATCATTTAAGCTGTACTCAGGGCCCTCATTTTCGGAAAAGCATTTTTTCTTCTACCACAGTGTAATCAATGTATTCCTGAGTCTGGAGCCAGCTGGGTTACTTTCTCCACAAAATAAGACTTAAACTTTGTGCAGGGTGAGAGAATAACCTGCCTAACCTAGAGAAAGTAAAGAACCTTTTCAAGACTTCCTCTCACCAACACCCTCGAAGATGGGTTGGTGCCTCTGCCTCCTCTCTCGAGACCCTACACCAACTTGCTGTCTTCCTTTGCACCATCTACAATCTGAATAAAGCATGGATTTCAGATTTCAATTAATACTGTATCAATATTGCTTCGTCAATCTTAACAAATACGCAATACTGTAGTAAAATAGTTGACAAATAGGGAAAATGAGTTTAGGAAATATAGAACTTCTATTAGCATCAATAATTTTTCTGTTAGTTTAAAATTATTCACAATTTCAAGTTCATTTTTAATTAATTAGTTAATTAACTATGGGTGCCTTGCCCAAATGTACGTACATGCAGTGCCTACAGAGGTGTCAAAAGAGGGTGTCAGATCCCTGGGACTAGATGCTGTGGGCTGCCATGTGGGTCCTACGAATTGAATCTAGGTGGTCTGGAAGAGCAGCTGGTGCTCGTAACCACTGAACCACCTCTCCAGGCTATCCAGTTCATTTTTAAAATAATAGAACTCTTTTTGCTTCTAATTTATGAAGCTGCTCTGTAGGAATGTTTTGTGGCATGGCTGAAGAAAAACAATGCACTCTAGGGGAGCACTAACATTCTTTGATACCTTTATTATTTTTAATTGTACGTGTATGGGTGTTTTTGCATGCATGCATGCATATCTGTGTACCATATGCGTGCCTGGTGCCCAAAGATGCCCAGAACCAATATAGACAATTGTGAGTAACTGCACAGGTGCTAGAAATAAAGCCCAGGGCCTCTGGAAGAGGAGCCAGTGCTTATTCCCTGAGCCACCTCTCCAGTTACATTCTTTGATTCTTTTTATTTTTTGAGATATGGTTTCTCTGTGTAGCCCTGACTATCCTAGGATTTGATCTGCAGACCAGGATGCCCTCAAACTCAGAAATTCACTGCCTCTGCTTCCTGAGTGCTGGGATCAAAGCATGTGCGACCACTGCCTGGCTCCATTCTTTGATTTTTAACCCTGAAGTATAGTATTTTTCAGTATAAAAATCAATAGAGAACTAAAGAATTTCACATTACATAAGTTGTTCCACTCAGATAGTGTCTGTCTTCTTACTAATCTGTTTCTTTTTCCATTGTGTATCTTTTTAGTCCTTTACCAAATAACCTTGGTTTTTTATAGTCAATAACAAATTATAATAATTCTTGAGACGGTTGACATTAGGTGATCTAGTAAAATGCCTGGACACTTCAGAGGTAGAACACAAACAATAAAAGTTGAAAAATGAGCCAGGCATGTTGACCCACGCCTTAATCTCAGCACTATGGAGGCAGAGGTAGTTGGATCTGAGTTCGAGGCTAGTTCAGTCTACAGAGCAAGTTCCATAATAGCAAAGGCACATCAAAGAAACTCTGTCACAAAAAATGGGGGGGGGGGAGGCTGGAAAAATGGAATCTGTTAAGATTAGTATACAAAAAACATAAATAGGCGCTGAAGAGATGACTCAGTGGTCAACAGCACTTGTTGCAGAGTACACAGGCTCAATTCCCAGCACATACATGGTGGCTCATATCTGTAATTCCAAGGGATCCAATATCCTCTTCTAACTTCCACGAGTATACACGTGGTACACATACATAAATACTGGCAAAATACTCACACACCTAAAAATAAATATTTAAAGATAAATACAGTACCACCTAAAACCCCCAAAAAGTAGTAGCACCTCCTGCCACTACCACTACATACAAAAAACTTTTTTTTTTTTTTTTTTGGTTTTTTTTTCGAGACAGGGTTTCTCTGTGGCTTTGGAGCCTGTCCTGGAACCAAAAAACTTTTTTAAAAAATAATTTATTTGAGGGCTGGAGAGATGGCTCAGAGGGTAAGAGCACTGGCTGCTCTTCCAGAGGTCCCGAGTTCAATTCCTAGCAACCACCTGGTGGCTCACAACCATCTGTAATGTAACGAGATCTGGTGCCTTCCTTGTCAGCAGTATATTATATGCTTAATAAATAATTTTTTTTTTTTTTTGTTTTTCAAGACAGGGTTTCTTTGTGGTTTTGGAGCCTGTCCTGGAACTAGCTCTTGTAGACCAGGCTGGTCTCAAACTCACAGAGATCCGCCTGCCTCTGCCTCTTGAGTGCTGGGATTAAAGGCGTGCGCCACCACCGCCCGGCTAAATAAATCTTTTTAAAAAGGATTTATTAAAAAATAATAATTTATTTTTATTTACTGTTCAGTGGTGTTTTGCCTGCAGGCTTGCCTGTGTGGAATATCAGATCCCCTGGAACTGGAGTTACAGACAGTTGTGAGCTGCCATGTGGGTGCTGGGAATTGAACTCAGGTCCTCCAGAAAAGTAATCAGTGTTCGTAACGGCTGAGTCATCTCTCCAGCCCACAACTGTTAAAATGACTGCAAATTCACATTTCTTCTATCTAGAGTCAGGGAAGTCCATATTTCCTCTCCCATGAATTTAGAAAAGCTTGTAACTCCCTTGTGTATGACAAGAGATTATAGTAAGACCTTTTCAGGTTGGGTGAGAAGAGAAAATATACTTTCACATTGTTCCCTGGACAATTCCTTGGAGATACCTCCAAGCCCCTTGTTAGCAATGGAACCGCCCTGAAACTACCAGGCAGTATGACCTCTCTTCAAAGAGAGATCATATGAAAGCTTGGACATGATCTGCAAAGAAAGAAATGCCTGACCGGCCCTCAGCTATTCCAGTTCCAGCTGTCATCTGAATAAATACATGACAAACACCAAGCCCATATGGCTCAATGGAGTCTCTTCCTAAGTTCCTGACTGACAAAAGTCATTAGATAATAAAATTATTGGGGGGTACAAGTTTGAGAGTTACTTTTTATAGAGAAATACTAAAAACCTTTTTACAGCAAATATAATTTTTCCAAATACTTTGTTTTGCTTCATACTATATAAATCATTCAGAGTTTTCGTTTTCCTTCTTTTGTTCCAAATAATGAAGGGAAGAAGAATTTGTTTGGCTAGCAACAGGATAATTTTTCCACACAGAAATTAGTTGTTATACATTATTAAAAGATTTGAAAAATCTGTTAGGGACTAAAGAGATGGCTCAGAGATTATGTGTACTGACTGCTCATGTAGAGGATCTGAGTTCAGTACCCAGTACCCATGTCAAGCAGCTCACAACAACCTATGGCTCTACAGGGATGTGATGCCTCTGGCCACGTGCTGACATGCGCATGCATACCCACACACATATACATAATTTAAAATGATGGGGGGAGAGGCCATATACATTTTGGTGCATCAACACAGTTGGCCTACAGCCTCTACAGACTGTTTCTCTGCACCATGATTCTCCTAAAGAGGAGAGGGGACAAATATTCTCACCCTAGCCACTGAACAGTTAGCTAATCCAGAGCCTTGTATTATAATCCTTCTAAACATGGTTATCTATTATACCCTTAATGTAATCCTTGAGCCTTTTAAAAATCAAAACAAGTCTGCCATTTATTAATAGGATTATCAACTACTAAGCAGAGCAAATTATTAAATTTACTCTCTTTGGAACTAAGATATCATTACATTACCCCTGAAAATGACCAACTTTTCTTTTTTTTAAAGGTTTTTTTTATTATTTATTTATTATGTATACAATATTCTGTTTGTGTGTATGCCTG
>NC_022014.1:59624525-59646566 GCF_000317375.1 Microtus ochrogaster
AACTAGCTCTGTAGACCAGGCTGGTCTCGAACTCACAGAGATCCGCCTGCCTCTGCCTCCCAAGTGCTGGGATTAAAGGCGTGCACCACCATCGCCCGGCTGGCTCAGACTTTTAAGATTTATTTTTATGTACATGAGAGTTTTGCCTGCATGTATGTGTGTGTACCACGTGCATGTCTGGTACTCTTGAGGTTAGATTCCCTGAACTGGAGTTACAGATGGTTCTGCCGTGTGGGCGCTTGGAACTGAACTCAAGTCCTCTGGAAAAGTAGTCAGTGCTCTTGATCCTGGGGCTCAGATCTTTTCAGTATGTTTGTCACACATCGTTTTAAAAAAAACTTTTACTCATTCAGTTAACAAAACTCTGAAATACATATTATCTGCCTATTACTGACAGTAATACTCCACAAATTTGTTTTCAGTGAATACCAACTAGATCTTTATTTCACTATAGAGCAAAATTTACAGTATGGTAACAGAGTTTGACCAGTCAGAAAGCTCAGTAGGTAAAGGCTCTGCCCACCAAGTCTAAGGACCTAAATTCAATCCTCAGGACTCATCACATGATAAACAGAGAAAACTGACTACTAAATGTCATTCTCTGACCTACACACATGCAAGCATACACAATTATAAAGATTTAGGAGTTCTATCAATCAAGTCAAAAATTAGCAAAAAAAAAACAAAACACCTCTTCACTCCTATACTTTCACAATTTAATGATGTCAAAATTAATGAGATATTAGTTAATACAAAAATAACATCATAGAAAGAAATCTTTTGTTTCCAACGAGGTCTTAAACAACCTTTTCAATTCCACCCATCTTTAATTCACAACTATGTGTTACTGATGTACCTACCATGTATCAAGTATTGTTAGCTATGGTATTCTGAATATCTCCAATGTCTCATGACTTTTTTCAGAAATTTAAAATACTTTTTTCAGAAATTTAAAATACTTTTTTCAGAAATTTAAAATACTTTTTCATCCTCTCTCAAAAGAATCAACTTTTTTCTTTAGAAAATTTCTTTCTGTAAGAAAGTTATCAGTCTGGTCCTATGATGTTACACAAAAATACAAGTGGAATTAACTAATGTTAGCAGTTTTAATTTAATGAAGTTCTGTCTCGTCTTTACAACATGCAGCATTTAAACTTATATTCATAAACTAATTTATGTGTAGAGTTTCACTGAAAGGTGGAGTTGCCTTTCTCAGTATCTAACCCTTCAATCCCATTTATTCCAGCGACCCTCATTTTGACTTTGGTTTACAGGTCTTCAGTTTGACAGCTACGTACCTGTGCAGAAAGAGCTCCATCTACTGGTAGAAAAAAAACTACTACTATTAATCTGCTATGTTAATCTACACAGCAAAAAAAATGTAAAATGATTCCTAATGACATAAGGCTATACACATCCATCAGTGCATCGCTGATCCCTACTCAGAGAAACAGCTTCTTGGAGGAGATAGAGATAATTAAAACAGAGACCCACAACTGGACAATGTGCAGAGAGGAAAAAGACTGGAGCACTCAGTCCTCAAGGAGATGTCTATCAAACACCTACCTCACCTCAAGATTCAGAGGTCATCTGAGTACAGGAGATGGAAAAAGTGTAAGACACAGGTAGGTGGATGACTCCAGGGAAATAACTGATGCATGGATGAACTCACAGAGACCATAGCAGCATGTACAGACATATGAAGACAAAAATCTAAGCACAGAGAAAGAAGAGGGCACAAAGTCCTACCCCTGGCCAAAAAGCTACTTACAAGAATCTGGGAGATAGGAAATCAGTTTTCTCCAATGGAGTGAATACTAGATACATCAATCAGGGGAGGCCTCATGCTCAGGAATTGATGTGGAATGTCCTTGTGTATATGTGTTTTTATTGGCTAATGAATAAAGTTGCTTTGGCCTATGGCAGAACAGAATATAGCCAAGCTGAAAGAGACATATATAGAGTAGGCAGAGTCAGAGAGACGCCATGTAGCTGCCAAAGGAGAAAGACGCCAGAACAGAACCTTACCCTGTAAACCACAGTCTCGTGGCAATACACAGATCAATAGAAATGGGTTAAATTAAGATATAAGAGTTAGTTAACAAGAAGCCTGAGCTAATAGGTCAAACAGTGTTGTAATTAATATAGTTTCTGTGTGATTATTCGGGTCCAGGCAGCTGGGAAATCAGACAGCAGTCTCCTTCTACAAATGGAGCCCATATGTTTGAGACTAACCCATGTGGCCAGCCACACACTTCAGGTCCAGGTGACTGTATGCCAGCTCAGGGTTAGGAGAAAAGAAGCTGAGAGCATGCCTGCTGCTCAGCACCCCTGCCAGGGTATGCCACTGCATCAGGTCTGCTAGGCATGCACAGGCAGAAAAGCATGGCAGATTCCCACTACTATACATGGAGATATATTCGGACCATGCGGCATGCTGCATGGCAGATTTAGCTTTTACTCAGACAAAAAGGGTGTATTGTGCTGCACTATGCTTCCCAGAGATGAGGTGGAAAGCATGGCTCCCACCCAGCAATCCCAGAGCTGGTGGTAAATGTACCTCCACCATATTGAAAGGCCAAGAGAAGTGGAGCCAGTACTGCTGCAACCACACTGCTTATCATTTTAAAATGCTCCTTGTCAGAAAAAAAAAGGATTTCAGATACACAATAGGACAGATTCAGACAAAAAAGACCTCTAAATGAGACATAGTGTGTTTAAAAATGTGGGCTTGAAAGAGAGAGGAAAAAGAATATAGACAGTTATAAAAAGTCTTTCAAGAGACAGTAAAAGTAATATAAAAGAGTACAGTCATAGATTAAAGGAATAAAGAAAACTAAGCCATGTAAAGATGGAAAATACAGAGAGTTTGGATAATGCATATTATTGTACTTTCTTTGAATTTTTTTGACTGCAGAGAGAAATTTGATTCTGGGGGTTGCTAAGTTAAACCCACATAAAGGTGTCTTGACTTCAAAATTTGGGTCTAAAGATATGTGCTTTGCAAAAGAGGTTCTGCTTTTATTTCCAGAGAAGATGAGAACCTGTGGATTCCTTCCAGGCTAATGGGTTTTGAAGGAACAAGACCCCCCGAAAGTTCTCCATGAACCCTAAAAATTCTTCATCCAACAAAAAGCAGGAAGCAGTTTGGAAAAAACTACACCCAAATTCTCAAAATGATTGTTTATAAATGTTTGTATTCATTAAAAAAGGGTTGGGTAGAAACTGTTAACAGTCACAGCCAATCTCTTTTTTTAAATAAAAGGGAGATATGATATAGTAATGAATGCATTGATATGGACCTTGGTCTATTGATACAAAATTTAAGGTCAATTTTGTTATATGTACTACTGTTCTTGTTTAAGGCATTAATGTTTAGGCAGCTCATTTTAAAATGTATAATTAAAAATTACAGATTAATAGGAAGTCATTTATAACACCCAAACTTGTAGTCATGTTAGGTTTTCTAGATGTACAGAGATATATTTCAGTTAGGTAGATAATCTTCAACACTTCAAAGACCTATGGAATACGGCATTTAAAATCTTTTAAGAACTTAAGACTTTTCTCAACTGTGAGACATGTTTGCTTCTGGCAGCACCAATTACTTCAGAGAAGTTAATGAGCATTGAAGAAATTCGCTATGGAATTTGCCTTAATGTGACAAGGCAAGCCATTTGGGCAAGAACTGCTCTTGCCTGGACTGCTTGATGGTATGCTGTATGAACTAGACATACAGGACCCACAGAAAAGTGACTACTGAACATTCCAAAAGACGGGATGGTCCTTTAGGGTTCCTGCTTCACAGGAGAAACTGACAGACATTCTGCAGGATATAGAAGAAAGTGACTGACAAACTGCCAAGATAGGCAAAACAGCCTTTCAAATTTCCTGCTTCATGGAAAAGTCTGCTGGACACTATGGGCCTGTAAGCTGAAGATGGATGCCTCAACAGAAAAACTTTGGGTGACTGTCCAAGCAGCAAGATGTGTCTGTCAATTCCAGACCTTTGGAAATTCCTTACAATACACTTTCTGATTACTTAGATAATATTATATCCTTCTGGGGTCTTTGAAGAGTTGAAAACAGTTATAATTTTCCTTAGTTATGATAAGAGATATATTAGATAAGAAACTTTAGTCACAAAGATAAAATAGATGATAGAATATTTTCTTTAATTTTGCCAGATACAAATAGACTAAATATTGTAACTGTAATTCTTGCTTTGAACCTATTTTCCTATGCGTAATTTTACTAAGTTAAAGTTAAAACCTTCCTTTTTATTTGGACAGAAAAGGGAAATGATGTGGAACAACCTTCTGTGTATGTGTTGCTTTTATTGGCTAATGAATAAAGTTGCTTTGGCCTATTGCAGAGCAGAATATAGTCAGGCTGGAAGAGACAGAGAGAGAGAGAGAGAAGGCAGAGTCAGAGAGATGCCATGTAGCTGCCAAAGCAGAAAGATGCCAGAACCTTCCCCAGTAAACCACAGCCTTGTGGTGATACACAAATTACTAGAAATGGGTTAATTTAAGATGTAAGAGTTAGTTAATAAGAAGCCTGAGCTAGGGCTGGAGAGATGGCTCAGTGGTTAAAGAGCATTGCCTGCTATTCCAGAGGTCCAGAGTTCAATTCCCAGCAACCACATGGTGGCTCACAACCATCTGTAATGAGGTCTGGTGCCCTCTTCTGGCCTGTAGGCAAATACACAGGCAGAATATTAGATACACAATAAATAAATATTAAAAAGGCTCCAAAGCCACAGAGAAACCCTGTCTCGAAAAACCAAAAAAAAAAAAAAAAGAAGAAGCCTGAGCTAACAGGCCAAACAGTGTTGTAATTAATATAGTTTCTGTGTGATTATTCAGGTCTGAGCAGTCGGGAAACGAAAAAACAGTCTCTGCCTAAGAAATGATTGGCCAATATAAAAGACTCCATGTCTTTTGTCTGCTTTTGGTTGTTTTGTGTTTTGAGGTTTTTTGTTTGTTTTTGAGGGAAAAAAAGAACATGAAGTTGGGTGGGTAGGGAAGTAAGGAGATCTGGGAGGAGTTGGGAAGGGGAAAATGGTTAAAATATATTGTATGGAAAAAATGTAAAAGCAATAAATACAAGAAAAATATTCTTAAAAAATAATCTTAAAAGAATCAACACACTTGAATATGGCAATACTGTTTTGGTTTTGTCTTTTTTAAACACAGTCTTTCTCTATAACCCAGGCTGACTGGAACTCACTATGTAGGCTGGCCTTAAACTCATGATCCTCCTGTTTAAACCTCACAAACGTTGGGATATAGGTATGTTATCTCCATACTAAACTCTTGACTAAACAGAGTTCTACAGATAACAGTAATCTCTGACTGAACAGTAATCTGACTGAGCCTTAAAAAAACAAATAAACAAACAAACTAGGATTACAAAGTGTAAGAATAACTCCAAATGACTATCTTTCCACAGAACACTCATAAGATTTTAACATCTCGCCGGGCGATGGTGGCGCACGCCTTTAATCCCAGCACTCGGGAGGCAGAGGCAGGTGGATCTCTGTGAGTTCGAGACCAGCCTGGTCTACAGAGCTAGTTCCAGGACAGGCTCCAAAGCCACAGAGAAACCCTGTCTCGAAAAACCAAAAAAAAAAAAAAAAAAAAAAAAAAGATTTTAACATCTCTAGATAGGTAACTTGAGTTCTGAAATGTACTTAACTTCCTACTTCATGTAGCTATTGTACAAACAAAAAATGACAATAGCTGAAAACTTTACAGTGTCTATTTTTTAATTTATCTGTGTCTGTGTGTGTGCACACCATGTATACAATATGTCAGGTCATAAAGTGTGGAATCAGAGAATAACTTTCTACAGGTAGTCCCTACTTCTATCATATGAATCTCAGTGACTGAACTCAGGCCATCAGGCTTAGAGGCAACCTTTACTTGCTGAGTCACCTTGTTAGCTCCAGTGTTCAGTACTTAATACATGTCAATTATACAAAACATATAATGATGCTGATTACCATAAGGATTAGCGTCAGACACCTATAATCCAGAACAGAAGAGGTAAAAGCAAGAGAATCACTACAAATTCAAGGTCAGTATGATCTCCAGAGACTCTTCTGTCCCACAAACAAAACAAAAAAAGCTGATTATGAGGCTGGAGAGATGGCTCGGCTGTTAAGAACATTTGTTGATCTTGTAAAGGGCCCAAAATTGGTTTCAAGCACCAACGTGGTTATTCACAATGATCTATAACCCAGTCCCAAGAAATCTGATGTTCTCTTCTGACCTCAGAGGGCACCATAAACACACATACATTCAGGCAAAACACAACACACAAAATAAATATTTTTAAATGCTGATTAGAATAGTATATTTCAAGGATTCAGCTTTTTTTTTTTTCTTAATAAAGTCTCAATGTATAGCCCTGGCTGGCCTGAAACTCACTATATAGACCAGGCACACTTCAAACTCAAGAGACCCACCTGTCTGCGCCTCCCAAGTGCTGTGATTAAAGGTATTCACCACTAGGCCTACTGGTATTAGCATTCTTAAATATGAAAATAACAGTGGCCAAAAATGAGGATCAATGGAAAAAAATACAAGAACAAAGTAAACAATCCATCATAATTTATCCAGGGACAAACAGTTCTCTCTACAGGCCATGTCATTTTTAACCCTACACATTACAATACAAGTAACTGACATTCAAAATTAAAATGAATCATAAACAGACTTTACATTCTGTTAAATATGATCTATTTTAAAAGAATAAGACATATTAAAGCCAGACATAGCTCAATGGTAGAGTGCTTCCTTGGCATGTACAAGGCGCTAGGTTCAATCCACACAAAGTAAATTAATTAATTAAAAAAATTGCTTGATCCTTTGCTTTACCTTGAAAATTGAATTATTCCAGGAATGGCAGCACACACTGTGAGGCAAAAAGATCTGAATTTCAAGGTCATCCTCAAATACACAATGAGCTTGAAACCAGTAAACTACATAATCTGTCCAAAAAGAAAACTATGAGCCAAGTGTGGTAGAGCCGTTACACAAATAACAGCTCAAAAGACAAAGGAAAAAAATTGAGTTATATGCTAAATGTGCTAAGTTACATACTAAATAATGTTATGTTGTCTTAATCAGGGTTACTCTGGCTATGATAAAACACCATGACCAAAAGCAAGCTGGGAAGGGAAGGATTTATTTGGCTTACATTTCCACACCACTACAATGCACCATAGAAGGAAGTCAGGACAGGAACTCAAGCAGGCCAGGAACTCTAACAAGACAGAAACCTAAGGGCAGGAGCTGTTGCAAAGGCCATGGAGAGGAGCTGCTCATTGGCTTGCTCCTCATGGTTTCCTCAGCATGCTTTCCTGTAGAACCCAGGACAACCTACCAGCCCAGGAGTGGCACCACCCACAACAGGCTGGGCCCTCGAACATTAATCATTAAGAAAAAGGCTTGGCCTACAGCCAGATCGTACAGAAGCATTTTCTCAATTGAGGCTTCCTCCTCTCTGATAACTCTAACTTGTGTTGAGTTGACATAAACTAGGCAGCACACATTATAAAAATAGATAAATCAACATGAAAAAGGCAAAAACCATGATTAAACACACATTCCTCAAGAAAACCAAACAACTACCTGTCTGAAGAAAATTAGCATACAAGAGAGCATTTACGAAAAGGAGCTATGACATTTTGTTTTCTTTCTCAGAAACCAATAAACTGAATTAGCTGCATTCAAATAGCAATAGCCCTCAAGAAGTCATTACATACAAACGCACATTCACGCCTAGAAACCTAAAAGATACAATGAATCTTGAAGTTTTAAAGTTTTAAATTAAATAAAGCATACATACAGTGAAATAACATTAAAATACAAATATATTTAAAGTGAGATTTTAAAATTAATTTTCCTTACATAGAGGCCAACTTAACATCTCTACTGTCAAGGATTTTTTTTTAAAGATTTATCTATTTATTATGTATACAACATTCTGCCTCAATGTATGCTCGCACACCAGAGGAGGGCACCAGATCTCAGTACAGATGGCTGTGAGCCACCATGTGGTTGATGGGAATTGAACTCAGGACCTCTGGAAGAGCGGCCGGTGCTCTTAACCTCTGAGCCATCTCTCCAGCCCCCTGTCAAGGATTTTTAAAATTAATAAGAAACAGCATTCAAAAAGACTATATTTACAAAAAGGTCTAAAATAAAGGTTCTGGATAAGTAATCTATTACTCCATACTTAAGAATTTAAAATATTAGAAACTACACTAAACTGCTTTTTCCAACCTTTGATTTTCAAAAACAATATGGGTATAAGAACTTACCACATTTTTTTAACTACAACCAAATATATAGAATATTTTCAGCCCAAACCATTTCTTTTTTTTTTTTATCGAGACAGAGTTTCTCTGTGTAGCCCTGGCCGTCCTTCAATTCACTCTGTAGACCAGACTGGTCTCACTCAGAGATCTGTCTGCCTCTGCCTCCCAATGTGTATTACCACTGCAGGGCTGGCCAAACCGTTTCTTACTGTTGTAAGGAAAGCCTGTATTAGATATGTGTCACACTACAAACTACACAATAAATAATCAATCCATTCTCCACTCTACATATACAAACTGAAACTGATAGTATTCAGAGACAGCCCATTTTAATGATCAACTGTCAATGTGTCATAAAAACTAGAAGTAACTTGATAGAACATTCCATATATTCATCAACGGCCTACGGAATCTCAAATTTGAGATTAAATTAGGTCCACTTCTTAGCAGCAACAATATCTCAGATAACTAATGGATGGATTTCAGGAACAGTCTGTGGAAAATATCCACTGTGGGCAGAGATTTGGTAGAGCGGGGTCTGAGAGACAAACAGGCAGAGACTGGCTATGAAAGAAGTGTTAACACCCTTTCAGCAATGGGCAATTCTCCATTAAGGATATAATTAACTACAGTTCATAAAGTACCTTGGAATCAAAGGTACTCCATAAATGTAAATTTTTAAATGGCTTTAACTTAGAGCAAAGAACAGTAATCTTAAAACATCTTACAACCCAAGTGTATTATAAACCAAATAAAAGTTCACTGTGGGATTTTTTTTTTAAAGTGAGTTTTTTCCTCTATTAGGGAACACAGACCTAAATGAACTGTTAAACACTTAATCTAAAGGTATGCCAAACATTTCTTAAGGTCTTAACAAAGAATCAACTTTTTTTTAAACAAAAAGAGGCCTAGGTTAAATATTTTATTTGGCTTCTCAAGATGGACTGAGAAGTTGGGCACCAGCTCCAGCCCAATTCCTGGACGCACATCAAACACAGCCCTGTCATTTATCCAGTCAGTCAAAACAATCTTTTCCATCTAACCCTTTTATGTGTGTGTCCTAAAAAGCTGCTAATTGAATCCAGCTCTTGAGATCTATTTGTTAAAATCTATAGTATTTAATTTGTAAATGAACAAAAATGAAAAAATATAAATTAATGCTCCTTGCAAAACAGAGGAGATTCTACCACATGTAATCAAATGGAAAACAATGTTTCTAATATTTGTCAGACTTTGAGAAAACTATTCACAGGCAAATTCCCAATGGCTTTAAGAAATTGAGAGCAGTTCAACTGTTCAAACTGTTTTTACAATTAAGAGGAGAGGACAGAGTATTTAAAATTCTTCAGAAAAAGCTAAGTATACAAAATCACTCTATAAATTTAGTCTAATGTATCCTCTTGCTCAAAAACTAAGTGTGATCTTTTCCCTCTCATGGGAGGTTTCTGTAGAGCGGTAGTTATCACATTAGCCGAACACACTTCACTCGTGAATTTTTGGAAAATATCATATGCAACAAAGAAATGATGGATAAATATAAGATCTCCTAAATCACAGTAGCCCTCAAAACACTGAGATGGCTGAAGGGGCAAAGGCAGTTTCTCTCAAGCCTGACAACCTAAATTTGATTGGCAGGAATCACAAGTTAGGAGGAGAGTGACCTCCACATGTGCTCCATGGTCATGATACCCCCCACCGACAGATAGACAGACAGACACACATACACACACACACACGCACGCAATGAAAAGCTAAAACTCATTTTATCCAAAGAAAATCAAAATCCCTCTTTCCTCTCCAATGTATATATCCTAGAAGGAAATAAATAACAGCCTATTTCTGACCATTTTGCACACCCACACTCACTATTTCTTTCTATAATTATTGACACAGCCCTGCCTAATAAGAATAGTAATAGATAAACTAAAGCAACAAAGATCCTTTATAACTGTATTCCACTGACTCCCCCCAGATAAAGACAAAAAGATGGAAAGAAAAGCATCCCCAAATATAGCTTTTCCATTAAGAAAGTTAATTTTCCCTAGGGGGAAGAACACTTTCAGTGTCAGCAATATGAATATATTTTTAATTAATGGGGGTAGGGGTGGTATGTGTACATGAGTGAAGATGCCTGTGGGAGGGCAGGTGCATCAAATCCCTTGGGAGTTACAGGTGGTAGTGAGCAAAGGACTGGGGTGGAAGTGCTGGGAATAGAACTCAGGTCCTCTTCAAGAACAGGATACACTCTTAACCACCGGGCCATCTCTCCAGCCCCAAAAGTAAAGTATTTTCAAGCTGTAGCCAACAGACATTCAAGCTAATTTCTCAAACACCAAATCCACTGCAAGTTATCCAGAAAGCACAGCCCATGGACTGGCATTTAACACACAAGCACCCAACTACAAAATTCGTCCACACAAATTTCAAAGTTTAGTGTGGGCAAATGTAATTACAGTTTATTCTTCGCTGGCACAAATGCATACGAAGCCCCTGCGAAATGCGCGCTCTCTCATCACCCCTCTGAATATAATAAATGTGGGCAGTTTACTTCCGATAATGACGAGACTAGCATAGGGGCAGTAGCTTCAATTACACTCTTCAAACTAAAAACAATTTTTCCTGAAAATGAGGGTGCTGTAGCCACGGAAGACGATCAGAAGTGGCAGCGTAAGCAAATTACACCTGTAGAGTGTTGACAACTCGATGCACCTGGGAACATCGACAGCTTTGCCTCCTCTTTAACAAATCCCTGGGAGCATTCTTCCCCGGTTAGAAAAGGGTGCGGAGCGTGGCGAGAACCGGAGAAAGTTCGCGTCGAAGTTTGCATGAGCCCAGGCTTGGAGATGCATCCCAAGCCCAGCGTTTCGAAGCCAGGTCTGGAGTTACAGACGTGAGCCACCAGTCCTGCGGCCTACAAGGAACAACCCCAAACACGCTACCCTGCAATCAAACAATTTCCAAAACACAGAGGGTACAATGAGCCGGGAGTCGTGGGATCAGGCAGACACACCGGAAAAGCCAACCACAGTCTCGGTCCCTCCCAGAGACGTGCGTTGAAGGTGTGTGGCGCTGGCCACAGAGGCTGGCAGCTGGAGAGTAAAGGTTTCACACCCGGGCATAGGTGGGGGTTCACGTTAACAACCGGGGAACACACACACACATTCTCTCGCTCCCCCGGTAAGCACTCCATATTTACGAGTGTTTACTGCCCGCAGCCAGCGACCGGATTCGGTAATCCCCTTCCCGACCCCACCTGGGCAGCAGCCCAGACGCTGCGCCTGTGACCCGGGGAAACAAGACGTCGGGACCTCAAACCCGCCCTCCACGGGAGCCCCACGGGCCCCACTCGGCGTTCTAAAGAATTTCCCGAGCCCGCTTAAGTGCTTCTCCAATGCCTCTCCGAACTAGGCCTTCCCACGCCCGCATTCCCCTCCAACGCACCACCGAGAGCGACCCCGGCCCTCGGCCCGGCCACGGGCGCCTCAGCAGCCGCCCGCCCTGCTCACCTGTCAGGCGCAGCTTGACGGGCCCGTTCCTCCGGCCTCCGGGGTTAGACATGTCCCCGGCGGCGGGGGAGGCGGCGGTGGTGGCGGCGAGAGAGCGGGCTGGGCTGGGACGACGGCGAGACGCGGAGGAGTCACCACAGAGGCCGGGGCCGGGGCCCGAACAGCCCGCACCGCGGCCGCCAGGGCCGGAGGGTCCCGGATGTGCCGAGCGCAGTCGCCATGAGCCGCGGAGGGAGCGGGACGCAGAGCTCCCCCCTCCTCCCACTTCTGCTTCCTCGGCCCGGGCCGCGCACAACAAAGCGGCAGCCGCGGCCGCCCGCGCCGCCTCCGCCCCGCTCCCCCGCCGCCTCCTCTCCTTGCGGCCCGCCTTGGCTTCTCCTTCTCGGTGCCGCAAGGCCCGGGAGCTGAAGCGCGAAGTCTACTGAGGCGGGCGGGTGCTCGGCCGCTTCCTCCTCCACCCGCCCTCTTGTCTGAGGGAACCGGGTCCTGGGGCCGCCGCCGCCGCCACTCGTCGGCTCCTGGAGGCGGGGAGGAGACGGGGGCGGGGCCGCCTGCGGGGCGGGGCCCGGTAGGCGGGGCGATGGCGGGGGCGGGGTTGTGGGCGAGGTCTTCTGCACCCGGGGCTCCGGAGGAAGGCCGGACTGGGCAAGGGCCGCAGGGAGCGCGTGCGCCGCGGCCCAGACCCAGCTCCGAACTCCACCGCCCCGGCGCCAGCTCTGTGGCACCAGGAGGGGTCTGCTGACCAGCTCACTAAAAGAGAGCCTGTGTCCCTACAGGGCAGACTGCCCATGTTAGACGCCCACTGCGCGCCTTGAGAGGCTGGCGAGAGTAAAGTTAGACCCAAGTTAGAAGAATTAATTCGAGGAGACGCTACCCCCCACACACACACCGAACGTTCCAGCAAATTCCCGGGAGTGCTTAGCTCTCAGTATTGTAATTGCCACCTCCACAGACTCACCTGGTGGACCAGATCTGGTTACCTACCTGCCCGGACTCTTCTCTTTCCAGCAGCAGGCCAAACATAGGGAGATGATAGGAACACCGCCAAGGATTGTGAACAAGATAGGTGGGCACTGTGAAAAGCACATGCAATACTGTATTTTGCTATCCCAGGAGGAAAAAAGAAAATAAGTGTGAACAACACTCTGACGCTGTAACTACACTAATATGAACTTATTCTTGACAAATAAGTATTTTTAATTTTTTTTACAAGGTTGATACAGCCTAATAGTGAATCATATTATATCAACCGCCACACTTTTATTTTATTGTATTTTATTTTATTATTTTATTTTTGGAGACAGGGTTTCTCTGTGAAAGTCCTGGCTGTCCTAGAATTCACTCTGTAGACCACGCTAGTCTCAAACTCACAGAGATACACCTGCTTCTGCCTACCAAGTGCTGGGATTAAAGACGTATGCCACCACCACCCAGCTGCCACACATTTTTTTAAAAAAAATGTATTTATGTGCAATTGTGTTTTGCCTGTGTGTATGTCTATATGAGGGTGTCAGATCTTCTGGGACTGGAGTTACAGACAGGTGTGAGCTGTTATGTGGATGCTGGGAATCGAATTGGGGTTCTATGTAAGAACAGCCATTGCTCTTAATCGTTGACTCATCTCTCTAGCCCGGGTACATATTTTATGCAGCCATCTAAATGGCAATTGTGGTTACATATAACATGGGAGACTTTAGATGTAACGCAGGGTTTAAACTGAGAATACAAGTCTCATGTGCACACAAGAGTAACAATGAAAACTCAAGATAAGAACATGGATTTGTATCCATGTTAGTTTTGCTTAAGGCTGTTATAACATTAAAACAGTTTAAACTGTTCATTGAAGTCTAATACATTTTAAATCCTAAACTTTGTAAATGGTTGCTTTCAATCTATCAGTTAAGTCATTTCATTCTCCAGATGAAATCCAAAAGCGTTTCCTAGGTCTGAATACACTCCTACGGATTAAAGTGATCCCAAAATCATAAGTTCTAGCAGTAAGACTTAAAATACAAGGGACAGCTGTAGAAATTCAGTCAAGAGATGAAGAGTGCTTATTATTCACAAAGCAACGAACAGGGCCCTAAGAAATACTTCTTTGTGCTATGTAAGATCTGAAGGCCCAGGAAACAATCCCCGCAGTAGTTACTGTAGTAAGAGAACAATAGCTACATCACTATTTCAGAAGCTGGGTTGTGACAATAACTGAGCAAACTGAGGTATGCATTCACATTTGTCTGGTTCTTGCGACACACACTTTGTTCCCAACCACCCACTGGCATAATCTCTAGCTTTGTTTTGGGAAATGGAAGTTAAGATATCAAAAAATGGTGGGGAACCCGGTAGGGAATTGGGGGGGGGGTGGAGGGAGCAGCCTGACTTGTGGATTTGAAGCAATACCTCCAAATACGTGGCAGCTCAGGAAAATTGGTATAGGCATAATGTTCCGACCATTTTGTTTCGACTTCCCTAAATATAATGCTTTAAAGCCATTCAGTGTGGGCTGGGGAGATGACTTAGTGGTTACGAGAATTTGCTCTTGCAGATGATCTGAGTTTAGTTCCCAGCACCCACATGGTAGCTCACAACCATCTGTAACTCCAATTCCAGGGGATACGACACCATCTTCTAATCTCCATGGGCACCAAGCACAGGGCATGCGATGCACACAAGTACATGAAGGCAAAACACAAATATACATCAACAAATAGTTTTCAAAAGCACTCGGATCCACCTCGTTCATCAGTCACGGGTCTTGAACTTGAGCATCACCTGGAGAACTTGTTAAACACAGACGGCTGCATACTTCACCTGGAGGTGGGGCTGAGTGGGGCAGTCTAAAGCGGAACTCTGGTATTTATTTATTCATTCATTGTTAGTGTGTAGTGGGGAGGCAGGAGGGTCGTGCATGTGTGCGTGTGCGTGAAGGGATAACTTTGTAGAGTCAGTTCTCTCCTTCCACCTTTACATCAAACTCAGATCAGCAGGTTTGCAAGGCCTGTCTCCAGAGGCCCTGTCACTTCCTCCCTTCTCCCTTGCCCATCCCCACTAGAGATGGAACCCAGGGCATTTGTCTGTCAGGCAGGCACCCTGCCACTGAATTATATACCCAGCCGTGGTTTGGGGTTTCTTTGAGACAGGCTTCACTATGTAGTTTGGACTGCTAGGAACTCACAGCAGCCCAGGCCGACTTCAAACTCATTGCAATCCTCCTGCCCCAGCCAACAGACTGCTGGGTTTGCGGAGGTGAGCCACCTCACCCAGGTAATACAGTTGCCCGGGTGATGCAGTTCTGCCCAACAGGGTGCCATGCTTTGAGAACACCTGCCCCATCTAAATTACACTGCTAGGAGAAACTTGAGACTCATCAGATTTAAGATCAGTGTTAGATGCGCCCCGTGCTTCGTTGCAGCAACAATTTAGACACCATTTTGAGGGCGAACAAAGGAAGAAGAATAATTTTTGAGGAAATCATGTTTTGCTTTCTCCCTGAAGTCGAAACCCATTTCCAACTTAAATTGTGCGAGCACATACCTTTGATACGTATGGGAATTGCAGGAAGCTTTTCAAAGCCATTTTGTTCCCTTGTGGCTTCTAATATGCTCTCTGCAGGATTGTATTGTGAACCTTCTATGGAATCATTGGTTTAAGCATTCATCTCAAGTATACTAACACCACCAATTTCATACCAATAAAAACAGAGGCAGAGGAGATGGCTCAGAGGCTAAAGTTCATAGCCCCCAAGTGTGAGGACCAGAATTTGAATTCCCAGAGCCCATATAAAAGCCAGGACAGAATGGTGCAAACCTGTAGGCACAGAGCGCAGGTGGCAGAGACAGGGAATCCCCCGGGCGAACTGGCTAACTAGACTACCAAATCCAGCAAGCTCTGGGTTCATCAAGAGAGACCCTGCCTCAGAAAGACAGCCACCATCCATTCCACAAGCACATGCATGCACACCTGCGTATATACACATGTACATACATATACACATGCATGCATACCATAGACATATGGAAATATACTTTCCCCATAAGTACCACTTACCAAAAATTCCAATAACAATGCTATAACTTGTTTGAGAGAGTGAGATCAGCAGGTAATAGCACTTGTTCGTACACCTTGGGACCTGAGTTTGCACCCTAGGCCCTAACCAACAGAAAGAGGAGTAGAAAGTTATCCTCTGGCATGCACTTACCCACACATATACATAAATAGACAGAGAATAAATAAAAATTTTAAATATGAATATACTATAACAGCATATGCGAAACCTTTTTAACCAAAAGATTTATACATTTTATTACATATTTTACTAATCTCTTAGCATGGTATTCTTTATAATGGTATCCTAGACCAGTGGTGAAAATCTACACACAAGTTATAAGAATTTTTAAATCCTTTTTTTTTTTAAAAAAAAAAATACATGTTTTAGTTTTCCTGGGCTAATGTTAAATTTGATGTGACTTTTGCAAGAAAATGCTTGCTCTCTGGACTTGGTATTTCTTCTGTTCCAGCCATAAACACATTCTTACATGGAAGTAGTGTCTTTATCCCTAAAAAAAATGTGTCTGAATGAAGGTTATGTTAATAATGGCACTCCTGAAAAGCTATTTCAATAGTGTGAATTTCTAATTTCATACAGCGTATGTGCCATGGGAAAAAAAAGCATCAGGTACTCAGTTTAAAGCACCTTCTAAAAGTCAACCTTTTTATTTCTTAAATGTTGTGAATTCAACTTAACACTATGTTGTTATCGAACAAGATAATGCACACCTAACGTCGCCAAAGTAGAGGATTGCCTCAAGTTCAAGGCCAACCTGGACCGTTTAGTGAATTCCAGGCTGGTCTAGCTGCTTCCTAATTCATTCCTCACTGATGAAACAGCCCCCAGGAAGTTATCATTGTCAGTGTGAGTCTCCCTCTCCCACCACTGGTCACTTTTCTTTGCTTCTGCCTTTGTCCTCAGAGGAGCATTACTGACTAGTCCTGTTCCAACAGGGTTTATGGTTAAGTCACATTCTGAGATGTTCTGTGGCCTCTATTCACAGAGGATCCGGGCTCCAAGATGGAAACTGGAGTCCCATCTCCTTCCCCTGTCTCTCCAGATCTGTGTGCCCCCAACCCCCATGCATTTGTTTCTTATTCTCTATCTTGGTATGCTAAACTGACGTTCCTGGTTCATGGCTCTAAGATGGTACCTTGAGCTCCACTCTAGAGGTACTAATTAGTCATTGGTCTGGGACCATGGATTTGCATGGAAAAATCCTGGGTAGCCATATTTATAGTCGGTGGGTGTGGCGGCAGCTGATTTAGAGATGGCTAACCAAGAAGCCAATCCGATTTTCTGCACTTGGAGTGTTAGGTGGGGACACTGGCAGACTAGCTGTGGGGAGCTGAGCTGAAAGATCATAGGTTGGCAGCAGAAGCCGGTTGTGAAACCATCGGCCTTTCAAACAGACGAGAGCTAGGTCTGTAGAAGCAGACCGGCACAGCAGACAGGGAGGAGCCATCGGATTTCTAAACTCTCATGAAGGAGATGGAGAAAATGACAGATTCCCTGCCAGTACATCTAACCAGGTGTGCGCTTGTATTTCATCCCCAGAAGCTCTGACCTGGTTAGTTTTTGTCAGCTTGGCATGACATAGAGCCACCTGGGAAGGGAGAATGGCAATTAAAGAATTGCCGTCTGCAGAGAGGTCTGTAGGAAAGCCTGTGAGGAATAGTCTTGGTTGATGAATCCTGGGGGCGGGCTCAGACCACTGGGGGCGGGCTCAGACCACCGTGGGCGGGGTCAGACCACTGTGGGCAGCACTATCCCTAGACAGGCAGGCAGGGGCTGTATAAAGCCTAGGTGGGGGCTCAAGAGATGGCTTGGATGGTGAAAAGTGGTTACTGCTCTTGCAGAGAACCTGGGTTCCTGGAATCCAATGGGCTCACGACTGCATTTGACTCCAGTGGATCCAATACCCTCTTCTGACCTCTGATGCACGTGCTACATATAATACATAGTCTCTCTGTGTCACGCACACACAATCATACATATAAAATAGTAAAGGAAAAAAGGAGGGGGGAAGGAAGGAAGGATGGGAGGGAGGGAGGGAAGGAGGGAGGGAAGGAAGAAGGAAAGAAGAGAAAAAGAAAGGAAGAAAGAGAAAAAAGCAAGCTAGCTGAGCATGAGCCAGGAAACAGTTCCTCTGTGGTTTCTGCTTCGAATCCTGCCCCGACTTTCCTCAGTAATGGACTGTGACCTGGACATGTAAACTGAAATAAACCCTTTGCTCCCTGCTTTGCTTTTGCCCATGTTTATCAAAGCCACAGAAAAACAAACCAGAACAGGATCTACCAAAGGAACAAACATCCTCCCCTTCCCTTAGGAAGGTTTAAGCGGATCACCTAGCTGTTGCCTTCACTTTCTATCTGGAAGTCCTTTTCCTCTTGAGATGTGACCTAAGCTCATTCCCAAAGACTATTTTTATTTTATTTTTTATTTTTCTATGTAGTCTGAACTGGCCTCACACTTTCAGTCCTCTGCTTCAGCCTCTGGATCCCAAAGCCTCTAATTGGCCCCAGAACTGGCAGTCCATGGCTTGGACCCTCCCAAGCACAGGTGCTCCAGCCAGACTCTGCAGCAACCGCTTGCCTGTGGATGGTGTGTCCATGGCGTGTGTAATGCCGCAAGTCTGGAGTGTGTGTTGGACTCAGCAAAGGAGGACAAGTCAAAATATTTTACTTAATATTTCTATAACTATGACTTTAAATAATATTTTGGATATGCTGAGTTAAAATATAGAATTCAAGTTCTTTTATTAACTTTTTTATTTGTTTGTTTGGGGTGGTTTTTTGGTAGGGTGGGGGTTGGTTTTTTTCAAGCTAGGGTTTCTCTGTAGCTTTGGAGCCTATCCTGGAACTAGCTCTTGTAGACTAGGCTGTTATTAACTTTTTAAAATATGTTTACTAAATTTTGTAAAAGAGAGACCAGCAAGATGGCTCAGTGAGTAAGGGCACCTGTCCCAAAGTCTGATGGCCCAAAATTGATCTCCAGCACTCACGTGGTGAAGGGAGAAAATGACTCCTGCAAGTTGTTCTCTGACATCCACTTCCCAGTATGCACACACACACACACACACACACACACACACACATGCACGCACATGCACCCACACACTGAAAAAACACCTCAAACGTCTCTAAAATGACAAAAGTCGCTTGCGTTATGTGCATGTTGGACTGAGGGGATCAGGGGGTGATAACCAGGTACCATGGACTTCCAAAATGTTCCTCATCCTCTAGCTTCTGCCCAACATCCAATTTTGCCTGTAAAACCTTTTAGAAGACTAGGCCTGATTCAACCAGTTCTCCGACCTCTTTCTACAGCTGGGTTAATTCCGCTCTAACTACGTCACCTTAGAAGAGAAGAAACTTCCACAAGAACCCACTACCAATCCCATCGTGCCTACATCGTTTTGCCTTAAATTGACCATCATACCCTCCAACAAAGTGTTAAAACCGAGGGGCTGGAGAGATGGCTCAGTGGTTAAGAGCATTGCCTGCTCTTCCAAAGGACCCGAGTTCGATTCCCAGCAACCACATGGTGGCTCACAACCATCTGTAAAGAGGTCTGGCGCCCTCTTCTGGCCTTCAGGCATACACACTGACAGAAAATTGTATACATAATAAATAAATAAATATTAAAAAAAAAGTGTTAAAACCGAGATTTCAAAGTAGTGTCCAAGAGACAAGTGTGTCCAAGAGATAAAGTAGCGTTCAAGGCCAGCCTGATCTACAAGAGCTAGTTCCAGGACATGTACCAAAAAGACATCAATTGGAAAATTAATTTATTAATGATTAAATATTAAATTAAATAATTAAATATTAAATTAAGTATTAATTAATGGTTAAAAATAATAAACAAGACAATAATTGTCCAAGACTAAATTGGGGAGGAAAGTATTTATTTGAGCTTACACTTCCAAGTCAAAGTTCATCACTGAGGAGAGTCAGGACAGGCACTCCTTCTAACTCCAGGCACACCAGCCTACTCTATGGATGATCCCATCCGTAGCGTGCTGGCCCACCTGCAGCGATCGGCTCCCCAGGCATTGCCAATCTGATGTAGGCAAATGTCTCAATGGAGGGCTCTCTTAGGTGTGTCAACAGCCAAGCTTAGCCATCACAGAACTCCTTGACTTTGTGCTTTCTGCCTTCAGAACTGTGGGAGTTGACTCATGTGCTCAAGGCCCTGGGGGACTGGGGGGCGGCGGGAGACAGAACTGTGGGGGAATAAAGTCCAGTTATTTTGGGGCCATCCAATTTGGAATACTTTTTCGTGGACGCTCTGAGAAACACCTTCCAAGTCCTTTCTGTACCGTCTCAGATACAGGTGACAAGGCACAGGGGCACATCGCACAGCTGATTGCCGTGATTCCTGGCTTTCGCACTATGACACTTGCATGTGTGCAGTGTATGTATGCATGTGTGGTGTATGCGTGTGTGGTGTACATGTGTGCACTCGCCTGTTTATGTGCCGGTAGAAGTTAGATGTCGAATCGGCTGTCTTCCTCTGTGGCTCTCTACCGTATCTTTTGAGATAAGGCCTCTCGCTGGGTGCTGGGCATAGACCTCACCTTTTCAGCTAGCCCGGCTTTCCAGCTAACTGCTGAGCTCTGCCTGTTTTCGCCTCCGTAGTGAGGAGGTTACAGCCCAGCAAGTGCTACCTAGATGTGAGTGTTCAAGAGCACTGGGGATCCGAACTCGCGTCCTCATGCTTGCATAGCAAGCACTTTACCCACGGAGCCATCTCTCCAGTCCCAATAATGTGCCTTTCCATTTTGTTTTGCATTGTTTCCCAAACAGAAACTCATGAAACCCAAGGTCATTTTGGGTACCCATTTTCAAATGTCTAAAGTACAAACTAGCTCGTTAGACTGGGTTCTGAAGCTGAAAGAAAATGTAATTTGAAGAGATTGCATATTTTCCAAAGCCAATTCGGTGATTTCAGCATGGAAGTATTACAATGAAATGTTTGCAGACTTATCTGTGCGTGCTGTGCTGTAAGCCGATACCATGAAGCAACACATCTTTTGGAGATGAGGTAGCAGTCTCCGCCCCCAGGGAAAGGGAGCGAGGCATCAGGCCGAAGCAACTACTTTGGACAACCGCGCTACATGAGCAGACCAAAAGGAAGTCGTTTCTAATCAGCTTCAAAACCCACACTGTAGTAGCAACAACATGATTCTCCAAGGGCAGGGGAGGAGATGGGGAAATATTTGTGTCATGCAGTCTTTATGGGTAATGCAGAGACTATGGGCCAGAATGAGATCAACGTGACTCCTAAGCCATGTGTCAATGTCAAACCACTGCTTTAACTACAACAAAAAAACTCTCAATGGCTGCTCTTGCCTTTTGGATCCAACTCAAACTGCTCTGAGTGGCGTTCCTGGCGTTACCTTGCCTCTGGCTGCCTCTTTAGCTTTGCTTCCTTCTCCTCAGCTCCACCCAAAGACTCCCATCTTCCAGATTCCTGGTTCCTTTCTCTCCCCACCTTCAGGGATAAGTCTTCCAGTCTGCCTGCCACTCCAAAGCAGAAGACGGGCAAATCTTGGGCATCTTTTACATAATGTAATTGACGACGTGATAGATGACAATATTTCGGTGTGAATTCATCTGCTGTTGTATTTCTTAGAGGTATGTCATTTGGGTTAATCATAGGTAATTGAATGGGATAACTGGAGTTCATCTTCTAACTTCATTCCTCTAGATTTAAAAAATAGGCATATGTTATCTGTGTATGTGTGTGTGCACGCACACACACGCATGTGTGCCCTCATACCTCTGTGTGTGCGTTTCTATGTGTGCATGTCTGTGTCCTGTGTATGTAGCTGGAAGTCAGTCTCAGGTGTATTCCTCAATTACTCTCCACCTTACTTTTGAGACAAGGTTTCTCACTGAACCTGGAGCCAGATTGCTAGACCAGGCCTCAGACTCACAGACATTCACCTGCCTTTGTCTTCTGAGAGTTGGAATTAAAGGTGTGGATCACCATACCCAGGCTTCCTGTTTGACTTTTTTACATGCCTTCTGGGGGGACTCAACTTGGGTCTTCATGCTTGTTCTGCAGGCGCTTTCACTGAGCCATTAGCCCAGCCCTTGTCATTTTTTTTTTTTTTTTTTTTTTTTTTTTTTTTTTTTTTTTTTTTTTTTTTT
>NC_022014.1:59647019-59654695 GCF_000317375.1 Microtus ochrogaster
AAAAAAAAAAAACAAAGGAAAAAAAAACCCACACACAATTAATAGAACGTAATTTTAAAAAATGTCTGACCAGAAGTTTAGGCTTCTCTTTGAGGTAGGGCTGCATTATAGCCATACGTCCACCATGGAAGGTTGTCCTAGCAAGACAGACAACAGGGAAAACCTACCCAGAGGGCAGGTGTACTGAAGGCCTCTGGAAGCCAGGGAAGCGGAATTCCTTAGTGGGGGACGTCAAACACACTGACAGCCATTGAATTTGAATCAAAGAGCCGTATTGAAAACAGATTCGATGACTTTTAATATCATTACAAACCAATATCATCTTGACTTTTCCTAATGATGACAAAGGAAAATGCTAGAATGTATCCACTTCTTGAAACAGTGGACAGTGTAGCTATGGAACTATTTCCTTACCTCAGAGAGACATTAAGACCCTAGAGCATGCCAACTACAGTGGCATGTGCCTGCAGCCCCACTGCTTCAGGGGAGGTTGAGGCAAGAACTCAAGACTAGTCTGGGGTGCACAGTAAGGGCACACCTCAGGGAGGAGGGAGGAGCGAGAGAGGAGGAAGGAGAGAGACTAGAAGTAAGATGTCTCCCTTTGGTTGGTCTGTTGGTTTTTGGTTTGGACTTGTTTGTTTGGGTTTTGTTTTTGTTTGTTTGGTCCAGGCGCTTTGTGGGGAGGGTTGTTTCACCTGTTTGTTTTAGAGACAGGGTCTCATGTTGTAGCCCAGGCTGGCTCGCTGCTCACTACATACACGGTGGCCTGAACAGTCCTCCTGCTTTAGCCTCCCCTGCCTGGGCTACAGGCATGACGCACCACACCCAGCTTCGAATTTTTCAAGAATAGTTTTCAGTATTAGAGGCTCAGTGGCTGTTCCTTTTTTATGGCTTGTTCTTGTGGCTTTAAAATCCTACCCACTGAATTGGTTTGGACCTTATTGAAAAAGGAATCTACAAATAGCTATCAAAACACACATCCTACCCTGTAATTCCACTCTAGGAACCTAAGTCTAAGGAAACAATAGGGAGATGTATGAAACCCACCCGAGATTATTCAGCCCGATGCTACATAGACATAGGAGAATGAGTTGAAAAAAAATCATAAAAATGTACAAAAAGAGATTGGTTTAAAAATAATTGGTATAGTCATATGATAAACTATTATGCAACCATGGAAAATCGTGTTCCCAAAGCTTTTATTTTTTTTTTCTTCAGATGTTTTTATGTTTAAAAAAACATGAAAATTCCCCCTCCCTCCTTCTCATCTTTCCCTGGGGGAAAACAGCCACCGTGAACTTGGCATGCAATCTTCCCGTGCAGGTTTTCATGTTTCATGTTATTCAGTGACAGAAAAAGGTATGCATTCATAATATGAATATGTGAAAAAAAATGTTAAGGAAGAATAAAATGTGTGAGGAATAATCCCAAGCCCCACCATAGAGCAAATAGTCTTCTGTTCGTGCATTCAAAACGCTATTTACAAAGAATGCGAGATTCTCACCGCTGTTCAGTCGAGGAGGTAAAAATAACCAAAAAGGACGCCAAGGAAGCGCATTGTTTGTATCGCGCAATGCTCTTGTGAGAGACTAAGCACAGGAGCGCAGGTGCTTGCGAAGGCCAAAGGCATCAGCTCCCCCTGGAGCTGGAGTGATAAGCGGCGTGAGCCACCCTGAGTCCTCGGGAGAGCGGTACGTGCTCTTCCACTGAGCCATCTCTCCTGGCCTGCATGCATCTTTTATAAACAATGTACAAAGGACCAGATGGAGTGAGGCCCGCTTGTCACCTCTGAGTTCTGGAAGTAGAGGCAGGAGGAGCAGAAGTTCAAGGCCATCCTTAGCTAGCAAGTCAGAGGCTTGCCTAGGCTGCCTGTCTCAAGACCAAAGCAAACATGGCACAACACGAGGGGTAGGGGTAAGAAGAGAGCTGCTTATCGCTTCTTAGAATGGCTGTTTAATGCCTCAGGTACCTTTCAAAGCGATTCTCCGGCTTCACTGAAAATGGTCAAACGGAGATCTTTCTTAAAGTTCTTTCCCACTGGATACAAACTAGGACATCAGGCATTGTTGGGTCGTGTGTGTTGGGTCCTCAGTGGCAGACGTGTGAGGTGAGCATCGACAACACAAAGTGCGATGGTTCGAATGGGAACTTTCCACCATAGTCTGGGGCCTTTGAGTGCTTGGCCCCTGGTTCATGGCACGGTTTGGGGTGTTTAGGAGGCGTGGTCTTGTTGGAGAAAGTGGTGTCGCTGGAGGCAGGCTTTGAGAGTTAAAAGACTTGAGATAGTTTGTTCTCTCTGTTTCACGCTTGCTGTTCAAAATGTGAGGGGCACCTTCTGCCCCAGCCACCATGCCTGCTGTCTACACCGTCTGCCCCTCCCCCCCATCACGGATTCTAACCCTCTGGAGCCGTAACTACAAATAAACTCTCTCTTCTCGAAGTTGTCTTGGTCCTGGTGCTTTATCACAGCAATAGGAAAGTAGCTAAAGTGGGCTTGAGAGATGGCTCAGGGGGTTAGAGCACTTACTGCTGCTGCAGAGGACCCAAACAAGTCCCTGAACCCACATGGTGACTGATAGTTATCCATAGCTCCAGTTCCAGGGGATCTGGAGTCCCATTCTGGCCTCTATGGGCACCAGGCATACACATAGGCATACATATAAGCACATGGTACATAGACACATATAAGCAAAACACCCATACACATAAAATGTAAAAAAATATAATAATAAAGTAATTTTAAAAAGAAGAGTATTCAAAAGTTGGAGAGAGTAAAAACTGGCCCCCATCATCCCATGTAAGGCCCTACACTGGGCCATTCTTAAAACTACCACGAGGTATGGGTCAGGTTTTAAGTCACCTGCCCACAGCATCCTGATTGCATCCAGGAAAGTGCAGTCTACCTGGTAGACACTGCCCTCCGCATCAGTAGGTAGGTCCCAGATGAATCATCACTGAGGAGGTGAAGTTTTGGCTCCAGAGCAAGCAAGGTTTGTAAACTCTTGCTGCAAAAAGCCAGGTGATAAACATTTTATTGTGGGAGCCATAAACATCTCTATAGAACTTGCTCAATGCAAAATGCAGGCCAGTGAGATGACTCAGTAGCAAAAAAAAAAAAAAAAAAAAAAAAAAACAAAAAAAAAAAAAAAAAAAAAAAAAAACCAAAACCCGAGTTCAACCCCTAGACATATAAAACCCAGAAGCAATGGTATGCACCTGTAATCCCTGCATGCCTATGGCAAGATGGGAGGTAGGTAGAGACAGGAGAATCACCTAGAACCTTGCTGGCTGGCAAGCTTGGAGTACACAGCATGGCAGAAACAAGAGAGACCCTGCCCTAAAACAAGGAGTAAGGGAACTAACCTCCCCAAAATGTCCCTTGACCGCTACACACATATTGTGATCCACAAACACAGAAAAATAATAAACTTAAATTTTATTTTTTTAAAATGCTAAAGTGGTTGTATGAATGGGTGTTGTTGTGTGCTAATAAAGTTTTTTTCTTTTTTTTCTTAAGAAACAAGCGATGGGGCTGGAGAGATGGCTCAGGGGTTAAGAGCATTGTCTGCTATTCCTAAGGTCCTGAGTTCAAGTCCCAGCAACCACATGGTGGCTCACAACCATCTGTAATTAGATCAGATGCCCTCTTTTGGCCTGAAGGGATATATTGTATACTAAATAAATAAATAAATAGATAGATATTTAAAAAAAAAAAAGAAACAAGGGATGGGGCTGGAGAGATGGTTCAGTGGTTAAGAGCACTGGCTGCTCTTTCAGAGGACCTGGGTTCAATTCCCAGCAACTACATGGTAGCTCACAACCATCTATAATGAGACTTGGTGCCTTCTGTATACATAATAAATAAACAAATCTTTAAAGGAAAAAAAGGTATTAGCTAGACGTGGTGGCACACACCTTTAATCCCAGCACTCAGGAGACAGAGGCAGGCGGATTTCTGTGAGTGTGAGGTCAGCCTGCTCTACAAAGTGAGTTCCAGGACAGCCAGAGCTGTTGAATAGAGAAATTCTGTCTGGTGGGGTGAGTATATATAAAAAGAAAAGAAAAAAGGTATTGGGAATTGAATCTAGGGCCTCATGTATGCTAGGCAGATACCCTACCACTGAAATACATCCGTAGCCCACTGATAAAACTGTTCACACAAGCAAACAATAGACAATTGGCTCCCTGGGTATCATGTCAGCCCTGCACCAACCACAAGGAAAACACAGGCACCAATACAGAGAGGATCTATAAGGTTCAGTTAATCATTTTCCCCCAACACCTGCAAAATCAGAAACCAGTTAATAGTTGAAGGAAAGAATTCAATATAATTATTAAAGGAACCAGTATTTATTGAGGGCTTACTGTGCTAGATACTATTATCTAAGAGAGAGATAATTTAGTGCTGGGCACATAGCCAGGGAGTAGAAAACCCACCTAGCACAGCTGAAGTTCTAGCCTCCATCCCCAGCAGCACATAAAGAAGGCATGGTGATGCACACCTACACTCTTAGCATTTGGGATGTGGAAGCAAGAGGATCAGAAATCAAAGGTCATTCTTGACTATAGAAAAGCCCAGGATACAAAAGACCTGAGGAGACAGCAGTCAGGGGAGGGAGAAGGGAGAAGAAAAGAAGAGAAGGGAGCCGAGGTGAGGAAGAGGAAATAGATTTATCATCTCATACAACTCAATGGTTTTAGACAGGGGTTTCCCATGACTGGCGTCTCAGTAGTTCAGAAGTTCATTCAAGTACTTGGGTTTACAGGTTTGTTCATTCTAAAGCCTCTGTCTCCCTTTGGGGCTTTGCTCACCTGCCTGCTCCCCCAAACTCTCTCCATGACCACAGGCTGGTGGCTCAAGCGCCAAACCTCACATCCCAACCACCATACTCAGAAGGAACATAGCCCCATCTCTGCTGTCTATTTTTTATTGTTTTGTTTTGCAGGGGGTTATTCCGCTTTGTTTGGGGACAGGGACTCATTGCAGGCTAGCCTTAAACAAACTTGCTATGCACCAGGGATGGCCTTGAAATTCTGCTCCTCTACCAGAAGCAACTTCCCATCAGCGAGTTTCCTTTCACTAGTACTTGATGTGTCCCGTCTTAAACTAAGCACTAGAAATGGTGGGGGAGGGTCTGGAGAAGTGTCTCCATTGGGATTCTGCTTGCCTAGCATGCAAGAGGCGCCAGCTTCCATACCCAGGGTTGACAGTGGGCTTGACAGTGACGTAGCACTTGGGGACAGAGGCAGGACAATCAGAACACTTAGAAAGGCAAAGTTATCTTTAAGGTTAACCTGGGATACATGAGACTTCATGTCCAAGTGAATGAGTGAATAAATAAATAAATAATAAACAAATAAATAACCCTCTCTAAATATGACCAGGGGTAGGGGTTGGGTTGAGTTTCTCAGATTAACTGACAGGTTGATGCATGACTATCTGAATGAAATCAGAGTCTGTTAGGAAGAAGGGGACCTAAGAATGGATACTGGATAAGTTATTTCAAATGATATTAATATCCACATATCACAGTGAGCAAATAAAATTTGGAAGAGGGGAAATGATTTGCCCAGAGTCACCCACTAGCACATGGAAGAGACTGGATGCGAGCTCAGTTCTGTGACCATAGAGCCCAAGACCTAGGTCACTGCATTAATGTAGTGTCTATAATAGGGCAGCAGAGACTGTTTAGAAAAAAGGAGGTACTCCAAACTTGCCTTGACATCAAGTCAAATGAAGCCAGTGAAATGTGAATTGATCTCTGCAACAGGGCATACCACTGAGCTTAGCTTTGCAATAAACACACCCATAATTCGGTGAGTAAAGCCACAGCCATTTATTTAGCTTGCAATTAGATGGGTCAGCGACTTGGGCCGAGCTTCCCATCTCAGCGGGACACACTCAGATCGCTCCAGTCAACTGAAAGGTCAAGTGGGGACTACCTGGCCTAAGAGGGACTCAGTTGCAATGGTCTGCCTGTTGTTCTAAGAAGTCCCTCTTCCTCTAACAGGCTAGCAGGGGCTTGCTCACATGCAGGCTGGGCAGGATACCAAGACTAGAGGGGGAAAAATACACGTGACCTCTTGAGACCTAGCTAGGATCTATGAAGAATGTCTTGAGTAAGAATACAACTGGCCGGGCGGTGGTGGCACATGCCTTTAATCCCAGCACTCGGGAGGCAGAGGCAGGCGGATCTCTGTGAGTTCGAGACCAGCCTGGTCTACAAGAGCTAGTTCCAGGACAGGAACCAAAGATACAGAGAAACCCTGTCTCGAAAAACTAAAAAAAAAAAAAAAAAAAAAAAAACCAACTGAATAAGGACTCTTGTCCTTTTCTCTCCCTCCGAGAAAGACTCATGCCCTGATGCACTAATGTGCAGTAAAGCACCTGCCTGCTCCCTTGGTGGCTAGGAAGACGTCTCGGTGGCTAAAAGTGTTTGTCATATGAGTGTGAAAACCAGAGTTCAGATCCCCAGCAATCATACAAAAAGTTGGGTGTGTATGCTGGCCCACCTTTACCCCAACACTGGGAAGACGGAGACAACAGATCCCCAGGCCAAGCTCATGAAGCCATCAGTGATCTTCCAGGTTCAGGGGGGGACCCTACTTCAACAAATAGAGATATATCCGGGAAGGTATCTGAAGCTAGCCTCTGGCACATATGTGCATACCCACACATATGCCTACACATGTACAACATTATACACACTTGCACACACTACACACAAATTAAAAAAGAAGAAAGCAAAACATTCCCATGTATGCAGTTTAAGGGTTATTCATCGGGCCAATCTAATTCACGGTCAGCATCACCTCGGCTCCTCCTTGAGGACAAGGTCAGTTAGCCAGAGCTGCCGATGAGACCAAGCTGTGGTAGGGTATGGATTCAATCCAGAGAGTTACAAAAACAGCACCATGACCAACAGATTGTGGCTGGGACAAGGCCACCAGAGGAGAGCATCTAAAAGCCAAATATTTAGGACCAAAGACAAAATTCCACCCACTCTATTTGTGCCCTTGCTCAAAACATACTCCATATGGCAACCAATCAGGGTCATCCTTCCTGCTCTGCTGGCAAAATAAACACAAGGTCTATATTCATTCAACAAACAGTTATTGGCCAAACCCCATAAACTTCAAAGAAATGGAATTCCCTCTAAATTATCAAGTTGGTCTCTGTTAGAATGCCCTTCAGGGGGCCTGGGGATGAAGCTCGGTTAGTGGAGGGCCTGTCTAGGATGCAGGAAGACTTGGGTTTGATTCCTAGTACTGTGGACACTGAGCATGGTGGTACAGTCCAGTTGGCTGAGTGCTTGCCTAGAATGCTTGAAGCCCTGAGTTTTGTCCCCAGTACTAACCACAGGGATTGTAATTACACGAAAGAGGGTCAGGAGTTCAAGGCCATCTTCAGCTGTGTACTGGATTGAGCTACGTGAGAACCTACCTCAAAAAAAAAGTGTGTGTTGCCAGGTGTGATGGCATACTTTTTCAATTCCATTACTCGGGAGGCAGAGGCAGGCAGATCTCTGTGAGCTTGAGGCCAGCCTGGTCTACAGAGTGAGTTTCAGGGCAGCAAGGGCTGTTACACAGAGAAACCCTGTCTCAAAAACCAAAAGAAAAAAAAAAAAGAAAAAAAAGGTGTGTGTTTGTGTGTATGTGTCTGTGTGTGTGTCTGT
>NC_022014.1:59656310-59657797 GCF_000317375.1 Microtus ochrogaster
TGTCTCGAAAAACCAAAAAACAAAAAAACAAAAAATACAACGTAAAAAGAGGAACTATCAGTTGCATTGCTTAGTGATCACTGTGAATTCTTTTGTTGAAAAGAACAGTATCTAATATGCCGTCTAAGCTGGGTAGTGGTGGCACACGCCTTTAATCCCAGCACGCGGAGGCAGAGACAGGTGGATCTCTGTGAGTTCGAGGCCAGCCTGGTCTATAGAGTGAGTTCCAGGAAAGCTCCAAAGCTACAGAGAAACCCTATCTTGAAAAACAAACAACAAAAAAGTACTAATATGCCAATATGCCATCTATGGTGACATTACAATTAAGTAATCTCTAATATATTTAATTTACAGACTGTCATGGGGCTACTAAAAATGCCATGCAAATGAACTATTAATTAGCATTAGTGGGCTGCAGATATGCTCACTGAGTCTGCTGCCAAGACCTGAACTAAAATTCCCAGCATCCACGTCAAGTGCCAGGTACAGTGGCACACATCTGTAATGGTTAGATTGGAGGGTGTTGGAGACACATTGGTTCCTGGAGCTCACTGGCCAGCCAGACCAGCCAGTCAGTGAGCACCAGGTTCCAAACAATAAGGTCAAGCAACTAAGGAAGATACCTGAGATGAACCTCTGGTCTCCGTATACAAGTGTACACAACTATACACACCCTTTCGAACAGTTACAGATAGCACACACAGAGAAAGATTAATACCAAGGGCTGGGGATAGAGCTCAGCTGGTAAAGGGCTTGCCTAACATGCACTTTCTATTCCCAGGCATCATGATGCACACCTATAATCCCAGCACTCAGGAGGCAGAAGCAGGAGGATCAGGAATTTGTGATACATAGTCAAGTCCGAAACTAGTCTGAGTGGCATGAGACCCTGTTTTTTTTTTTTTAAATAAAAATAAAAATAAAAAAAAATTAACATTGCCATTCCAGAACGTGCTTGGGAGGTTTACATGGGAGGACTGGGAGTTTAGGTCATCCTCAGATTTACAGCAAGTTTAAGGCCAACCGGGGCAATATAAACCCAGAGACAGAGAGCAGAAATGGACCAAGGGCCGTCAAGGAGTACGTGCAGTCAAGGGCATCTAACCAATGCTTGAGGTGAGAATCTGCTCCCCCAGCTTCCACCTCCTGAGGGCTGTAATCACACACATGCACCTCATGCCTGGCTTACATGATGCTGGAGAAAATGGAACTCAGGGCTTCAGATGTGCTAGGCCAAGCAGGCTGCTAACACGGCTATCACCTCTGCTGCCTAGCATGCCCAGGGCCTTGAGTTAGATACCCAGTACAAGGAGGGGACTAACTGAAAAGAAAAGCTGTGTTATTCACATTATCATCAGTTTCTATAGATTGTTTTTTCTTAAAAAAAAAAAAAAGAGCTAGTTGCAGGACAGGAACCAAAAGCTATGAAGAGCCGGGCGATGGTGGCGCACGCCTTTAATCCCAGCACTCGGGAGGCAGAGGCAGGC
>NC_022014.1:59658954-59660223 GCF_000317375.1 Microtus ochrogaster
TAGACCAGGCTGGTCTTGAACTCACAGAGATCCGCCTGCCTCTGCCTCCCGAGTGCTGGGATTAAAGGCGTGCGCCACCACCGCCCGGCTCTCCATATCTATTCTATATAGTTCTTGAGGTCCTAGCTAGAGCTATGAGACACAAAAGGAGATCAAGGGGATACAAATTGGAAGAGAAGAAGTTAAACTCTCACTATTTGCTGATGATATGATAGTTTACATAAGCGACCCCAAAAATTCTACCAAGAAACTTCTACAACTCATAAACACTTTCAGTAATGTAGCAAAATACAAGATTAACTAAAAAAAATCAGCCCTCCTTTACACAGATGATAAATGGGCTGAGAAAAAAATTAGAGAAACATCAGCCTTCACAAAAGCCACAAATAGCCTAAAATATCTCTGAGTAGCTCTAACCAAACAAGTGGAAGACTTGTATGACAAGAACTTTAAATCTTTGAAGAAAGAAATCGAAGAAGACACCAGAAAGTGGAAAGATCTCCCATGCTCTTGGGTAGGTAGAATTAACATAGTAAAAATGGCAATCTTACCCAAATCAATCTATAGATTCAATGCAATGCCCATCAAAATCCCAGCAAAATTCTTCACAGACCTCAAAAGACCAGTACTCAACATCATATGGAAAATCAAAAAACCCAAGATAGCCAAAACAATCCTGTACAATAAAAAAACTGCTGGAGGCATCACAATCCCTGACTTCAAACTCTACTACAGAGCTACAGTACTGAAAACAGCCTGGTATTGGTATAAAAACAGACAAGAGGACCAATGGAACCGAACTGAAAAACTGAATATTAATCCATACACCTACGAATACCTGATTTTTGACAAAGAAGCAAAAAATATAAAATGAAAAAGAGAAAGCATATTTAACAAATGATGCTGGCATAACTGAATATCAACATGTAGAAGAATGAAAATAGAACCATATCTATCACCATGCACAAAACTCAAGTCCAAATGGATCAAAGACCTCAACATAAAGCCAGCCACACTGAACCTCAAAAAGAGAAAGTGGGAAGTACACTTGAACGCATTGGCACAGGAGACCACTTCCTAAATATAACCCCAGTAGCAAAGGACACAGTCAACAAGACAAAACGGTAGCCAAAAGAATGGGAAAAGATCTTCACCAACCCCACATCAGACAGAAATCTGATCTCCAAAATATATAAATAACTCAAGAAATTGGTCATCAAAAGAACAAATAATCCAATTTAAAAAATGGAGTACAGACCTAAACAGAGA
>NC_022014.1:59661375-59662472 GCF_000317375.1 Microtus ochrogaster
AAAGAACTAGTTCCAGGACAGGATCCAAAGCTACAGAGAAACCCTGACTCAAAAAACAAAAAACAAAAACAGAGTGGCAGGGTTGAAGAACTGGCTCAGTGGGTCAGAGTACTTGCTGCCTTTGCACAGAATGGAAGCTGGTTCCCAGAACTCACATCGGGTGGCTCGTAACCACCTGTAACTCCAGCTCCGAGGAGATCTGACATTGTCTTCTGCCTTCTGGGAGGGGAACTCCTACACACATGGCATAGGCACACAGACTCAGACACATAAAGGAAAAGGTGGGGAGGCTAGGAAGATTGCTGAGTCAGTAAATCTGGAAGACCTGAGTTCAACCCCAGTTCCCATGAACACATGGAGGGAAATGGACACGAGTCATCCCAGGGCCAGGGGTATCTGCGGCTTACTCGCTGGCCATCCTAGATTAATTGGAAAGCGCCTAATGAAAAATACTGTTGCAAAAAAAAAAACCTCTCCGTTATTTGTGAATTAAAAAATAATAATACTAATTTAAAAATCAAGTGTCATTTAGCTTATGGAGATTGTTTCTGTGAATATTTATAATAAAGTTGAGCTGGTGGAGGCAAAGCACGCCTTTAATCCCAGCATCCCACAGCAGAGAGACAGGTGGACCTCCGTGAGTTCAAGGCCAGCCTGGCCTACGCAACAAATTTCAGGTCAATCAGAGCTACACAGTATGACCCTGTCTCAAAAATAAAACAAAAACAAATAAAGTAGTAATTGTTTATTACAAAATTAGAAAGTGAGGGCAGGAAAGATGGGTCAGCCGTCAAGAGCGCTTACTGCTCTTCCAGAGGACCTGGCTTCAGTTTCCCAGAAATCAACATGGTGGTTCACAACCGTCTGTAATTTAATTTCCTGGGGATCCCATGCCCTCTTCTGACCCCTGTGGCCATGTTTTACACATGCATACATGCAGGCAAGACACCCATACACATAAAATAGATAAATCTAAAGAACAAAAACTTATCAAAAATGTATTTTCTGAGCCGGGCGATGGTGGCGCACGCCTTTAATCCCAGCACTTGGGAGGCAGAGGCAGGTGGATCTCTGTGAGTTCGAGACCAGCCTGGTCT
>NC_022014.1:59662572-59678760 GCF_000317375.1 Microtus ochrogaster
TACAGAGCTAGTTCCAGGACAGGCTCCAAAGCCACAGAGAAACCCTGTCTCGAAAAACCAAAAAAAAAAAATGTATTTTCTGCTGGGTAGTGGTGGCACACATCTTCAATCCCAGCACTCGGAAGGCAGAGGCAGGCAGATCTCTGTGAGTTTGAGATCAGAGTTCTAGTCTACAGAGTGAGTTCTAGGATATCCAGGACTACACAGAGAAACCCTATCTCCAAAAGAAAAAAAGGAAGTATTTTCTACCATTCCCTATGAATTCTTATGGTTTTTACACATTTCGTTTTGAACCTTATGATATGCAAACTTTTATCTTTTAAGTAATATTTTTCTAATTAACGAGTAATACATGTCTGACTTAGAAAATCTGGGAAATCAGAAGAGAACAAAAGAAAAACCTGAGATGCTCAAATACGACCACTGTTCTCTATGCCCTCTATCCAATTTGCTTTGATGGCGCGTGTAAAAGGTACATCATTCGTGATTATCCTGTAAAATCTGTCTAATACCCAGGTTTTTCCATTTACCACCGGACTGTTTCCTACCATTAAATAGTATTCAGATGTAAATGAGGCGTGTATCCTATCTTAGTCTATAAATGTGCATCCTATCTAGGATCCTGTTTAAACTGCTCCTACGTTTTCACCGGCACGTCTGTAATAATTATTCCTGCTCAGAGCCATCGGTCACTTGTCAGACCGAGCACTGGGACTGGGGTTCCCTGAGGTCAAGGACATGAACTCTGTCGAGGGACAACCTTCTCAGAAGGAGGATCCTTCCTCAGTGCAACCCTCTACCCTTCCCAGGGCCCATCCTGAAGCCAACAGAACAGAACGGAAGATTCTCCAGACACAGATTTTTCCAGGAATTAATTGTTCGAAAGACACTTTCAGTTTCTCCACTCATGTGTATGTGTACAGACATTGGTAATTTAGATTTTCCCAGATACATTTTTCATTTCTTCAGGAATTTTCTATTTCTTAAAAAAAATCTGCAGTTCACTAGAAGAGAATTTATTATTGATGATATTAGTTTATATTCATTTATTTGTTTTAAGGCAAACTCTCACTACATTGCCCAGGTTTGCCTTGGATTCCTGGACTCAAGCAATCCCCCTCCTCAGTTCTCTCATATTTCACAGAATTAATTACCTTTTATTTAAAAAGAAAAAAATAATGGTTTTATTGAGATCTATTCCACACATCATCAAACATTGTTTCAAAAGTGTACAATTCAGGGCTGCAAGTGTGACTGAATGGTTACAGGGCTTGTTTGGCGCGTGTGAGATGCTAGGTTCAATTCCAGGCAGCAGGAAAATAGTGAATGTACCAGCAAGATGGCTAAACAGTCGAATAAATGCCACACAGGCCTGAGGACCTGAGTTCAATACAGGGAGCCCATGGCAAGGGAAGAGAACTGGAACGTTGCCCTCTGACCTACACACGGGTAATGTGGCACGTTCGTCACCTCCCACTTATCGTCCACATCCACACAATAATAAACAACCACAGCAGACAAGCGTTAAAGAGATGACTTAGCAGGTAAGAGCACTGGCTGCTTTTCCAGAGGACACAGGTTCAACTCCCAGTTACAACCGGGTGTAACTCCAGTTCCAGGTGAGCTGATGCCTTCTTCTGGCCGACATAGGTATTAAGTTCACACATAGTTCATGGATATACATCGGGCAAAACACCCATACGTAGAAAATAGGTTAAAAAGTACAAAATTTCATAGTTGTAGTATCTGCGATTAAACAGCCATATAACTCTCTGATTTTATACATATTTATTTGCTTATTTATTTTGAGACAGATTCTCATTCTGTAACTCTGACCGGCATGGAACTTGATCTGTAGACCAGGAACAGTGTGATATGATAGAGCATGTGTGAGCGCCTAGGGTGAATCCCCGGTACTCCCCCCCCACACACACACACACAAGAAGAACATTTTAGCCTTTTATGTACAGCTTTGTCAAGGGCTGTAATCACAATTCATCTATTTATCCAGTTCTTCCACATGAAAACATGCACACAATGTTCATAGCAGCATTATTTGAAATAGCTAAAGATCAAAACAACTCACAGATCCACCGACCGATGAGTCGATAAACAAAATGTGCCAGCTACATTAGAATACTAGAGAACATTCTTCTCGGCCATAAGACGTGGAGAGATACTGATGGATTCAACTACAGTATGGAAGGACCTTGAAAACATGATGCTAAATGCAAGAAGCCACGCATAGAAGCCCGCGCTTGGCTGCATGCGGTGATGCAGGCCTGTAATCTCAGCATTTAGGAAGCTGAGGCAGAGGGATTGCAAGTTCTAGGCCAGAGTGAGGTACATTGCAACAATGTGTCTTCAGACAAGACAGTCATATGTTGCATGATCCCACTTATGTAAATTGTTCAGAATCAGCAAATCCATAGACCACTGGTTCTCAGCCTTCCTCAAGCTGGGATCCTTTGATACAGTTCCTCATGTTGTGGTGTCCCCCAACCATAAAATTATTTTTGTTGCTACTTCATAACTGCAAGTTTGCTACTGTTATGAATCGTATTGTAAATATTTTTGGAGATAGAGGTTTACCCAAGGTGTCGGGACCCCCATGTTGGGAACCACTGCCATAGAGGTGGAAGGGAGAGGAGTGACTATGACTACAGCTGGGTTGGGGGAGGAGTGATTTTCCAATGGATGGAAAGGCTCTTTTAGGGTTGATAAAAATCTAAAATTAGAAGCTGTGGTATGGTGGGCACACATCTTTAATCTCAGCATTCAGAAGGCCGAGGCGAGTGGATCCTACGAGTTGTAGGTTGTTTGTGGTATTGGGGATTGATCCCAGGACCTCTTACTACCAACTCTCGTATATGTACACATACACACACACACACACACACACACACCACACACACACACCACACACACGCACGCACACACACACACGCACACACACACAGAGTTTTGTTTTTATTTTATTTCTATGTGTATGGATGTTTTGCCTGCATATATAAATATGCCTGTGCACCAAACGTGTGCCTGGTGCCCATAGTGCCCAGAAGAGAGCATCAGCCCCCTTGAGGCTGGAATTTCAGCCAGCTGTGAGACATCATGTGGGTGCTGGAAGTCAAACTCAGGTCCTCTGGAAGAGTAGCCAGTGCTCTTTACCAGAAATTACTCAAAAACAGCTTGACCCATCTCTCCAGTCCCTGGGGCTTTTGTTTATGAGACACGGTCTCTGGCCCAGGATGTCCCTAATCTCATGACATACTTGAGGTTGACTGTCAGCTTTTTATCTTCCTGGCACCTGCCAAATGCTGCAACTATGGGCATCCAGCCCCACATCCAATTTTTTTTCAAGCGTCATATTTTTTTTTTAACTCCATCATCCCATTTCTCAAAGTCTGACTCAAATAAATAATAATATGTAGGAAATCATTAGGCAGACACTTGCTGATCATATTACTTAAGCATCACTTTTTTTTTCCCGGTTTCTCCATTGAAAGAGACAAAATAAGGACCAGGTTTCTTAATCATTAAAATGTCTCTAGAGGTGCCTTGCTATCTTTCTTTTCTCCAAAGGGAAAACCAGCCAGTCTCCAAAGGGGCCAGCCTGGGCGACAGTTGCCGGGTGGCTCTCCCATAAGGTCACGTTGGAAGGAGGCTGGCATGCACTTGGCCACCTCTGCTCATTTCTCCAAAAAGGCAGGCACAGGAGGCGCACACATGGTACACAGGTATATACGTAGGCAGTCGCTCACATACATAAGATGAGTTTAAAATCAGTAAAAGAGCAAATATGTTAAAATAGATATACATGCATAAGTGGTATACAGGGGACATGGTTTCTCCCACACTTACCCCAGACCCATTGTTACGGACTAACCGGTAACTGCTATAAGGAAACGGGTATACGTCATCTTCTCACTATTTCTCCTCTGGTTGTCACTCAGTATCAGTACATAGTAAGCAGAAACAATAGTTGGGATACAGGATAACTTACTTTAAATCTTTGCTTACATGTCATTCTTTGTGCGCATGCGTGAACATGCCACGGCTTGTCTGGAGGTCAGAGTCGGTTTTCTCTTTCCGCTACGTGCGTCCCAGGGATTCCTCACGCTTCTGCGGCAAGTTTCTGCACACGGAGCCATCTTGTTGGCCCCAGGATAACGTTTGTTTTTGTTTTTGTTTTAACTATGAATGACACTTTATTCGGTCCTTTTGTTTACAGTTGAAACTCTGGGAATTCAAACTTAACATCCTTCCCCTGGAACTTTTGTTTTGTTTTGTTTTCTAGACAGGGTTTCTCTATGTAGCTTTGGAGCCTGTCCTGGAACTCACTCTGTAGACCAGGCTGGCCTATGAACTTTGAGAGACCCACCTGCCTCTGCCTCCTGAGTGCTGGGATTAAAGGCATGCGTCACTGCTTCCCAGCTTGTACGGGTTTTTTGACTTGGCTTAAACCTCCTCGGAGCAACGAGTACTATGTGCTGCCCATTCAACTTTTCTTCCAATTCACAAACGAGCCAGGCTTAAATTTTCTGGAAAGACTTCAGCTGAGGGACCGGTGCAGAACTTGATAGCATTCTGGCCACTACCAGCTTCAATGTCCTCCGCTGCGGGGATGCTGAGCCCAGCCTGAGAGAAGCCAGACCCCAAGATGCAGCGTCTCCCCACTGGGCTTCACGGTCTTGTCTTTTCGGGGCGCCTGCTTAGAAAGAAGCCCAGCTCTTGTGAGAAGAGCTCACGTCCGGGTGGCCTAGTCAATCTTTCTCTTTCTTTTGCTGCTTCATCCAGAATGTAATATATACTCATTACAGGACTTGACGGCACAAGGCATGTTGAATGAAATGCCTATTCTTCACACTTGGACAGTTAGGGACTCACTTACTTAGATGTAGTAACTCCCCAAAAGTATAGGAAATGGATCTGTGAGTGAAAACCAGGCAAGTCTTCTAGACCCACGTCCAGGCTCTTACCGCTAAAGCTGAAGCGTTTTCTATGAATTTGTTTTTGGTTTCTGACACAGGGTCTCACTGTGTAGTCCTGCCTGGTTTGACATGGGACAATCCTTCTGCTTCTGCCTCCCAGGGACTGGAATTACAGCTTTAAAGCACTTTTTGAACGTTGTCAATCAGGCTAATATAATATAATGGCTAACACTGGTCAGTAATTTCCATATGAATGTCCCTTATTACAACAGTGGTGAGCGCTTCTCATATTTTACAGTGGTCTGTGTTTCCTTTCAGGGCTGCTCTGATATCGTCCGCCATTTCCCATTAAGTGATTGGCTCAATTCCTTATCAATTTATAGCAGCAGCCTTGTGTACATTAGTGAAATGGCTCCTTTCTGTTTTCAGAATTGGAAACTCATTTCCCCAGATTGTTTTCTGACTTCATTTACAGTGATTTCCACCATAAAGAAATTATATTCTAACGTAATCATTATTTATCCATTTTTATTTTATGGATTCTAGCCTTAGTTATACACTTGGATAAAATTTCCATTTACTAAATAATAAAATATCCTCTGATGAATTTTTTAAGTGTTTTTATAGGCTCCCTTTTTCTTCTCTCTTTTTTGACATCCAATTCATTTGGAATTCATGCCAAAGATAAGAATTTGAGTTTTCCCCCAGATCGTCCTACACTATTTTGTAAAATTATCAACATTTTCCATTAACTTATCATCTGTTAAATTCCACTGTCAACTTTCAAATGCTATTTCTTTACAAAACACAAAATACAGTGAATGTAGTCGTTCTATTTCACTCCCTTTCCGCACTGCGTTGATGAGCCAATACCAGGGATATTTCGACTATTCGGTAAGAGAGGCCAACTGTACAATTCTGGTTAAAGTCTATTCTTGTGTTTGCCCTTGATGGATATTACACATTAAAAGCTAAGACTAGAGGACCAGCAAGATGGTTCAACTGATAAAAGTGCTTGGGGCCAAACCTTAGGACCTGAGTTAGAGAAGAGAGAACCCACTCCTGCAAGTTATTCTCTGACCTCCACCCAGGCACACACTGCAAATAAAGAAATGCAATAAAAATTTTCAAGTTATAGTTATGAAGAATAGGTCCCCGAACCATCTGGCTGCCAGATGGTGGTGGCGCATGCTTTAATCCCAGCACTCAGGAGGCAGAGGCAGCCAGATCTCTGTGAGTTTGAGGCCAGCCTGGTCTACAAGAGCTAGTTCCAGGACAGGCTCCAAAGCTCTAGAGAAAACCTGTCTTGAAAAATCTAAAAAAAATACAAACAAAAACAAAAAAAGACAAAAACAAACAGCATTGGCTGCTCATGCAGAGGACCAGGGTTCAGTTCCCAGCAGCCACGTGGTATGGTTCCTAACCATCCATAACTCCAGTTTCAAGGGATCTGACTTCCTCCATCAACAGATATGTGCATAACACACACACACATACATGTAGGCAAAATACTCATTCATGTAAAATAAATAAATCTAAAAAAATTATTTAAAGAATTTGTCAAAACATGGGAAGAAAGACGTTCAGTGAAATTTGCCAAGTGAAACAGGAAGGATCTGAACTTCACGCAAACCAAGACTATGACTACATTCGGCAAACACGCACGAGGAGAGAGAGTCACATGGCCATACCCCAGAAGGCAGAGCGATTTTTCTGGAATGTGAGATGACTGATTCCTCCCACCTTCCCCTCTCCCAGCTTCTCCGTGAAGTGGTGACATCAGCATAATTTCCAAATTTTTGCTTTTTAATAACAGCATCTTGCTCGTGTGTGTTTTTCTTTTCTGCCTCAGGAGACTTTATGAAAATGATAGTCGAGAAATAAAAGCTTGTAAACCCACAAATATTGGGGGTGGGGGCACAAAGAAAAAGATCTCATGGTTGGAAAATTCCAGAATGTTTTGGGAGGGAATGTGCAGTGGAGGAATGGCAACAGCCACCACAGAGCTGCGAAGGAAAAAGACCAGAAAGCCTAGGTGGGGTCGTGATTAAAGAGAAGTCTGTCACTTGTGGACAGGACAGGAGACTCCTCTTCTGGGAGACGGCTGACTCACTATGTGTGCGCTCGGGCTGAGACACCTAAAAGTGTCCTTGCCTCTTTTCTCCAAACGGAACAAGGGCCACTCTGTTCTACATCTCAGGATTCTACCCTAGAGGCTGCCACAGAGCTGATAATTGTTTGAGAGGGTATGTGAACAGCTGGAATAAAAGACACAGCAGGCTGGAGCGGGGTCATTGCCAGTCAAGAAACCCTTTAGGGCACAGCTGCAAGTGACCCTCAGACAGGCGTGGCCCAAATGCTCCTGTCACTGTCCCCCAAACCAGAGACATGGCTATGGAGGTAGCTCCACCTCCAACATCACACATAAACACACTTACACACACATACACATTCTCTCTCACACCCACACACTCACACATATACACACACACACATACACACTCTCATATACTCACACACATACACACTCATACATACACACACACACACACACACACACACACACACACACAGCTTTTAACTGGAGCAGTAGTGGCCCACCACGTAAACAGGATCAGGGTCAGACTCCCAGAATCCCAGGTAGGTATCTATCTGGGCAGCTACTTCCTCTAAAAGCTGATGATGGGCCTCCTTGGTCCCTAATACTAACTCCATTTTTCCTTAGTTCTGAAGCCCTATCTTAAGTGCTCACCCAGTGTGTGGCTCCCTACTCCATCTTGTTCCTACCTGTGAAGTCCAGCTGCTATAGAAAAGGAGCTTCAAGCCAGGTGGTGGCGGTGCACACTTTTAATTCCAGCACTAGGGAGGCAGAGGCAGGTAATCTCTGTGAGTTCGAGGCCAGCCTCGTCTACAAGAGCTAGTTCCAATACAGGCTCCAAAGATACAGAAAAACCCTGTTACAAAAAGAAGAAGAAGAAGAAGAAGAAGAAGAGGAGGAGGAGGAGGAGGAGGAGGAGGAGGAGGAGGAGGAGGGAGAAGGGAGGAGGGAGAAGGGAGCTCCTTAGCTTGCGTGAATGAACTAAAGAGCATTTCAAAATACAGAGCTGTGGGTCATTCCGCAGTCACACCGGCTGGGTGTTCTCCAACTGACTTTCAGATTTGACTTGGTTTTTTTTGAGACCAAGTTTCATGTAGTCTAGTCTGGCCTCAGACTCGTAATGTAGCTGAGGATAACCCTTAATTTCTGATCCTCCAGTCTCTACATCTCAAATCCTGGGATTACAGGTGTGCACCACCACACCCTGTGTATGCAGAACTCTGTGTGTGCTTGGCCACCATTCCATGCCCTGCACTGAAACCCCAGGCCTCGACTTCACGCATTTTGTTCTAGTAATGGAGGGGGGTGGTCACTAGTTTACAGTGTTCTTGTTGTCTGTAGGACTGGACCATGAACCCACGGACTCACATGTGGTAGGTAAACGCTCTACCACTGAACTACATTCCCAGTCCTCTTTTTATTGTTATATAATTTTATTTATTGATTGCTTTTTTAAAAAAATTGTTATATTTGTTTATATATTTTTGCTATGTTTTTATATATATATTTGCTACATATTTGTAGGGATTCGGGAAGAGTGTGTATGTGCCATTATGTAAATGTGGAGGTCAGGAAATCAACTTTGGGAAATTGGTTCTCTCCTCCACCATTTGGGTCCTGGGGATCAAAGAAGCCATGTTACCCACTGAGCCATCTCACTTGCCCTCATTTATTGTTTTTGGGGACAGGGCCTCACTATGTAGCTTAAACTGGTCTGGAGCTCGCTATGTAGCTGAGAATGGCCTCAAACACGTGATCCCCCTGCCTCAGCATCCTAAGTGCAAAGATTACAGGCATGCACCCCCACAGCTGGCCAGACACAGTGGTGTTCTCTCTACATCCTTGTGTTTTCACCTATCAGCAGATCCTGTTACCCTCCAATCTGCTGCCTGTCATCCCAGTTACGACTGTCTGCCCAAGCCACCATCTCTCCCTAGACACTAGCGTCTCCTCCTAAGTGGTCTCCAGGTTTTCTCCACATCCTCTCTTCGGGTAACTGTCACTCTAGTTCCCCAGAATTCCCTTAAAGACATAAATCCTATCCTTCCCTATGAAGAGCCAATGGCTTCCTGTGTCATGTGGAGTAAAAGCCCAGGTCCGTACTATGGTATAGAAGGCTCTGGTTTGAGTGCCTGAAGCTCTCCCCTCTTCAGTCAGCTCTACTCCAGCTTGTACCCTTCCCCTTGGGCATCACCCTGTCCACACTTGAACATTACAACCTCAGGACCTTTGCATCTACTCTTCCCTTTACCCAGAAGGCTCTTGGCCTCCCCTACCCAGCCCCGAATGTCTGCTCAAAATCCCCTTTGGCATTTAATAATTTACACTTCTCCTGGACCCAGAATTCATATTTGCTTTCCCAGTTTTGATTTCTCTGCTTAGCATTCACCACTATCTTACATGCTCTAACGTCAAAGCTTTGTTTACATAGCCCAGCCTCTTGACCAGGGCTTGGCACATAGTAGGCACTCAGTAAATATTTATTAAATCAATAAATGAATGGACCCTTGCCCCAGATCTTGTCCTGATTACCCATGCCCAAGAAGCCAATGATCGATAACGGTTGCTAAGCAGCTGCCAAAGGTCAGAGCTGCAGATGGAAATACGTTCCTCTGTGTTCTCTGCCCTGCTGGCATGCAGGGATCTGGGAAAAGCACAGAATCGTGATGGCTATCTCTGACAGGGAAGGAAGATGGGATCCAACACTAGGAATAAGAGGAAGGATGTCTCCACCCGTCTGCTCAGAGGCTGAGCTCTGTCTGGTGTGCTGCCTGCTCCCAGAAACAGGAAGTATCCAGAAGGGAAGTGACTGCAGACGTAGAGAGGGATAAAATGCCCTGTGCCTGAGACAGAACACTTGAAGCTAGTCATTCTGGAGCCTTCCAAGAGTCCATTCCTGGGGGATGAGTAAAATCCTCTCCGCAGTGCCTTCATGACTCATTTTGGATGGCGGGCACACGGCAGCATCAAGTCAGGGCGAGCAGGTGTTTCCTCCTCTGGGGTTCCCAGCCGAGGTGACTGGTGGCTGAATGGGGCTGAGTGGGAGAGGTGGGTGGTACCACTGGCCTGCTTCTGTGCCTGCCTTTCCCAGAGTGGAAAGTGTGCCCCCTGACAGGCCAGCACAGCTTCAAGAAGCAGTTCTGTAAGAAAGCATACCTGAGATTGAGATCTAAGGACGGTCAAAGGCAGACAGGCAGCTCTGAGGCAAGTCATCTGACCAACGCTGTCTTTCTTTTTTTTTTAATTTTTTTTTATTTTTTATTTATTTATTATGTATACAACATTCCTTCCATGTACGTTTGTATGCCAGAAGAGGGCACCAGATCTCATTATAGATGGTTGTGAGCCACCATGTGGTTGCTGGGAATCGAACTCAGGACCTCTGGAAGAGCAATCAGCGCTCTTAACCTCTGAGCCATCTCTCCAGCCCCCAACACTGTCTTTCTTGAGACCAGAGACAAACAATCTACAAAGCCATTGCCTGAAGGTCCTTTTGAAAACCTATCTTCTATGTTCAGCTGTGTTTCGAGACAGGCTCTTATTCCGGAGCATGGATCCCCTTGCCTTGGGCTCTGAAGTGTTGGGGTCACCAGGCATGTGGTACCATACTCTTCTGGTATCTTTGTTTCATTACCTGCCAGTATGGTAAAACACCTGGATAAAAGTGACTTAGGAGAGAAAGGGTTCTTTTTAGCTCACAGCTCTGGGTTAGAGTCCACCATAGCAGGGAAGCCAGAGCCGAGGGAGTTCGGGAAAACCTGTCACATATCTGTAATCAGAAGAAAATGGTAAAGGCAGGCATGCATACACTCAGTTCTCTCTCTCCTTCCTCCACTTCCGGATCCCTGTCTAGAGAATGGTTCCATTCACCCTGGGTCTCTCTCCTCACCTCAGCATAAACAATGGGCTGGAGAACTGACTCGGCCATTAAGAGAACTCGTTGCTCTTGAAGAGGACCTGGATTCCGTTCCTAGCACCCACACAGTGGCTCTCTACTCCAGGGGATCTGCTATAGCTCTGTTCCTTAGCCAAAGAGCGGGAAGGTCATAAAACACATACCAGGAAGCCAGTGATGAAGAAGAAGCGGGCCGTTTAAGGACAGAGCTCCAAACACAGCGCTCAGACATCAATTCATTTCCAGAAAAGCAGAAAAACCACCCGGAGTAACCACAGTGATCTAGTTACAGACAAACCCTGGGCTTTGTGCTTATGATGAAGCGCAGTGGGCAGCTCAAAGCCAAGGATGTCCTTATGAGCATTTTACAGCATGCTAATAAAAGCTGCAGCTCTTTAATCCCTCCCTGGAAAGCAAAGCAGGCCGTCTTTGAGCCCGCCCTTTGATAAGAGGTTAAAGATTGCTGGAGGTGTCGTTCTCACCTGTGGCTTCTCACTGGCTCTTCTACAGAACAGAGCTCATGAGCTAAGAATGTCAAAGGGTTTTTCAGTCTGCTCTTCGTTTTGTTTTGTTTTTGCCTAAGCGTTTGGTGTTGGACATCTTTCCAGCGGTCAATGTATCTGGCTCTACATATTCTAGATGCTCTTGTCAGGCAATTAGGGCCTCCTTTGCGATGGAAGTGGCCCAGAGACGGCTGTGGCCATAGAGACCCCTTTATCTGCTCTTCACCCTCCAGATGTCGCTGAGCAAACCTGTCATAACCAGCTTCACTTCATCGTCAGCACAAGCTGATCCATCTTAGAGTCACAGAAGCCCACTTCTAGAGACCTGGGAAAATAGCTCAGTCGGTAGAGGGCTCGTCTAGCATGCATGAGGCCCTGGGTTAAATCCCCAACACCGTATAAACCAGATGTGGTGGTGCACACCTGTAATCCCAGCATTTAATAGGCAGAGGCGGGAAGATGAGTTCAAAGTCATTCTCGGCTACAGAGTGGATTTGGAGTCCAGACCATGTCTTGAGGGAGGAAAGCGGGTGCTTTCGTGAGACACCTAGAAAAGGAAGGGAAGGAGTGACGATTCTTGGCTGCCTTGAGCTCCCCCAGCGACTCTGCTTTCTCCTCATGTATCCTACAATTCACATTTCACTTTCCGGAAGCTGGAGACATTCTCCCTCAGAGCGTCAATGACGCTCCCTATTTGCCTGGGACTAATGGTTTTTCCAGGAGGGAGACTTGAAGTTTGAAAATCAAGTCAGGACACTGTAGGAAAACCTGGAGAGTTGGTTCCTCTATGCCCAAAAAAGGGGAGCATAGTCAATCCTCACTGGGTTGCTGGGTATCCCTTCTTCACAGTGTCACCGTGGTCAGATTGGAAATGTCTATAATGCCTACCTTAGAGACTCCCAGTGACTGGGCCTACTTAAATCTCATGCTTACTCCAGAGGCAACTACCCCAACAGGGGATGGCAGCTGAGAGGCAGGTGAGACCCATCCACCTGGAAAACAGCCAGCTGAGAACAGCAAGCACCTCCCACATTGCAAACCCATCCCAAACCCCAGAGCAGCGTCGGCCTCTCCCAGCTTTCTCTGGTTAGTCCTCTGCTGTGGGATGTCTTTCTGTACACTGTGAATATGTGTTGTTCTTATTGGTTGATAAAATAAAGCTGCTTCGGCAAGGCGGCATAGAAGGAGGCAGGAAATCCAAGCAGAGATATGAGAGAAGAAGGGCAGAGTCTGGGAGATGCCAGCCAGAGTCTGAGAAAGCAAGACAGGTAGGAAATGAGGTAACAAGACATGAACCACGTGGCAGAGCATAAACACAAAATATTGGTTAATTTAAGTGTAAGAGCTACTTAGTAATAAGCCTGAGCCATCAGTCACACATTTATAATTAATATGAACCTCTGAGTGATTATTTTAAAAACAGCTGCAGAATGGGCAGGACAGAAAAAAGCCTTCGTTTACAGTCCTCAAAGGATGTTCCCAGGTTCTTTCCATCTTTAGAGGGGGGAGGGGAATCACTTTCACTCCCACCTGAGGGTCAGAATCCTCAGGGGACAGACCTGGAAAAAAGACAGCCACCCAGAGAGGAGCCCTGGCTGATGCCCAGGCTGACTGAGACAAAAGCCACTGTTGCGGGAGCCAGCAGCGAGGCGCCTGAGACCCAGCCAACTGGGGACCAGCACACACTGAGCAACAACACTCCAGTGACCTCTCCACATACTTGGCTCCAGGGCCCGAGACATGGCACAGACTGCTCTCCTAGAAGCACCCACGTTCTGCTTCCAGCACACACATCAGGCAGTTCACAAGCATCTGTAACTGCAGCTTCGGGAATCCAGCTTCTAGGGTCTCTAAAAGCACAGGCACTCCAGAGCTCACGCCTCATGCTGTTGTTAAAGATTTATCTATTTTTAGTTTCTATGCATGGGTGATTGTCTATATATATGCCTGTGCACCAACTGTGTGCCTGGTGCCTTCCTTCTAGGGCCAGGAGAGGATGTTGGACCCCCTGGGACTGGAGTTACAGATGGTTGTGAGCCACCAAGTGGTTGCTAGGAACTGAACCTGGGTCCTCTGCAGGAGCGGCCAGTGCTCTCAACCAGAGTCATCTCTCCAGCTCCCAACCGTATAAATTCTGAGAAAACAAGTGGTTGAGGGCCTGGGGGTGTCATTCAATGGTACAGTGCTTGGGATGCACGAGGTTGGATGCCAAGTTCCTCCAAACAACATTGAACGAATAAGAAGCGGAAGGCAGAGGCCAGAGCTCTTCTGAGGAATTCTGAGCAATGTCCACACGTGTTCCTCTCAGAGCAGGTTGTCCGGTGGAGAAACCTGCCAAATGCCATGTTAGCAGCTAATTTAGAGAGGGACAGACTAGCAAGATGACTCAGCAGGCAAAGGTACTTGCCACCAAGCCTGGTGCCCTGAGTCCTGTCCCCAGAATCCACATGGTGGGGGGAGAGAGCTGACTCCCACAAGATGTAGCCTCTCTCTCTTTCTCTTTCTCTCTGTCTCTGTCTCTCTGTGTGTGTGTGTGTGTGTGTGTGTGTGTGTGTGAGAGAGAGAGAGAGAGAGAGAGAGAGAGAGAGAGAGAGAGAGAGAGAGCGCTTGTCCCCTGTGTATTCTAGGGGCAGTCACTTGAACTTCACTGAGCCTCAGTTTTTCCATCTGTGAGAAGGCTACAAGGCAGTGCCATTTCTCAGGCCTCGGTAACAGTGAGTGCTTGCCAAATCTCCCGTGGCTTTTGAGAGAGTTGGCATGAAGGACGAAACAGCCCAGCCAGCGGAAGGAATCTGTGGTCATACCCTCCTCCCTCCCCTACTTGTGTCCATCAGCCCGTCATTCAATCGCTGCTAAAAGCAATTTCAAGGGCCTTTCAGACCCTCTTGGTCAGCTTGATTTTGTTAGCTTTCTGCAACCCAGAGGGCACACTCTCTAGAACACAATGTTCGTATCAGGGCCTCTAACCGCAAACCCCAAGAGTCTGAACACTGAGACACTCAGGAAGTCTAAGGGTCCTCTCGTCTTCAGAGGCCCCGCCCGGCACACATAGCATGGGAATTGCATGCATCAAAGGCAGGAAGTCCCTGACAAGCCTGTCCCATAAGCCACCAGACACTGGTTACCTTCATGTGGCTGAGCAAGAGGTCGTTCTCAGGGTGGGGCGAGGTGGTCTGGGGCCTTCGCAGCCAGGGTGGAGCCCAAGCCTGGGGAACTAGACCTGAGGAGCGAGGCCTGAGCGCTCCACCCCAGGAAGCCTGGCTCCCCATGAGGCTCGCAGTTTGGGTCACGGCTCCCTCGTGGGATAAGTGGTATTTGAATTCCTGTTTCCTTTCCTGTTTTTCTTCTTTCCTATACATTCCTCCAAGGAAATATTAAGTCTGTACTGCAAATCCTAAGGATAAGATCCTAGAGAAACATCGAGAAGCGTGGGTGGCCTTCCCCGAAGATCCCATTCATCAAAAGGCTGGACAGTCCTGGCTCGCTCAGTGGCCCAGGGTGCCAGCTCCCTATCCTGGAGAGAGGGGGACGGTAAAGGAAGATAGGGTGGCACACTGAAGGCCTAGCCTGGCAGGGCACAGAAGCCTGACATAGCCTGTTAGAGATGTCCTTGCAGCCGCTGGCCCCAAAGGAGAGGATTGTTGGGGGCCAAAGAAAGTTTTGGAGGGAAGGGGAGGGAGAGTAAAGACCCCATGGAGCCCTGGTAGCCTCCTGTATATATATATATCTGTATATTACAAATCCCTAAAGTCACACAGGGCGTGCTTAAAGGGGCAGCAGAGTAGAAAGCGAAAGTAAAGGACGTGCTGGGGGAAGGGAGGGGGAGGGACAGGGGGACACGGGGACAGTGGAGCAGACAGAGATGGCCTGCCAGCTCCTGTTGACAAGGCCAGGTTGTGGGCTACCAAACCCTTCAGCATGGCTAAGATAGGATGTTCCCTTGCATGCTCGCGACCTTCCACAGCAAAGGAAGCCCACAGCTCACCCTAGCTCATCGCTGTACACCAGGGCAGCCCGATCCAACCGGCAAGGTTTTTGGTTTTCTAGCTTTATTTTATCTGTATTTAAGGTGCATGCTGGTTTGCCTGTATGTATGTCTGCGCACCACACGCATGCGGTGCCCTCAGAGGGTGTCAGAACTGGGTTTACAAACAGCTGGGAGCTTCCGTTTACGAGCTGGGGAATAGCGCTCAGGTCCGCAAGAGTCGCTAGTTAGTGCTCTAACCACTGGGCTATCTCTCCAGCCCCAACATATAAATTTGTGGGTTTGGTTTGGGTTTTCAAGACAGGGTTTTTCTGTGCAGCCCTGCTGTCCTGGAACTCACTATGTAGATGAGGCTGAGGTCTAAGTCAGAGGTCTACCCACCTCTGCCTCTTGGGTCCTCGGCCCACCACCTAGTCAACACGCAAGGGTTTTTTTTTGGGGGGGACGGGGTTGGTTTTTTTCGAGGCAGGGTTTCTCTAACAGTTCTAGCTGTCCTGGAACTAGCTCTTGTAGACCAGGTTGACCTCGAACTCACAGAGATCCGCCTGCCTCTGCCTCCCGAGTGCTGGGACTAAAGGTGTGCGCCACCACCACCATCGCAAGTTTTAAAGCAACTCTGTATATAGTTCACCAGCCATTGCCACACAGAACCACAGGCTGCCCGCCCTGGGCACGTTTGACGACCATAACTGGTGTTTTTCTTTCTTTTTTGTTTTTTTATTTGCATCTTTACAAGGGTGTGTGTGTGTGTGGTGGTGGTGGTGGTGGTGGTGGTG
>NC_022014.1:59678947-59702469 GCF_000317375.1 Microtus ochrogaster
TTTTTTTTTTTTTTTTTTAAGACAGGATCTCTCACTGTCCTAGAACAGAGTGGCCTCGGCTAGCCAGACAGCAAGCCCTAGGCTGGTCCCTGCCTCCCGTCCCTAAGATTGCACTCAGTCTCCCCCTCCCCCACTCCTCCCCTCCCCACCCCACTGTGTTTATAAATGGGTTCTGAGGCTCAAACTCAAGACCTCAGCCTTGCAAGGCAAGCACCCTACCCACTGAGCTACTGAGCTGCTATCCAGCCCTTCCTTTTTGGACAGGGTCTCAGGTAGTCCGGGCTCACTGGAGAGATAAAGGTGACCTTGACCTCCCCCTGCTTCCACCCCTACAGGCTAGCATTACAGGTCTGTGCACCCACACCCAGATTTTTGCCTATAATTTTCAAAATTATTGTACAGTTGGGTATGGTAGCATATACCTATGGTCTTAGCACTGCAGAGGCTGAGGCTGGAGGATTGTGAGTTGGGGGCCAACCTTGACTACAAGACCCTGTCTCATAGGGCTAAAAAGTCATCTAAAATAATGTTTAAGAAGTCTGGAGATGGCTCCTGTTTAAGAGCACTGACTGTTCTATCAGAGGACCGAGATTCAGTTCCCAGCATCAACATGGTAGTTCATAACTGTAACTCCACTTCCAGGAAGAAGGATGCCCTCTTCTGGCCTCCATGGGCACTGGCACTCACATGGTACACAGACATACAAGCAGACAATAGCACCAATAAACATAAAATAAATAATTTTTTTTTCAAGATAGTGTTTCTCTGAGTAATAGCCCTGGCTATCCTGGAACTAGCTCTTGAACTCACAAAGATCCACCTGCCTCTGCCTCCCAAGTGCTGGGATTAAAGGTGTGAGCCACAACGTCCCAGCCAAAATAATGTCTTAAGAAATAAAGTGAGAAAAAAAAAAAAAAGAAATAAAGTGAGGGGCTGGAGAGATGGCTCAACAGTTAAGAGCACTGGCTGCTCTTGTACATGGCCCTAGGTTCAATTCCCAGCACCCGCATGGCAGCTCACAACTGTCTATGCTGGCACACACCTGTAATCCCATCGCTTTGGAGGTGAAAACAGGAGGATCAAAAGTTCAAGGTCACCCTTGGTTATATAAAGAGTTTGAAGCCAGTCTGGGCTTCATAACACCTTGTCATTAAATAATAATAATAATAATAAAGGATTAGGGGGTGCTGTCAAGGCCAAGAAAATTAGAACTATCTCTCTCTCTCCCCTTTAAAGACAATAAAATAGCTGGATAGTGGTAGCACACACCTTTAATCCCAGCACTCGGGAGGCAGAGACAGGAGGATCTCTGTGTGAGTTCGAGGCCAGCCTGGTCTACAGAATGAGTTCCGGGACAGACTCCAAAAGCTGTACAAGATGCAGTTCCCTAGTACCTCTTTGAGGACTTCAGCCAAATATTTGCAGGGCTGGGGATGTAGGTCAGTGGGCAGAGTGCTTGCCTGTCATGCATGGGGTGCTGGGCTGATCCCCAGCACTGCACCAACCAGGAGTGGTGGCAGTTGGGAGTAGAAGCCAGAGGATCAGAAGTTCAAGGAAAACAAACTTGAGGCCATCCTGGAGTCCATAAGGCCCTGTCTCAATAGTCCACCCCTCTTAGCCACCACTGGATAATTCAAATAGCACTAACTCCAGCCAGTGAACATAGTGTGGGGTTTTTGTTGTTGTTGTTTTTATTTTTTGGTTTTTTTTGGGGGGGGTTGCTTCTTTGTTTGTTGTTGTTTTTCTTGTTTGGAGTTTTAGGGGATTTTGTTTTATTTTTGAGACAGGGTTTTCCTGTGCAGTCCTGGCTGTCCTGGAACTTGATCTGCAGACCAGGCTGGCCTTGAACTCAGAGATCTACCTGCTTCTGCCTCCTGAGTGCTGGGATTAAAGATGTGCATTGCCACCACCCAGCTAGACACATCGTTTTTGTTTCGTTTTGGTCAAAGTTTTACCCAGCTCATGCCGATCTCTAATTCACTATGCTGCCAAAGATGTCCCTACCCGTACCTCCTGAGTACAGGGGTACACTACAACACTGTTTTACACGATGCTGGAAGACTGAACCCAGTCCCTCTCAAGCACTCTACCAGCTAAACCATTCCCAGGCCTAGGACTCCAACTTTTCAAGTCAGCTCTACCCAGTCAAGACAAGAGGTGGAAAAGAGGTAAGGTATAAGAAACCAATGAGGGCGACTCAGATAGCAGCTGTGACCTGAGGATGACCGTCACCACTGCTCAGTCTGGAGCATCACAGTTCTCTCCTCTGGCTTGAACAAAGGACACCTGCGATGACTAAGGTTTTAGGATTCAACAGAAAGTGGCAGAATGCACGTTACCATGCAACAATGTAACGTGAGCCTCAGTGGTCCCTCTGAGTTATGCATCTTCAGGGGGTTGAGGGAAGCGTGTCTGCTGAAAGACAAGTGTCTCCTTGGGTTTCACTTCTCACCCTTCCCAGCACCCCCACCTCAGCTGTGTCACCACGTGGAGAGACAGTGCAACCAAAACAAAGGGGGCTTTTTGCCTCTGGGCCCCAGTAGTAAAAATACAGTACTCACAAGAGACAGGAGAGGAAATTTACAAGGCTCATTCCCTTTTCCCATCCCGGCAAAGTCCCCACAGTTTAGGCTCATTTCTTAACTAAATGGCCCACCAAGGAGCTTCTCCACGCCTAGATCCCAGTGAGAGCCCTTCCTCCCTCTTCCCAGTCTGTGGGTGGGAGGGGCTCCCTGATGTTACTAACCCTGGGATACTCTACCACACCCTTGTAACTGAGCCCTTTATAATCCCAGAGCCCCATCTGTTCCCTGGCAGGGTCTTAACACATGACTCTACAGTCATTGTGCTAAGTGAAACAAACCAGACACAAAGGTCATGTCTATGAGTTCACGTGTGTATATAAAATGTCCAGGTAGATAAATCTATGGGAAGAGCAGGAGAGAGGGAATGATTGACTGTGGCTGGGGAGGAGGGGGGACAAGTGACTTCTAATGGGTACAGAGTCTGTGTGTCTGTGTGTTTGAGTATGTACATAGTCACATGCATAGTCACATATGCACATATGTATATGAAGGCCAGTATTGTGTTCTTCCTCTATTTCTTTCATATATGACACACGTGGGTGGGCATCCACAGAGGCCAGAAGAGGGTGTCGAAGCTTCTGGAGTTATAGATGGTTATGAGCTATCTGATGTGGATACTGGAATGTAAACCCGGGTCCTCTGCAAGAGCAGCAAGCGTTCTTTAACCACTGAGCCATCTCTCCAGCCTCCCACTTCTTTTTTTTTTTTTTAATTTATTTATTTATTATGTGTACAACATTCTGCTTCCCACACACCAGAAGAGGGCGCCAGACCTCATTACAGATGGTTGTGAGCCATCATGTGGTTGCTGGGAATTGAACTCAGGACCTCTGGAAGAGCAGTCAGTGCTCTTAACCTCTGAGCCATCTCTCCAGCCCCCTCCCACTTCTTTTTGGAATAGGGTCTCTCGCTGAACCTGGAGCTCTCCGTTTTGACTAGATTGGCTGGCTCGTGAGCATTCTTCTCACTGAGCAATCTCCCTCGCCCCACAGCTTCTTGGCAGTGACTAAATGCTCTGAGCCTACATGGTCATGGTAGCTGCAAAACTGCGAATTTACTGAAGGTATGTATGACCTATATGCTTCTACTTTGTGATCCATGAATTAAATATCTCAATTCAAAACCCTTAAAGAGTCAAGTTGTGATGGTGCACGCTTTTAATCCTACCACCCAGGAGGAGGCAGATAGATCTCTGAAGTCAAGGCCAGCCTGGCCTACAAAGCGAGTTCCAGGGCAGCCAGGACTGTTACACAGAGAAACCCTGTCTTGAAAAACCAAAATCAATAAATAAAAGCTTGAAGAGCCTGCATTAGAGTTTGTGGCCTGATCTGCTCATCCTCACCTTTTCTCCATGACTCACCCATGGGAGGAGATTCAGGGCAGCATCGTAGGGAGCCTGGAAGCTAAACCATGCCCCTCCCACAAAGACACGAAGGAAATGAGTCCGGAGTCCTGTGTTGGAAACACAGTTTTTATAGGCTGCAGCTCTGTCATCAAAGGTGTCAACACCTCTTCCTGGAACCAAGCAAACTGGAGGAAAGAAATGACCTCTAAGCAAATGAAGGCTTAAAACGGGGCTCCATTCCTTAGACCTGCATCAGGTGCACAGTCTATCCAACCCACAGAACCCCCTGATGTCCAGGCACTATCTCACTGTGACAAGAGGAACACGACAGAAATACGCTGGGAGCACAATGGTCCTTGCAATCACAGATGGCACTAGGGAAGCCGGGGACTTTAAACACTGAGCGTTGTCTTTTCAAGGGAAGAGTTATCTGTCTTCTGCCCAGAAGCCTGGGACTGGAGGTGGCTAACAACCAAAGTGATCTTCGCACTATCTGCAGGGCCAGGCCATACCTGTCCCCACCATCCCTGTTTCCCAACACCCCACCCCCACCCCCGCTTCCACAACCAGGACTGGATGGAAGTGGCTAACAGCCAAGGTGATCCTTGCACTATCTGCAGGGCCAGGCCATACCTGTCCCCACCATCCCCATTTCCCAACCCCCCACCCCACCCCCACACTCCCACAACCAGGACTGGATGGAGGTGGCTAAAAGTCCAGATGACCTCTGAGCTAGCTACAAGACAGAGACCACACCAGATCCTGGTGCTGGGCCCTTAAGATAACACGTGTTATCCTAGCCTATCATTAGAACCCATCTTCATGGAAGAGGTGACGTGCCCTTTGAGAAGAGTTCCAATGTAATTACGCCTCCTTATGCACAGGGGGTTGTGTTACACCAGGAAACTGAATTCCAAATTGTGCTATACTTAAATATGCCTACAATAAACCTCCTGGAGTAGACTCTGGGAATTTGATCCAGCCCCAGCTACTGAGGTCAGGCTGAACCAGGCTTCCTTCTTGCCCCACGTGGATCACTAACTCTGTTGGCCATGGCATGCAGAGACCACCCCCACAGAAATAGACTTATTCAGAGGAGAGCCAAGGAGACCAAAAATGAACAGGGGGCAAACAAGGAAAGGTTCAGTTCATCAGGCTCAACAGTGATATTTACCTGCTGAGCCATCTTGCCAGCCCAGGGAGGCTGAGAACTCATTTTGTAGCAGAGGATGGCCTTGAACTCTTGATCTTTCTACCTCTGCCTCCCCAGTGCTGGAATTACAGGCCTGTTCTATATGCCCAGGTTTATACAGTACTAGGTATTGAACCTGGGCCTCAAATTTAGGAAGCAGGCATTCTACTAGCTGAACCACATCCACAGCCATGGCCCGGCTTAGTTGGTTTGAACGCTACCAAGGAAGTTTGTGTGGCTGTGTAAGAACTACAGAGGATGGGAGGGAGGAGATTCAGTCCAGGAAGAGGCATCCAGTCTACTGTCTGAATTAGGCATTGCTACAAGGGGAAAAATGGGACGTCCATGGGAGATTCCAATCAAGGGAGCAGAGCTCAGCTTTGTATTAAGAAGTCCACTGTAACCGTGCAGAGCTTGGGGCATAGGAGCAAGAATGAAGGCTGGAAGACAGAACATATTCGTCCAAGAACAGAAAACCAGCAGAGAAGCAGTCAGCGCTCAATGGAGTAGCCTCGAATTAGTTTTCAGTTCCCAGGTGCCATCTGCGGTTGTTGTGGTGGGTCTGCATGTGCTTGGCATGCAGATATTTTAAAAGATAGCTGATCATTTAGAACACATGTACACTGCCAGTAGGCATGCCAGATGGTACAGGCACTCTGGCTCCCAAAGGGAAGGCAAGAATTACCATACGGTCCAGCAAGTCTGCAGCTGGAAAACTGAAAAGAAAGGGTGAATTCTAGCCATAAACAAAGGACATTAAGCCTATAGTTCATGATCCTAGAGAAGCTAAGTAAAAAGGTGAACCCAAAGAAAAACATATATAGATCCTCCTGGAAATTTGAAGCAGACAAGGTCGCCAGGCAAAAGTTGGGAGCATGAGGGTAGGGTGAGGTAGAGGGAAGGGGAGGGGGAACAGAGAGGGGAGAAGGGGGGGGTTGGGGAGAGCTTGAGGGAGTGGGATGGTTGAGATGGAGGAAGGATGGACATGGGAGTAGGGAAGAAGATATCTTAATTGAGGGAGCCATTTTGGGGTTGAGAAGAGGCTTGGCTCTGGAGGGGTTACCAGGAGTCCATGGGGATGACCCCAGCTAGGACCCTGGGCAATGGAAGAGAGGGTGCCTGAACTGGCCTTGTCCCGTAGTCAGACAGATGACTATCTTGAATATCACCATAGAACCTTCATCCAGCGACAGATGGAGACAGAGACCCACATCAGAGCACTGGACTGAGCTCCTAAGGTCCAGCTGAAGAGCAGAAGGGGGGAGAATATAAGCAAGGAAGTCAGGACCACAAGGGGTTGGTTCACCCACTTAGATAGTGTGCCTGAGCTAATGGGAGCTCACCATCTCCAGCTGGACTGGGAATGAACAAGCAAGGGATCAAACTGGACCCTCTGAATGTGGTTGACAATTGGGGCAAACTGAGGGGCCAATGATAATGGCACTGGGATTTGTCTCTACTGCATGTACTGGCTTTTTGGGATCCTAGTCTATTTGGATCCATACCTTCCTAAGCCTGGATATAGAGGGGTAGAGGGAAGGGGCTTGGACTTCCCACAGGGCAGGGTGCCTTGCCCTCTCTTAGGACTGTAGGGGGGGGTGGGGAAAAGGAGAGAGCAGGAGGGAAGTGGGTAGAGGGGAGAAAGTGGAAGTTTTGATTGGTATTATTTATAAAGTAATAAAAAAGAGGAAAACATTTAAAAAAGAAAAGAAAAGAAAGGGTGAGCAAGATGGCTCCACAGGTAAAAATGCTTTACACAGAATCCTCAAAACCTGAGTTGGGCCGGGCAATGGTGGCGCACGCCTTTAATCCCAACACTCGGGAGGCAGAGGCAGGCGGATCTCTGTGAGTTCAAGACCAGCCCGGTCTACAGAGCTAGTTCCAGGACAGGCTCCAAAGCCACAGAGAAACCCTGTCTCGAAAAACAAAAAAAAAAAAAAAAAAAAAAAAAAAAAAAAAAAAAAAAAAAACAAAAAAAAACCCTGAGTTGGATCCCAAGACTCACATTAAAAGAGACAAATGTGGTGGCTCACAGTTATTACTGCAGCCTACATGTGCTGAGCCGTGGCGATAGAAGGATTGGCAGTTAGCGTGTTGCTTAGCGTGTGCGCGACAGCAGCAGAAACGACAAGAGAGACCCTGCCTCAAAAACCAGGAGGAAGCAGAAAACTGACTCCTGAAAAGTCCTCAGACCTCCACACACCTGGTGAGTCTGCAAAAACACATACTCGTACAAAATTAATTAAACAAATTTTTTTCCAAGTGGAAAGGGCTCAGCAGGTATCTGCACGTCCTTGTCTGTGGCTGCACTCTTCCCAACAGCTGAAGGTGGAATCAACCTAAATGTCAGGCAACAGATGACTAGATAAACCAGAAGGGGGTCAAGACACGTGCTGGAATATTATTTAACTTTCATAAGGAGGGAGCTTTATTTGTATATATGCACGTGTGCATATGAGATGGCTGAATGTATGGTGTGTGGACAGTTGTGTGTACGGCTGTGCACATCCATGGACGTGAGGCCAGAGGAGGCCGTCAGGTGTCTTCTCCGTCACTCTCCATCTTATCATTTGTCACGGGAATGACATTTTAAAATTACTAATAAGATTATTTTTTACTTCATTTTTCTTTCCATACCAAATTGTCAAAATATAAAGTGTATTTTTGTTTCGTTTTTTTTTTTTTCCAGACAGGGTTTCTCTGTGTAATAGCCCTGGCTCTGTAGACCACACTGGCCTCAAACTCACAGAGGTCCTCCTGCCTCTGCCTCCAATTGCTGGGATTAAAGGCGTGCACCACCACCACCCCACCCGGCTGCGCATTTTTTAAAGATTGATGTTATTGTTGTTTATGTGTGTCTGTGTGGGTATGTGCGCATGAGGGCAGACACCCTCAGAGGGCAGAAGAAAGCATCAGATCCCCAGGAGTTGCAGCTGTAACAGCTGTGAACATGGGTGCTGGGAACTGAACTTGAGTCCCCTGCAAGAGCAATACATACTCTAACTCCTGAGCCTTCTCTCCACCTCCCCAAAGCGTAACTTGAACTTATAGAACGTCCAGTTTGGACCCACCGCATCTTATGTGCACACATAACTGTGACTAGTGACCTGCACATGGACACCTTCCAGGTAGAACAAGGGGCAAGTTGTGGAGCCAGTGCTCCATTACCTCGCTTCCAAACCTCAGTGAAAAATGATTTAATATGTTGAATTTATCTCCTAGTCTTGGAAGGTTCTAATAAAACAGTGTTCATAGTCCACTTGTTTATGGTATGGAGTTGTTGGAAGACTTAAGTGAAATTATGTGAAACTGGGACCAGAGAGATGGCTCCGTGGTTAAGAGCATTGACTCCCCTTCCGGAGGACCCTGGTTTGATTCCCAGCACCCACATGGCAGCTCACACCTGTCTGTAACTTGAGTTCCAGTGGATCCAACTCCCTCATACAGACATGCATGCAGACCAAACACCAACGCACATGAAATAAAAACAAACAACCTTTTAAAAAAATTATGTGAGCTGGGCAGTGGTGGCACACGCCTTCAATCCCAGTACTCGGAAGGCAGAGGCAGGCAGAACTCTGTGAGTTTAGGGCCAGCCTGGTCTACAAGAGCTAGTTCCAGGACAGGCTCCAAAGCTACAGAGAAACCCTGTCTAGAAAAAAATTATGTAAAACTATAGGGCTTGCACCATGTGATATCCGCTGACTCTATTTACCAGCATGGATGTAATACATTTAAAAATATGTAATGTTAAGACTGAGGCAGTAGCTTCATTGGTAGTGGGCTTGCCTAACATGCATGAAGTTCTGAATTCAGTCCCCAGTGCTGGAAAAAACTAGACATGGTGACTTCTGCCTGTAACCCCAGCACTGGGGAGGTGGAGGAAGGAGGATCAGATGCTCATTACAGCTATACAGTAAGTTAAAGGGCCGACCCTGTTTCAGAAAAACAACCACAAACTATAATGTTAGATATTAATAGATGAATAAATGAAGGGTGCATGGCAGACCTTCATAATCCCAGTTCTCAGAAGTAAGAAGATTGTGAAATCCAGGCCGATCTGAGATACACACATATATGTATATATATGTGTATATATGTGTATGTATATATTGTGTGTATATGTATGTATATATTGTGTATATGTGTGTGTATATATTGTGTGTATATGTATGTATATACATATACATATATATGGCAAGATTCTATCTCAAACAAATCAACAGTAACAACAATAACCAAAAGCAAAGTTAAATCAGTTTTGTAGGCTCGGGACGCTGTAGCCCCATGATAGAGTACTTGTTTATGTATAAGGCCCAGAGCACGATTCTAACACTCTCAAAAACAAACAGATAAACAAATGGAAAAGAACATTCGTGCACATGCTAAGTTTGGGTGAGAAAGAGGCCACAATACCATTATGTATGCAAGCAACTACAGAAAACCCCACAGCAGTGGCTGGAGGGACGGCTCGGTGGCTAAGAGCACTGGCTGATTTTGCAGATAACCCCAGTGCTGGTTCTCCACAGCCACATGGCCGCTCACAACCATCTTTAACTCCAGTTCCTTGGGCTCCAACGTTCTCTTCTGGCCTCCAAGGGCATCAAACACGCCTTCAGTGCACACACCATGGAGCAAGCAAAACACTCATGCACACAGATGAACCTTAAAAAAACAGCAGCAACAAACCTACAGTAGTCTTCTCCGGGTAGACACCCCAACATCACATGCCCCCAATACAGCTGCAGGAGCCTGAAGGACACACGGTCACCATCACTCTGCATACAGTCTTATTCCAGGCTATCAGATGCTAGTTCTCAGAGGAAGAAGCATGGAGCTATCTCGCTTATGAATTTAGTTTTCAGGGGTGGGGCCGTTAAAGAGCTTGGACTGTTTCCTGGCGGTGCACACTGAGCCAGCCTGGAAGCCTCAGGCCCCAGCCCGGCTGACCAGGAGCCAGAGTCAGCTTCGTCCCACGCTTCCTGTCGAGTCCAAGCAGCCTGAGTTTCCTGGTGACCCTTCCCTGCACCCAGCTGATTAAAAGGCCTGGCAGGACCTGATGCCAACCTGAAAATCAGAGGCAGCCTGGTTTCACTCTGATCACTAAACCCACGGGCTAGAACTCAGCTGTGACAAGTGAAAGGAAAAACTAAAGATGTGGGGGACAAGGAGGGAAAGCGCCTTCCAGTTCACATCGCAGATGACGCTCCATCTTAAGTGAGCTGACGTCACCAAAGTTCATCAAAACAGAAAACAAACAAAAAGCAAACAACAACAACAACAAAAAGGCAAGTGGTGGGAATGAAAAATGGTGCAACCATCGTCTGTCCGCGCCTTGTTTGTTGAGATGGGGTCTCCTGGAGCCCAGGCTAGCCCCGAGGTTGTTATATAATGACCCTGAATTTCTAATCCTCTTGCCTCAGCCTCCCAAGCGCTGTGATTTCAAGCCAGTGCCACCACACCCAGTGACACAGCCCTCCTAGAAAAAGAGTTCGATGGTTTCTTATACAGTTAAGCATACACTTCCCATTAATGACACTCCTGGGTATTTATGTCACAGACTAAAACCACGTTCATTTAGAAAAGCTTAGCCAGGTATGGAGGTGGCATGGACTCGTAGCTCCCTCTCCTAGGAAGGCTGAGGAGAAGGGGATCGAAACCAACCTGGACAACACAGTGAAATCCTATCTCAAAACTATAAAATACAGAGCTGGAGAGCTGGCTCAGGGGTTAAGGGCACTTCTTTTTGTTGTGAAAGACCTGGGTTCGATTCTCAGCTACCACGGGGAGGCTCACCACCTCCTTGGACACCAAGCACACATGCGGTGTACAGATGTAAACAAATAAAAAATAATCTTAAAAAATGTTTCAAATATTTTTCGGTATACATACATGTGTTTTATTTTGCATGTATATTGTATGTATATAGCTGTTTCAAATATTTTTTGGTATACATACATGTATATTCATTTTACATGTATAGTGTATGTATGTAGCTGAGTTCATGACAATAAATCCCAGACCGTCGAACGCCCGAGGCAGGATCCCTGTGGGACCGCAGTGAGCCTGAGGCACAGGAGGCTTGTGGGGGGACTGTGACTGATGAGTGACAGGAGTCTCTTGGTGGTGGTGATTGCTGGAATCTATGCCTGTGACAGTTTTCATAGCAATGACAGAGTGGCGGTTTGGTGAGCACTGGTAAACTCCACACGTAGCTCCCCCCGCCCCCTGCCCAGCTCCAGGAACTGAACCGCCGGCCTGAGGATGCTGGCTCTGCCACTGAGCTACACTACCCCAGAGCAGCTCTTCGCATGTGATACCCCAGCCTCGTCAGTTTTTAGTGTCAACCACACAGCCTAGAGTCACCTGGAAGAGGGACCCTCTGTCGAGGAACTGCTCATATCCGATTGGCCTATATCTGTGTCTGTAAAAGACTGTCTTTTTTTTTTTTTTAAGACAGGGTTTCTCCGTATAGCCCTGGCTGTTCTGGAACTCACTCTGTAGACCAGGCTGGCCTCGAAGCCAGAGATCCCCCTTCCTCTGCCTCCCAAGTGCTGGGATTAAAGGAGTGCGCCACCACTGCCTGGCCCAAGTTGCTCTTTGTAAGTAACAGCAGCAGAAAGCAGCACACACATCACACGTGATATTGACACTAGTCTTGTGAATACACAATTCTAGCCCCATTTTCTAGACAGTGAAATGTTCAGAGAATATAAGTAGACACGCTTGGACATACCACGGTAAACGGCGAAGCTGGGACTTCAGCTAAACCCGTCTGACCCCAGGGATTCTGGCCCCTTCTCACCCCACCTCCACCTTCTACTACAGTCCCAGACTGCAAAGACCGGAGGGAGACTCCATGCTTCCTGTGAGAGATTACCAGTGGCCCTGATGTCACCTCATACCACAGCCAAGCCTTCCCTACCTCTCCTCCTACCATGCCCGGACCAAATAGCAGCTGCCCAGGGCCCACGATAAACACAAAGATCTGGTCTTGGAAAAGATGCTAAGAACTAACCAAAGGGTGAGAATTAACAGGTGTGGTGGTGCACATCTGTAACCCCAGCACATTGGGAGTTCAAGGCCATCTGCTATAGAATACCCACCCTGGTATGTGCGAGAGCCTGTCTCAAAAAGATTGGGGAGCAAGAGACTGTTCCAGCTCAGCCAGAGTTACATGGCAAGAGACCTTGTCTCAAAAAATAAACAGGGGAAAAAAAAGATGAAGAGGGAACGGGAACTGGAGATGTGGCTCAATAGTGAAGAGCCAGACCATTTGGTCCCCGGCACCCGTATTGGTCAGCTCACGACGACCTGTACCTCCAGCTCCAGGGGATCCAATGCCTCTAGTCTCCATGGGCACCAGCACTCGTGTGCACACAGACTCACACACATGTACATAATTTGAAATAATAAAAATAGAAAGTGGGGGCTGGGATGTAATTCGGTGGAGTGTTTGCCTGGCTTGCACAGGGTCCTGAACTGACCTCTTGTACGGGACAAAAAAGAAAAAAGGGTTGGAGAACAGATGAGGCATTGAAGAAGAAATGACAGACAGGCTCAGTTAGGACCAGAAGTCCCTTTTGAAGAACCTGAGACAGAGTTTGGGACCATTCTTCCTCGTTCCCGTGGTGGCAGAGCCGGCTTTCTCATGGCCTGCTCGGAGAATGAGAGGTCAACTATAAACTCGATCTGGAGTAGATCTGGAGCCTAGAAGCCGGTCAGGGAAGAGCTTAATGTTTGTTGAATGAATAACTATTCCTCACATTGTAGATTGAAGCACTGTAAAATGTCAGGCAGACAGCAGCGATGAGGACTGGAGCAGAATGGGCACCTATGTCTGAGCTAAAGGGACAGCCGCTGGTCAACTCCGGCCATGAGAAAGCAGGCCACTTATTGCTACATCTGATTTTTCCAGAGAAGCCAAAATCTGGAATTTTTTTATGAGGCGCTCTTGATTTTTTTCACGTTGCGAACTAATTTTTAAAAATTCTTTTAATTAAGTGAGGGCCAAATGAAACACACATGCTGGCTGAACGTGTCCCGGAGGACAAGGCTCAGAACTTCAACTTTGAAACTGTAGGATGGTCCCGAGTTTCAGATGCTTCCGGAATAGTGGGGTTTGTTTTTACCTGCTGGGCAGAGAAATCCGCAACCACTGAAGGAGACCCAGATTCTCCAGGAGCCATGAGCCAGCTCCATCTGGATGTTCCCTTATGAGAGATCTCATCCAGTGATGTCCTAAGGAGCAGCCAGGAAGCCTGAAGGCTGGAGCCACGGGCCAGGTTGGTGATGTGACTTGCAGAACTCGGGGAAAATGTGTCTCTTTTTGAACGATCAGATTGCTGTCATGCTGGTGCTAGAGGCACGAAGACCAGACAACCCCTAACGGGCAAAAGACGGTCCTACCAGCAGCCATATTGCTAGGCTTACTGAAGCCTGATACGGAGGGAAGAAGTCTCCATCTCTCACCCTCCAATCAGCACCCAGCACCGGCGACCTTTCATCCCTCCCTGGCTACCACGTTGTCTGTCTCCATCTGAAGAAAGCTCAGAGTGGCCCAGGTTCAAATCTAAACCCTCCCACGGCTGTGTGACCTCAGTCAGATGCCAGCTCTGGAATCCCACGTTCCCTGGCATCAAACAGGGCTAATAGATGCAATTGCGCAATGAGACGGGTAATTCATCCCAGTCCTGACCCAAAAATCTGCTTTCCCGGTCTAATCGCGAGAGGACACCAGAAAAGAAAGGTAATCTCACTGACTCGGAGGAGACCTGGCCACTCGATAAAACACAGTGACTGGGTCCTGGCTCCGATACCGGAGTGGGAAAGGAGGACGCTGGGGACTTCAAGCGGCGTCTGAGATGTAGAGCACACATTGTGTGAAGCCAGCCTGCATCGCTCAGCTGTAACCCAGGGCTTGAGAAGTGGAGGCAGGAGGATCTGGAGTTCAAGATGACTCTTGGAGCCGGGTGGTGGTGGCGCACACTTTTAATCCCAGCACTTAGGAGGCAGAGGCAGGCAGATCTTTGTGAGTTCGAGACCAGCCTGGTCTACAAGAGCTAGTTCCAGGACAGGCTCCAGAACCACAGAGAAACCCTGTCTCAAAAAACCAAAAAAAAAAAAAAGATGACTCTTGGCTACACAATAAGCTTTGGCCAGTTGGGGGGCCGGGGAGAAAGATGGGAGACAGGGAGAGACGGGGAAAATGGAACCAGAGTTCACAAAATAATCCAGGTTCAGAAAGACAAATATCACTTTTCCTCACATATTCAGAATCTAGATTTAAAAGCAAAGGGTGGGGGGAGGGGAGGGGGGAAGGGATGAAAGAGTAGGGAGGAAAAGGGTAATTGGCAAGTTTATATGATTAAAATTCATTATTTATGGGAAATTGAAGAGCCTGGCAACCTGGGTTTGATGTGTGGAGCCCACGGTAGAGGGAAAGAACTGGCTTATCTCAAAAGCTGTCCTCTGAGCCTGGCATAGTGGCACTCCCCAGCACTCGGGAGGCAGAAGCAGGCGGATCTCTGTGAGTTTGAGGCCAGCCTGGTCTACAGAGTGAGTTCCAGAGACACCCAATCTCCAAAATAAAAAGAAAAAAGAAAAAAGTTATCCTTTAACCCCCATGTTCACATCATGCCACACACACACACACACACACACACACTCATACATACACTCATACACACACACACTCATACACACACACTCATACACACACTCATACACACACACTCATACACACACTCATACACACACACTCATACACACACACACTCATACACACACACACATACACAAATATATCTACTTCATTTTTTGACGTTAGAATTTGAACTCAGGGCCTTTTAAATGCTAAGCATGCACTCTACCACTAAGGTCCCCCTGGCTCTCCCCACAATTTTCTTTTTTGAGATAGAATCTTGCTAAGTTGCCCATCCTAATCTTGAACTTGCAATTCTGCTTCAGCCTCCTGAGTTTCTGGGAATATAGGTATGCATCCCTGCAAATAATATCTACTATCAATCATCCACCTATCTACCCACCTACCTATCATCTCTCTATTACCTATCTACCTACTATTCACCCATCTATCTATCTATCTATCTATCTATCTATCTATCTATCTATCTATCTATCTATCTATCTATCTATCTACACCTGTCTCTGTCCTTGATTTTTTTTTTTATGTACATTGGTATTTTGCCTGCACGTTGTCTTAAACAGACAACACTCTTTTTTTTTTTGGTTTTTCGAGACAGGGTTTCTCTGTGCTTTTGGAGCCTGTCCTGGAACTAGCTCTTGTAAACCAGGCTGGTCTCGAACTTACAGAGATCCGCCTGCCTCTGCCTCCCGAGTGCTGGGATTAAAGGCGTGCGCCACCACCGCCCGGCTCAGACAACACTCTTAAACAGAGTGTTGGATCCTGGAGTTACAGACAATTGTGAGCTGCCATGTGGGTGCTGGGAATTGAACCCTGGTCCTCTGGAAGAGCAGTCAGTGCTCTTAACCACTGAGCCATCTCTCCAGCCTTGCCCTTGGTTTTTTTAAGCTGAAATTCTCTATTCCTTTTCAGCTGTTTTGAGATGTATTTGTTCTTTTTTTTTTGGTTTTTCGAGACAGGGTTTCTCTGTGGCTTTGGAGCCTGTCCTGGAACTAGCTCTGTAGACCAGGCTGGTCTCGAACTCACAGAGATCCGCCTGCCTCTGCCTCCCGAGTGCTGGGATTAAAGGCGTGCGCCACCACCGCCCGGCTGATGTATTTGTTCTTATTTTATGGGTGTAGATACTTTGCCTGTTTGTGCATCTGGTGTACTATGTGTGTGCCTGATGCCCAAGAAGGCCAAAAGAAGGCGTCAGAGCCCCTGAAACTAGAGTTACACACGGTTGAAAGCCACCATGTGGGTGCTGGGAATGAAACAGTAAGTGCTCTTAACCACGGAGCTGTCACTCCAAACAGGGTCTTGCTATATAACCCCAGCTAGCCTGAACTTGCAAGGCAGACCAAACCGATTGCACAGAATCTTCCTGCCTCTGTCAAACCCTGTGATTACAGGCTATTGCCAGCGTGCCTGGTTTCATATTCAATTTTTGTTTGTTTTTGTTTTTCCAGCAGGGTTTCTCTGTGTAGCTCTGGCTGTCCTGGAACTCGCTCTGTAGACCAGGCTGGCCTTGAACTCACAGAGATCCGCCTGCCTCTGCCTCCCGGAGAGTACTGGTACTAAACATGTACACCACCATCTCCCAGCTCAATTTTTTTTTTTAGGAATCTCTATATGTAGCCTTGCTGGCCTGGAATTCTCAATGTAGACAAGGCTGACATCAAACTCATGGCAATCCTCCAGACTCAGCCTCCTGGGATTACCAATGTGACCCATAACCCGCCCCCCACTTCTCCCTAGAACTGTGAAAAATAAAACAGCAATACAGGTATGAAGGCCTGTGCACACGTGCATGCGTCCACACCTCTGTTGGCTCTGGCCCGGGCTGCTGGGGACAGGTGGCCATTCATCTCAACAGCCATGAGTACATTCTGCCACCGGGATTGACTTCCGAACACCATTTTCACCAAACAGAACCAGGGTCCTTGGAGAGAACTGGTTGATTCCGTGGCCAAGACAGGAAAAAGACGAAGTAGCCTGGAACAACTTGAAGTAGAAAAGTCCAGGAATGAGATAGGTCATGGCAAAATTGGTCTAGCAACCAGCTTGAACAGGTTTCCACTGGCCAAAACGGGAAGAACTCAGTTGCTAAAGTAAACAGTGAGAGTAACCGGGTTATAGCCCCATGGAATCCACGAGGCCCCTCAGACTTCAGTCTCCCGCTCAAGAGCACAGGGTGGAGCTACCAGGGACAGATACTCATCTTCATTCCGCGCTGGGGTCTTCATTTATTCTTTTAAGATGTCATTAGTGGAAAGAACATGACACGCGGACCAAGCTAGTGTCCCAAAAGTTCCTAGACAGACCATCCAGGACATACGAACTTTGGACCTTTGTCCAGTGTCTTTTCCAGCTTCTTCCCCACAGGGGAGATGCAGAGGTGTCTGTGAGCACCAGCTGTGAGCGTGAAACGGACAAAGGGCTAGGGGAGGCTGGCCAGCCACCCCGCTGCCCCCTGTGAGCTGTGGCCAGCACTGAGGGCCTCCTCCAGAGAGAGGTGCCTCACATCTGGTTCACATTGCAGGGTAAAAACAAAACAGGTGTGTCCGCTGGAAAAGGCCCGGTGGACTTGGCCAAGCCGTGCAGCTCGGACACCAGGGCACAGCGTCACCCCTTCCACGGGTCACCAGGCCTGGCTGGCTCCCAAGGGTTTTGCAGAGGGAATGCAATTGAAAAAGAGTCGGCTTTTCTGCATAGAACTTCATTCTCTGGACCCAGCTCCGCCTAACATACAAAACAGCTTCGTGTGTCATCTGCCCAGACAGGCTGGTTCTTTGACTGGCGGGTGACTCATTTCGGCATGAGGCTGGGGCTACACACACAGCCCATCCACTGTTGTCTACCCAGAGGGCCTCATCTGGTGTGGCAGAGCAGCTCATTGCTGGGGAGGCTGAGGTAGCTGTCTAAATGTCTCTGAGCCCGTTTCCCCAGCAATTAGGGAGCACAATTCCTTCTTTATGGGGCTGTGGGAAGTCTGTTTAAGCGACTGAACACAAGGCACAGCTATGCATCAGAAAGCTCTCAGGCACGTCTGCCGTCCCTACCAGTCGCTCGGGCACCAGACCTGTGTCTCCTATTGGCTCTGAAAATTTTTAGGAAGTGCCGGGCAGTGGTGGCGCACGCCTTTAATCCCAGCACTCGGGAGGCAGAGGCAGGTGGATCTCTGTGAGTTTGAGACCAGCCTGGTCTACAAGAGCTAGTTCCCGGACAGGCTCCAAAACCACAGAGAAACCCTGTCTCGAAAAACCAAAAAAAAAAAAAAAAATTTTAGGAAGTAACACACACACACAGACACACACACACAAAGACCTTTTCTTCCAAGCTTTCTACCCTGGCAGCAGTCAGCACCATCCCTGGCAGAACTGGGTAGGGGGTGGACGGGTCCAGCTCACCTTGCCAGTCTTGCTGTGTGATTGTAGGAGGCTTTGTTAATCACTCTGGGCCTGTCTCTTCTTGCTCCTCCCCCGCCCCCAGGTGTTCATGGGAATTGAGAGGAAGTATAAGCCAGAGAGTGGCACCGTTTGGGGTGAATACTATTCTCCTACCCAGCCTTATGCTGAAGACCCAGAGAAAACTGTCGTAAAGGGAAGCGCGTTGGGACTGCACCCTAAACCGGACTAGGCCCTTCAGTAAATCAGGAGCAGACAGACACAAGCTAGGCTGACTGGGGACAGACGAAAGCCCTGGGTTCCGGCCTGTCAGCTCCCCTCGGTGGCCTTACTCTCCCAGTCCTCCCTCTCTTTTTGCTGTCATTAGATCTAAAGCAGTGCCACTACCCTCTGGCCAGAAACCAGCTTATACCCCCTGGGCTCTGCAGAGTATTGGGGAGAGGGGCTGTTCATGTGGGGGTACGAATCCTTTATCGAAAGTCAAAAACTAGGAACCCCTTATGGATAAGATCCAGGACACTGCGTCGCTGGGGATTTGAGAATATGAGAAAGCTTGCTATTCTTCAGCAAAACATCTGGCCTCATAATGGTCTGGGGTGTGTGTGTGTGTGTGTGTGTGCAAGCAAAGGTCAATGGCCAATGCCAGGATCCTCCCTCAATCGCTACCTACCTTATTTTATTATTTTTAAAAGCCTTTTGTGGAAAAAGTATCGTGTGTGTATACATTGGATACATGTACAGGCATGTGCTGGTCAGGATTGATACATGTGTGGTGGTCAGAACAGTCAGCGAAAGCCGTCACCTTCTTGTTTGCTGAAAGGTCTCGTGTCCCCACGGGAGCGCTGGGATTACAGCTGTGTGCTGCTACACAGAGCTTTACATGGGTTCTGGGGATTCAAACTCAGTTCCTTAAGCTTGCATGGCAAGCACTTTTTCCACTGACTAGTCTCCCCTGATGGAGGAAGGTCATTGGTTGATTTAATAAAGAAGCTGCTTGACCTGATAGGTTAGAACGTAGGTGGGAGGAGCAGAATGCTGGGCGGAAGAGGAAGTGAGGTCAGAGACTCGACAGCTCTCCTCTCGAGGGCAGACGCCTCAGAGAGAAACGATGCTCCACTCATGTGGGCAGAGGCGAGAGCTCTGCTCTCTGAGGCACACGCGATGAGAGCTCTGCTCTCTGAGGCACACGCGATGAAGCTCCGACCCAGGATGGACGTAGGCTAGAATCTTCCCGGTAAGCGCACCTTGGGGTGCGACACATATGATTGAAAATGGGTTAGTCCAGGTGCGAGAGTTAGCCAAGAAAAGGGCTGGAGCTAAAGAGCCAAGCAGTGATTGAAAGAATGCGGTGTCCGTGTAATTATTTCAGGGCATAAGCTAGCCTTGCGGGCAGCCGAGTGGCGGGAAGCAGCCCGCCGCTCCTATTACTACACTCCCCAACCCTCCCCACCCCTCCATCTTATCTGTTGAAACGTTTCCCATCTATGCCTCCGCAGTGCTGGGATTACAGAGGCTTACTGTCACATCCAGGTTGTTCATTTGGTGTGTGTGAGCGTGTGTGGGGGTACGTGTATGTTTAGACACGTGGGTATAGGTGTACCTATGTGCCGCTCTCCGCGCACCCCCACTCCCCCCACCCCACCCCCACCCCCCGTCTGCACTCTATGCGCTAGAATCCAGCTCGCGAGCTTCGGGCAAGGGGCTGGAGGTTGAGGAAACACCCAGAGACAGACCGACACACAGACCTCTAATCACTAGTACAAAGCCCCTCTTTAATAGCACCATGGAGGCTTAAATACCCTGCAGTCTATGGCCAACAGGTGAAAATCCCATCCTCTGATTCTCTAGGCTAGGCACAGCTTCTAGTAACTTCAATTAGAAGGCTCTAGCAGGAAAGAACAGCTGAAGGCCAGGACTCAGCCAGGGGCCAGAAGAAGATCCCTCAGAACTGGAGTTACAGGGATTTGCAGACACTCAGTGGGTGCTGCGATCTCAATTTAGGTCCTCAGGATCCAGCCACTAGAGCTCTTAACCACTAAGCTGTCTTCAGCCCCATATCCCATTTTTCACATGGGTGTTAGGGGTCCAACCCAGGTCCCCATGTTTGCAAATCCAGCACTTTACCCGCTGAGCCCTCTCCCTGCCCCCATCTGGTTCTCTCACCTGAAGGAGAGCTGTTTGACATCACTCACCCTACAGCGTTGCTTGAAGCAACATGTTTCCCCAGAGGTTGTGCGAAAGGCCTGCGCAGACAGCGTCCAGAACAGAGGGAGGCCGGTATGTCCTCAGTGGTGTGGTGCTGGCTATTGTCTTCATCTCTCTGGTCATAGAAATCCCTGTTGATGCTGAGAGTTCAAGGTCATCCTCAGCTCAGTAGGGAGTCTGAGGCCAGCCTAAGCTCCCCCGTCTCAGAAAAAGAAAGTGGGCCCCTCACTGCCTACACCCGATATGCTTTTCTGAATGAACAAGACAGTACACCTGAACCACACTCAAATGTGGTTAAATCAAATTCCTCCCACCTGACCTCCCAGCTCCCAACACATACCCAATGTTCCTGCTCAAAAAAATTGTATCAAGCCAGGTACGTGTGGTGATGCACACCTTTGTAATCTCAGTACCCAGGAGGCAGAGGCAGGTAGATCTCTGGAGGTTCCAGGCTAGCCTGATCTACATAGCGAGTTCCAGGCTAGCTATAGTGAGACCTTGTCTCAAGTCATTCACAACCTCCGTGACACCAGTTTCAGGGAATCTAATGCCCTTTCCTGGCATCCACGGGCATCAAGCATGCATGGGGGCACAGATATACAAGCGCACCAATGTTTATGCATGTAAAATTTTCTTTTAAAAAAACATTCTTTAGACAGGGTCTCATTATGTAGACCAGGCTGACCTCAGATTGATAAAGATTTGCCTGATTGTGCCTTCTGAATTCTGGAATTAAAGGTGTGGCTAACCAAATATATATATATATATATTTAAAATTGTATGGAAAAGGTAAACATCTCTTTCTGCCATCTGGGAACAGACTTCTAAAGGCAAATGTGTCTGGAAGGCCGTGATGCAAGGCCATTTCTGTAAACGAATCCCTAAAACCAAAGAAAGCATGACTCCTTAAAACTGAAGGTATTCGTGCCCAAGCTGAAATCAAATCCTAGTTGGACAAGAGATGTGCTTATATGTCTGAATCAAAAAATAGTAGCTGGAGAGATGCCGCAGTTAAGAGCGTTTATTGTCCTTGCAGACAACCTGAGCGAGGTTCCCAGCAGCCACGCGGGATGCTGTCCTCAGGTCTGCTGCCTCTGGCCTCCCCGGCCCCTGCCATGCGCACATGCTCACACACAAGCATACGCAGTATTTGTTTTCTAAGACAGGGTTTCTCTGTGTAGCCCTGGCTGTCCGAGAACTCACTCTGTAGACCAGGCTGGCCTCAAGCTCACAGAGATCCTCCTGCCTTTGCCTCCTGAGTGCTGGGATTAAAGGCGTGCGCCACCACTACCCAACATAAAAACAAATCTTCAGAAAGAAAGCCCAGAGTGACTCCCTGTGACAAACTGAACAGAGCCAGCACTCATATGGTGACATAAAACAATCTGTGAGTCGAGGTCAGGGGACTCTGGCGCCACCTTCTGGCATGGTACACATACATATATGCAGGCAAGCACTCAAGAGTGGTGGTGCACATCTTTACTCCAGCATCCAGAGGCAGAGAAAGGTGGATCTCTGTGAGTTCAAGGCCAGATTACGATCAGGAGAAAGGTAATAGGCCTGGGGGATGGTGGCAAGGTCTGCGTCAAATTCTTGTGAAACCTCTCTACAAAGTCCACTGGACACAGAATCTGTGTGATAGTGCACCCCAGTGCATTTAAGCTAATAGAAATAGATTTGTTGAGAGAGAAAAGGAAGGAAGGAAGGAAGAAAGGAAGGGAGGGAGGGAGGGAGGGAGGGAGGGGAGAAAGGAGGGAAGAAGGGAGGGAAGGAGGAAGGAAAAAAGAAAGGAAAAGGCACTAACACATTGTGTACACCTGTAACCCCAGTACTTTGGAGGTGGAAGCAGGAAAGTCAGGAATCCAATGTTATTCTCAGCTACACAGTGAGTTCAAATTCAAGTTGTTGACCCCACCCCCACCCCATGACTTTTTTTTTTTTAAACCTAACAGTAATTGAGAGCTGGTGTTGCTTATGCCCTCATTAGGAAGCGGGTAGGAGTTTTATCTCTAGCTTGCAGAGCTGTGGTGCGCAGAGCAGTTAAACAACTTGCTGAAGGCCAACTGCAACGTGAAAGCAATACAAGAGTCAGGCTCTGAAGCCCTAGACTCTACCACCACCCTGTGGTGATTTTTCTAGTTGCAAGGGAACACAGCGGCTTTTAAACCCCTCCCTAGCTGAGACCACGTAGGTTACATGGAGAGACAAAACGAATGAGCAAATAAAGAAATGGATCTCTAGGGGCTGTGTTCCCTGGCGGCTGACTCTCGGCTTAGCCTGGGGTACCTCGAGCGTCAGGAAATGAGGTAGCTCTCGAATCCCTGGCCTCACACCTGTAACCCCAGCACTTGGGAAGCTGAGGCAGGAGGATCACTGTGATTTCCTGACCAGGCTGGGCTACAGAGTGAGAGGTGACACTCCACAATGAACAACAACAACACAGAGCTTGTAACCCCGAAGCTATCGACATTTCTAGGCTGGACAGCTCTTTACTGGGGGCTAACACGTGCATTATGGTTGTTTAGTGGCCCTGCCCTACATGTGACAACCAAAAATATCTCCGTACTGTGACATGTCCCCTGGGGGAGAAGGAATTTCAAAATCTGCCTTTAGAACCAACCACTTAGATGATTATTCTTTGTTTGTTTTTCCTTCTGCCGTCACCTGGAAGCTTGCGCCAAGGCTTCAGTGACCCAGTTAGAAGCGCCAGTCATCTGAGGCCCACTGCAGGCTGGAGCAACGGAGGAGACATTGATTACACATTGCCTAACTCGCGTCCTCCCTGCAATGGCTTTGGGCCTCCGGCTTCCCATCTGGCCACTGTCTGAACTGCTGTTGTGCAGGGTGGCCAGTCTATCTCAGAGCTGGCCGCCTTTCATTAATCCAGGTTTAATTAGCTCGGATCTGTAAGGTTCCCTAGGAAGCCAGGATAGAGTGGAAGTCTGAGATAGCAGGGTTCTCACAACCACACCCTGAAAACTAACATCATTCCCACATAAAGGGGCTGACTACAGAGAGGGGTTGTGTGTGTGAATGGTGAAGGGCCCTTGTGAACTGTGTTTGAGTTCAGAGAGAGACAGAGAGACAGAGAGACAGAGAGGCAGAGAGAGAGAGAGAGAGAGAGAGAGAGAGAGAGAGAGAGAGA
>NC_022014.1:59702569-59704011 GCF_000317375.1 Microtus ochrogaster
AGAGAGAGAGAGAGAGAGAGAGAGAGAGAGAGAGAGAGAGAGAGAGAGAGAATGGCAGAGAAAGACACAGAATCAAACAGAGAGACGCAGAGATTCCCTCCTTCCCAGTCCTCTGAAACTCCACCCCCACCCCTGCTCCCAGCCCCTGCAGCAGGAAATTATTTAAAGTATTTCCTGAACAGCTGAAGTACGCTAGAACCTGCCAGCTCTCCACATTAGCTCCAGGAAATGGATGTTGAATCGTTTCTATGCACAGAAGAACTGTCTGAGCCCTGCCCCCCATTTTACCTGAAAGGGACAGAACAGATCGTCACTTGTGGGAAATACCCAGGATGACGTGAATCTCAGGCTGGCTTCTTGTTAGTAGTCAAGAATGATCTTGAACTTCTGATCTCTTTTCTCACCCCCCAGGGACAAAGGCAGGTGGATCTCTGCGAGTTCGAGGCCACCCTGGTCTACATAGTGAGTCCAGGCCAACCAGAGCCATCGTCACAAGAAGAAACTTCGGCCCCATCCTATCTGTAGAGATTCCTTTCTCTCCGTGCCTGCCTATAGCTCTCTCAGTGTGGGGGTTAGCAAGCACTGTGGCCCAGCAAGTGTGAACCCCTCAAGCAAACCTGTACTGGGGTGTTGTTGGGACTGGGAGCCAGCTGTAACCTTAGCTAGAAAATTCTCCCAGTCTGATTACCACAGCAGAAGCCGGTGAGGGGCCAGAGCAGGCCAGGAAAGCAGGGAACTCCTCCGGAGAGGGGCAGCTCCTAGCCCAGGCTGGTGCTGCAGTTCCCACCCAGAAATCTTTTCCTCCCAGGCAGTGGGGCTTGAGTAACTCTGAGGAAGGGTACAGCTGCCTCCGAGGGACCTGGCTGTCAGCGGGAGGATGAGGAACCAGGTGCTCACCCCAGTGGGCTTCCCACCCGCTGGGCCCTGCACAAGATGGTGGTGGGAGTGGGGGGTGCGGGGGCGGTGCTGAACCTGAAGCCAATCCCTACACCTCCTCTTTCTGGGGAGACAAAGGCAGCTCAGAGCTTTAGTGTTTCATCAAGCTTTTGGAATGAATGCCAGTTGTCACTCTGACAAAACAACCAAGGGGATTACATTGTACGGAGCTTGTTTTGGCAAATGGTTTGGGGCCTCTGGTAGGGATATTGGATCACAAAGGAAGGGGTTGTGATGTGGGGTTCCCCCTCTGTATGCTGTGAATACCATTGGTTAATGAATAAAGCTGCTTTGGCCTACAGCAGAGCAGAATTGAGTAAGGGGGGAATTCGAAGCAGACAGGAGGAAAGAAGGCAATGGGGAGACACTGTGTAGCTCCTGGAGGAAATCCCTGTGCGCCAGCACTGGTAAACCACCAGCCTCATGGTAAAATATAAAATAATAGGAATGGGCCGGGCGATGGTGGCGCATGCCTTTAATCCCAGCACTTGGGAGGCAGAGGCAGG
>NC_022014.1:59705031-59711053 GCF_000317375.1 Microtus ochrogaster
TTAGAAGTTAAAAGTCCCAGGAGCCCCATCCTGAACTTGAAAGGCAAAGCCTTCAGAGGTAGCTTCTGGCACCACGTTTTGATCTTCCTCTTCCTGGAAAAATAAGATATAACCATTAAGTGTGGAACATCTCGAGCAGTAATCCTATCTCAAAACCTGTACAGAGTAGTAACCTTGGAGAGAAGGGAGAACAGGACCGGCTACAAAGGTTTAGCTGAATCATTAGCACCTTGGTGAAGGTTCTGTCTACCTATCACTGTACAACAGGAGACCTATCAAGCAAAATAAGGCCCTGAGGTTGGTCTACTTCTACATAAACCCCCACCACAACACCCATAAACGTCAATCTCAGAACATTCTGAGATGTCAAAGCCAATACCTGAGGAGCAAATACACATACAAAACAAGTCCTGGCTGCACTGATGCCATTCTATGTAAGAGCACTGGATAATATAAAAACCATACGTAAAGGATCAAAATCTAATGGGCTTGGGGATACTTTTGAATTCTTGTATACTTTCTAAGTTAACATGGCCATTACTCACCTCCACTGAGAAATACTTCTCAATCAAGCTCAATGAGGCTTTGTATACAGACTCATTTTCATGGCTCTGTAGTGCTTCAATTTTGTCCAAGCCCCCACACTCTTCAATCATCATACTGAGTTTCTCTGTCTCACCTAGCTTCTCAGCAGCCTTAAAACGAAACACAATTCAAGGTTACTACCATAACTCCGTTTTTTTTTCTTTTTTTGGATTTTCGAGACAGGGTTTCTCCGTAGCTTTTTGGTTCCTGTCATGGAACTAGCTCTTGTAGACCAGGCTGGCCTCGAACTCACAGAGATCCGCCTGCCTCTCTGCCTCCTGAGTGCTGGGATTAAAGGTATGTGCCACCACCGCCCGGCTCAGTTTTTATAAGAACATCTACCAGACAAGGGAGGCTGGAGTGATGGCTCAACAGTTAAAAGCACTGGTTACTCTTCCAGAGAACCCAGGTTCAATTTCCAATTTCAACACAAGTGTCTGTAACTAAAGTTTCCAGGGTATCTGACACCCTCACACCAATTCTCATTAAAAAAAAAACAAAAAAAAAAAAACCTATCAGACAAATGCCATCTCCTTTGAGAAGCATTTTAGTTGTTTTGTATATTCATTTTGATCTGCCTGTCTCCACCTCTCCCGCACCATGCCTGGCTATTTTTCTCTTTTGAGACAGGGTTTACATTGTGTAGCTTAGTAGGACCACTGCTGCCCAGACTGGCTTCAGACTCCTCCTTACCTCAGCCTCCTAGGACAACTTCGAAGCAGCACTACTTTCCAGTTCACTGACTGTGACATGAACAGGAATATCTTGTGAAAGCACCTCAGACTATCTGAGTGGTCATGGTGGACAATTATACAAAGATGGCCAACTTTGTGACATTGCAACATGTCGTTACCTACAAAGTTCATCATGCTCAAAAACTGCACAATGAAAGCATAAAATAGTTTCTTTAAAAAGCAGCCAGGCACAGGAATAAGGATATTCTCCTTTAATCCTAGTGACTGGGAGTTAAGAGTCAGATAGTTGTCCAGAAACAGTTCAGCACTTAAATGCACTTATTCTTGCAGAGGACCTGTTTTCGATTCCCAGCATGCACACTGGTTATTCACAACTGTCTAAATCTAGTCCCAGGGATCCAATGCCCTCTTCTCTTAAACGCCTCAGATACCAGGCAGGCATGCAAATGGCAGGCAAAACATTCATACAGATAAAGAGATTCCTTCCAAATCCTCAATTTTTTTTTCCCGAGACAATGATTCTCAGTGTAGCTGACTGTCCTGGGGTTTGCTCAGTAGACCAGGCTGGCCTCAAACTCAAAGATTCCCCCTGCCTCCTAAATGCTGGGATTAAAGAACTTCACCACCATGCCTAGAATCCCAATACTCAATTTTTAACAGATTAAATAACTGATTTGATTCAAAACAACATAGGGGTTCAATTGAAGATGAGCAGGAAACCTGCCCACATGATACAAGATTTACACACAGGGATGAAACACCACTGTTCCTTTCTCTAGACTCTGTTTCTTTTGTAAAAGGGTCTCACTCTGTAGCCTAGACTGGCTTGGAACTTACTATGTAATCCAGGCTGGCCTTCAACTCATGGCAGTCCTCCTGCATGCTAGGACTATAGGTGTATGCTACCAATTCCATCTTAGATTCAATTTTAAAAGTTCCAGAATCAGAAATATATTAGTTGATGAACTGGGCTTGCCTACTCTCAATTACTATCACATAGAGCCAGATGCTGGCACACTTGAATCAAGTAGGGGTAGAACTGGGGAGAAAAAAAGATAATTAACTTATTTAAATTAAATCGCTAGGTGGTAGTGGTACATGCCTTTAGTCTTAGCACTCAGGAGGCAGAGTCAGGTGGACCTCTGAGTTTGAGGCCAGCCTGGTCTACAACAAAGCTAAACCCTGTCTCAAAAACAAAAAATTCTTTGTGTGTATGGGCGAGAACTGGAGCTACACATGATTGTGAGCGACCATATGGGTGCTAGAAATCAAACCAGATCCTCTGCAAGAACAAATGCTCGTAACCACTGAGCCACACTTCTCTAGCTCCCTTTAAGAATGGAAGGTAAGCCGGGCGGTGGTGGTGCACGTCTTTAATCCCAGCACTCGGGAGGCAAAGGCAGGTGGATCTCTGTGAGTCTGAGGCCAACCTGGTCTACAAGAGCTAGTTCCAGAAGCTACAGAGAAACCGTCTTGAAAAACAAAACAAAAAAAGTTGGGGGTATTCTTTGTGGCAGGGTATCAGGTAGCCTAGCCCAGCTTGACCTCCCCATGTAGCTGAAGACATCTGTGAATTTCTGATTCTACTGCCGCCACCTCAGATGTTCTTTACCTCACAGGTTTGGTGGGTTAGGGGTTCAAGACAGATCCTTGGCTGCTGTCCTGAACTTGCTCTGTAGGCCAGGCTGGCCTCAAACTCTCAGGGATCCACTGTCCTCCCCCCAGTCCTAAATAGTAACCACCAACCCCAAATTTAAACAAACACAGCCTGGTTAACATAGACTTACCTGAAAGATATTTGAAATGGCATCAAGAATAACCAAAATAATTTTGGTATCTTTTGCACTTAAGAGGTTCGTCAGAGGTTCTATTACGCCACAATGAACAAGATACACAATCTGTTCAACTGTTCCACCACTGGTGTAGTTGGTTACAGCCCACACAGCTTCCTTCTGTGTCTTAAAGTCGGCCTTAGAAACAAGAGGAAAATGCTTTTAGTTCAGCAGTCCAAAAGGTGGTATTCACAGACACCATTAAACTACTTGTAGATTCTACCCAACATTAGAGGTCCTACTATCTGTATCTAACAAAGGGCTGTTCTTTAGACTCTTCAGTAGTTATTGCTGGGTTCTGAGACAAAATCTCTCTATGTAGTCCTGCCTATCCTAAAGCTTGCTGTGTAGATTCCGAGATCTCCCTCCTGCCTCTGACTCCCACACCAATGGATTAAAGACATACGTTGTCATAAATATTAACAACCTGGCAAATCCTACACTCTCATTACCTTAGAGAGGACACCAACAAGAAATGGGACTAAGCCGTGATTCACAACTTGCTGTATCTGGTCCTGGCGTCCAGCTGTGATGTTTGACATTGTCCACGTGGCTTCCTTTTGAATGTTAGTTTTGGGGTTTGTCAGCAGGCTGGGAAAGACTGCAAGTGCTCCTGCATCTATCACAATTTGGGTCTGTTCGTCTGTCCCAGTGACAATATTCCCTATGGCTCTCAGTGCAGGAGTCTAAAATGAAAAAAAATGTTGATGCATTATTAGTTATGTTGCATTTTTTTCCATTACTGCTAAAACATTCCCTATTCTAAAAATTCTGCAAGTCAGACAGTATCAATACTACCAACTGATTATGCTTCAGGACTGTTAAAGCTCATAAACACAAACCTACCACAATTGGCAATTCAGCAGCTCCCAGAAGCTTCACAAGTTGGGGCACAACTCCTGTCTTCACAACCATTTCAATGCGCTCATTTGGGCCATCAGTCAAATAGGAGATAGCCCAGCAGGAATCTGCTAACACTTCTGGATCATTGTGACGTAGCAGACGAACTAAAGTAGGAAGAATCTGCTCAACTGCATCTAAGGGGGGTGCAGGATTCTTGTTTCGACAAAGGTTTGAGAGTGTCCAGGTAAGATTACGCAGGTAACCGCACTAAGGAAAAGAAAAAGTAATTAGAAGGTTCGCCTTTGAGTAGATGGAAAATAAGAACAGAATCCTATCTGACTTTATTTATAATAGTAACTTACTGCCAAGGAAGACAGGTCAGGAATTGCAAGAAGTGCCAACAGTGGGTCAACTGCACCATATTTGATAACTAGGTCTCGGAAAACTGAACCATCACCTGAAATAAAAAGCAAAATTAGCTAGGCATGATGGCAAACATCTTTAATCCTGGGATCTATTTCTGTGAGTTCCAAGCTAGCCTTGTCTACGTCCAGTAGTACACAATGAGACCCAGTTTCAAAAACTAAAAAAGCAAGATGAACGAATCTAGTACACCAATGTTCAGCTACTGAACACACTTGTCAGACATGCAAACGTCTCTCCAGTAGCATTGTTAGACCGCCTCCATTCCTAATAAGGGCCTAAAGCAAGCTCAAAGCTTGACACAGGAGTTATTAGGACTTCTAACACAGTCCCTTTCAATCACACAGGATACATTCAATTCAAAGAATTAATTTTAAGTGCAAGTACCTGCAATGTTTCCAAGAGCCCACACAGCTTGCTCGCTGATGTGAGCATGGGGGGATGCCAAGAGAGAGATGAATGCTGGGATAGCACCTCCATCCACCACGGCCTTGGTCTGTTCAGATGTTCCAGACGCAATGTTAGTAAGCGCCCAAGCAGATTCAAACTGAATGGGACTACAATCAGTTTTGCCCAAGAAGGACACAAATTTGGGGATCAAACCAGCCCGGATAATGTTGTCTATAGGAGGCTGTTTTTCCCTAGAAAGAAGTTTCCTAAGGAGAAATAAAAAGAAAATCAAAAGTTAAAAGTTGATTTCCAAGGTGCCTTGAGAGGTTCTAAAAATCTGTACATAGCAGTTGACACACGTATAATCTCAATATGGGAAGGCTGAGGTAAAAGGAGTGTGTGCTTCACATTTTTCAAGTGGGGAAGGGGACGGTGAGACGGTCTAAGTGAGTAAAAGTACTTGCCACCAAGCCCGACAACTATGTTCAATCCCCAGGATTCCTTCAAGTTGTCCTCTGATTCCCACAAAAATAAAGTAAAAATAGACCTAAAAAAAATTCTCATGGAAAGCGGACTAGGTGGCTTTTCTTTATTCACCCCATTCTCACTGCCCCATCTAAAAGAGTTAATTTCTGAGGTTAGCCACACATGCCAAAGCCTGCAGACATACCGAGCAGCTTGAGTAGCTTGGAGCTGGCTTTCCAAATTGGTGCTGTTTATGCCTTTAACAATGTCCTCAACAGACCAATTTACAGTACCCTAAAAGAAATGCAGTATTTTATAAATTATTATTATTAAATACAAGTAATATATTTTATACCTGCTGTTTTTGTTGTCAGCTTGACAAAACCTAGTCTACCAGAAAACATAGAATCAACATGAAGAACTGCTTTGGTCAGATTAACCTGTGACCATGTCTGAATTAATCTTGATGATTGATGTGGGAGATTCCCGCCTACTGTGGACAGCACCACTCCCAGGTAGGTGGGTCTGGGTTGTACAGTCAGTAAGCAGAAACACCCTACCCACTGCCTCATGGTTTCTGTCGAGTTCCTGCCCTGATTTCCCTCATTAAGGAATTATAATCTGCAGGTATAAAACAATAAACCTATCCATGCTACTACATTGCTTCTCAGTCAACAGAAAAAAACTAATAGACAATAGCCAGGCGATGGTGGCACACACCTTTAATCCCAGCACTCGGGAGGCAGAGGCAGGTGGATCTCTGTGAGTTCGAGACCAGCCTGGTCTACA
>NC_022014.1:59711153-59711774 GCF_000317375.1 Microtus ochrogaster
CAACAAAAAAAACTAATAGACAAGACATTGCAAATGTCTTTTTATGTATAGTCTGTTACATTTAATTTAGCCTACTAAACACTTTCATAGTTCTCCAACTTGGTACCATGACACTGGATTCTCAAGTCAGAGCACTTAAGCTATTGTCACTAAAAAAAAGGGTAGCTTAAAAACCATTTCAACACAGTTTAGGGCAAACTGAAGGTTATTCTTACACTAGTCACAATCACTTTAACTCCAATATACTTTTAAGAAAGATATACAGGCCAGGCAGTGGTTGTGCACACCTTTAATCCCAGCACTAGGGAGTCAGAGGCAGGCAGAGCTCTGTGAGCCGAGGACAGCCTGTTCTACAGAGCTAGTTCCAGGACAGCAGGGCTACTACACAGAGAAACCTTATCTCAAACTGACCCCCAAGAGAAGTATATAGGGTAATAGGCAATGTCTCCAATTTTTTGGTTTTGTTTTTTTGACACAGAATCTCTATGTAGACCTGGCTGTTCTGGAACTCATTATGCAGACCAGACTGACTTAGAATTCACAAAAGATCCACTAGCCTGTCTCCAGAGTCCACTGGGATTAAAATCAGGTACCACCACACCTAGTCCAATTTCTTGGATT
>NC_022014.1:59714599-59715399 GCF_000317375.1 Microtus ochrogaster
TGAGCCACCATATGGTTGTTGGGAATTGAACTCAGGACCTCTGGAAGAGCAGCCAGTGCTCTTAACATCTGAGCCATCTCTCCAGCCCCCAATTTCTTGGATTTTTTACTTAAGATTTTCACCTATAAATTTCTATAGCGGATATTTTATATGTTGTCAGTCACTGCAGGAAAGAGGTTTGTAGGTCCTCAAAACAGTATCAACTACTGTCAGTGCTCTTGGTTACTGGAACTTTATGCTAAGACCTCATTATTGAAGATACCATACACTTTGGCCATTGGACATGAGAGGAAAAAAAATACATATATCAAGCTGAGACAGATGTGGAAGCTTTTCCTCACTGCTGGCTAACTTTCAGAGTGTTAGAAGGTAATATACAGGCTGCTGCGGGGAAGTCAATCTTCTTACCCAGCTATAAATAATCCTGCCTGGCACGGTGTACCCACTGGTTCAATAGTGACACCAACGCTATGGAGGTAACCAACTGCTTTCTGGCTGTATTCAAAACCTGTTCCACAGGGGAGATCTCATGCTTGTTCCTGCATATCTGGCCATGAATCCCTATTGGGAGGTCATAAGCCCTAGGGGAAAATCAACTATTATTTTGCTGAACAGACATGGTATTAGTAATTTTTTTAAGATTTATTTATTCATTTATTTATTTATTTATTTATTTATTTATTTATTTATTTATTATACAATATTCTGCCTCCATATATGCCCACATGCCAGAAGAAGGTGCCAGATCTCAGTACAGATGGTTGTGAGCCACTATGTGGTTGCTGGGAATTGAACTCAGG
>NC_022014.1:59715949-59717081 GCF_000317375.1 Microtus ochrogaster
ACCCAAAAAAAAAAAAAAAAAAAAAGAATGCAAGATCAAGATCCAGTGGTTGGGAAGGAATGTCGTCAATCTGTTTTCTGGACATGACACAGCAACTGCACTCACTGTGTGACAACTAAGGAACTGTCTCTACCAGATTAGTCTGTAGGACATTTCTTGATTTCTAATTGATGCAGGAGGACCCCGCTTGCTGTGGGTGATGCCATCCTGGGCAAGTAGGCCAGGTACCTAAGATTCAGGTGTGTTGGCACATGCCTTTAAGCTAAGCACTGGGGAGGCTACCATGGTCTATATAGTGACTTCCAGGTCAATCAAGGGGTACAAGTCAAGACCCTGACTCAAAACAAAAAAACTGAGCAAGTCAGACTAAGCCCATAGGCAATGCTGTTCTTGCATTGGTTTCCTTGGGATAATGGACCTTAACCAAACAAACCAAATAAGTTTGTAAGCCAAATAAACCCGTCCCCCACCCAAGCTGGTTTTGGCAGTGTTCTATCACAAGCAACAGAGAAACCTAACTAAAGAACTCATGCTCATCACAATTTGAACTACCTTTAGAAGATTAGGTCATTTTAATACTTCATCATGCAAGGAGGAAGGGCCCACCATAAGACCCCACCCCTTCCCGGGGAACGACTGAGAGCTGGGCAGATGCATCAGCTTCCTACAGAATTATAGCTATTAAGGTATGCAGGTTCCAGTAAACAAGCTCCTACCCATCCCCAAGCGGGCACCACAAACAAGCTCAGTGGGTCACAGATAAACAGACACAAAGAAAGAGGAAGACTTGTTTGGAAAAAGGGTGATGAAAAAGACTAAAATTCACTATATACATATATATAAACATTCAAAGAGTAAAAACTAAGTTTGGAGCCATACTTTTAATTCCAGCACTCAGGAGGCAGAGACAGGCAGATCTCTGTGAACTAGAGATTAAAACTAAAGAAAAAAATTTTAATAAGCAGGAAAGTCTAAGATATAGAATAGTGCCGGGCGATGGTGGCGCACGCCTTTAATCCCAGCACTCGGGAGGCAGAGGCAGGCGAATCTCTGTGAGTTCGAGACCAGCCTGGTCTACGGAGCTAGTTCCAGGACAGGCTCCAAAGCCACAGAGAAACCCTGTCTTGAAAAA
>NC_022014.1:59717586-59723269 GCF_000317375.1 Microtus ochrogaster
TGTTGTAGGAAGTTTTAGGTGCCTAGGCTATATAAAACAAACCTATTCCGTTTCCTGGGCTACAAAGCTATGGAACAAGCTATACTGAATGCTGCAGGCAATTCTAACACAGTGGGAAGTGTATGTGTTAGTCAAATGTGTAAATGTAGAAAAAAGTACATTAAAGGATAGCATAGAAGATAAAAATGGCATGTATAACCAAGCAATGGGCACTTTCCATTAATGGAGCTTCAGGACCAGAAGCTGCTCTGGGTCTAAGTCATTACCTTACACTTTATAGTTGTGGTTCTCTTAACCTGGGGGGTGGGTCGATGGCCCTTTCACAGGGGTTATCAGAGAACATTTACATTACGACTCGTAACAGTAGCAAAACTTAAAGTTATGAAGTAGCAATAGAAATATTTTTTTATGGTTGGGGAATCACCATAACATGAGGAACTGTATTAAAGGATTAAAGCATTAGGAAGGATGAGAACCACTGTTTTATACTGTATAGCCTGGCATAGCAACTGCTATACACCTGAACTGAGTTCAAGTATCAGACCAGCCAGAGTTAGACAGCAAGACACTGTCTCGGGGCTGGAGAGATGGCTCAGTGGTTAAGAGCACTGTCTGCTCTTCCAGAGATCCTGAGTTCAATTCCCAGCAACCACATGGTGGCTCCAAACCATCTGTAATGAGATCTGGCGCCCTCCTCTGGCGTGTGGGTATACATGGAGGCAGAAAGTTGTCTTCATAATAAATAAATCTTAAAAAAAAAAAAACAAAAAACTTTCCCAATTGGAACTGACATGTCAAAGTACTTTGCCAGTAGCTAGAAATGCAGGCAGTCTGAGGGAAGATCAGAACTAAGAAAACTTTTGGGCTAGAGAATTAATAGCTCTAGGGGAAAAGCTTGTTCAGAATGTGTGTGTGAAAGTCCTGGTCTTGATCTGTAGCACTTCCCAAAAACTTAAAAATTAAATGTGGCCGACTGAAGATAAGAGGATGCAGGTTCAATAGGCAGCACCCATATGGCAGGCAGTTCATAACTGTCTGCAACTATCTCTAGGAGACCCAACACCCTCACACAGACATACGTTCAGGCAAACCACCAACACACATAAAATTAAATAACTCACTAAAAAATAATAGTAATAACAAACTGGACTGGAAAGATGACTCAGCAGGCAAAGGTACTTGCCACCCAAGTCTGGTGCTGAGTTTGAGCCCTAGAACCCATACAAAGGTAGGAGAGAACTCACTTCACAAGCTGTTCTCTGACATCTTATACACACTTGCATGTATGTACCCAGACACATATACTCAACAGTAGCAGCCAGGTATGGTGGCATACATCTTTAATCCCAGAGAAAGGCTGATTACCATGAGTTTCAGGCTACTTAGAGCTACACAGTGAAAACTTTTAAATTAAAAAGTTAAAAAAATTAAAAACCTTTGAATCAGCTTCAGTAGCTAAGAAAACTCAAAGCTTTAAAGAAAATATTCACCATGGCTTAAGAGATGGCTGAGCACTGATCCTACCTAGAGGACCCATTAGTCCACAGCACCTGCATTAGGTGGCTCATGACAGCCTCTAACTCCAGTTTAGAGGACACAACCTCTCCCTCTGGCCTCCTGCACACACCAATACAATTCTTGTTTTTTGTTTTTTTTTCTTTTGTTTTTCGAGACAGGGTTTCTCTGTAGTTTTGGTGCCTGCTCTTGTAGACCAGGCTGGCCTCGAACTCCCAGAGATCCGCCTGCCTCTGCCTCCAAGTGCTTGAATTAAAGGCGTGCGCCAACCCCGCCCGGCACCAATTCTTTAAAAAAAAAAAAAAAACAAACTACAAATCTTAAAAAACAAATTTCATATATTCTATAGTCAAAAGTCAAAAGTAGATCACAAAATATGTCCAAGAATGTTTAAATTTAACCAGCTGTGGTGGCACACACCTTTAATCCCAGCACTGAGGCTGAGTAAGATGGATCTGAGCTCAAACCCCACCCCCAAATTCAAATTTCTAAGAAACATTTATCCTCGTGGGGCAGGGAGGTGGCGCACACCTTTAATCCCAGTGCCCAGGAGGCAAAAGCAGGCAGATCTCTCCAGGCTAGCATGGTCTATGACGTAGTGATTTCCAGGACAGCCAGGGAAGTTACACAGAAGTAAAAACAAAAAAAACCCATTCATATAGGTGAACTCAAATCTATTACCTGATTGTTGCGGTTTTCCTGCAAGGGAGAAGTGGCATCATCGGGGAAAGAGCTGACATTCCTCCTTTTCAGCATCTGGTCATCTTTCTTCGCTTTCCTCAGTTCCACATTAACTTCTATTCGGCGGCGCCGCATTTCCTGAAGAAAAGACAACAGCTCGTATTATCTATTTCCTCAGTTTTTAATGACAAGTGATTTCTCTTTTTTACAGCCCTCAAAGGCCGGCAAGAGATGGTGATGGAGGAAGGTCATTGGTTAATTATAATAAAGAAACTGCTTGGCTCTCATAGGTTAAAACATAGGTGGGTGGAGTAAACAGAACAGAATGCTGGGAGGAAGAGGAAGTGAGCTCAGACTCGACAGCTCTGCTCTGCTCTCTGGAGCAGATGCCATGCTCCCCTCTCCCCGGCACACGCGATGAAGCTCCGACCCAGGATGGACATAGGCTAGAATCTCCCTGGTAAGCCACATTGTGGGCTACACAGATTATTAGAAATGGGCTAGTCCAGGTGCGAGAGTTAGCCGAGAAGAGGCTAGATATAATGGGCCAAGCAGTGTTTAAAAGAATACAATTTGTGTGTTGTTATTTCGGGGCATGAGCTAGCCAGGAAGCCGACTACAAGATGGCTCACGCAGGAAAGGCACCTGCCACCAAGTCCGAGGACTTTAAAGTAGGAGGGAACCACTGCCTCCAGGCTGTCCTTTCACCTCTGCATCTGCACCAGGTGCATGCAAAAAATACACACACACACACACACACACAATTTTAAGAGTTTTAAAAATACCTAAGACTGGTTTGGAGAGATGGCCCAGAGGTTAAGAGCACTGGCTGCTCTTCCAGAGGTCCTGAGTTCAATTCCCAGCAACCACATGGTGGCTCACAACCATCTATAATGAGATCTGATGTCCTCTTCTGGCCTGCAGGCATACATGCAGGCAGAATATTGTATACATAATAAATAAATAAAATCTTTAAAAAAAAATACCTAAGACTAGAGGCACAGAAAAGCCCACCTACCATGAGTGAGGCACTGGACTTGATCCCCAGTACCTCAGAAATGTGTTCTATAAATGCCCCTTCTTATTTCCATTGGAAAGTCTACACAGGGAACAACAGAAGGCACTCACTGTACTGTCTTTCCCCTTGTTCTTGAATCTGTTAAGCCGGGCAGCTGGTGAATTAGCATTCTCGTTGGTCGACATATTTGTAGGAATAAGGGAGTAAGCTAGTAGACAAGAGAAGGCTAGAAAGAAAACAAAACTTAATAAGAATACAGCAGAAGTCAGTCACAGTAACATACACCTTATATCATAGCACACGGGAGGCACAGAAAGGCATATCTCTGTGAGTTTGAGGCCAGCCTGGCTTGCATAGAGTTCCAGGCCAGCTAAGGCTATATACCTTAAAAAAATAAAATAAAATAAAATGTAAAGATCGACTATATACTTACTCCATCTCTATGCTAGAAAAAACAAAAACAACCACCAAAAACCCCACAAGCTTTCAATATTACGGCTACAGCATTAAGTCGAGGGATGGATAACTGCCCCTTCTGGCTCCGGAACTGTCAATCAGAAACATTTTTAAACAAACATAATTTAAATTCTCCACTAACTCCCATTTTTAAAAGGCTAAAAAGAAGCATCTAAAATTTTAGGACTTTTACCCAAAATAGATAAAATATTTCCATGTCAGGATGTCACCAACACAGAAAAGTTAACATGTCTTACTGTCGTAATACACCTTCAAAATCCTATGTGTAGTTTAAGCATACACAGCATCTCATTTCAGATTAACGGCTTTCAAAATCTCAATAGCCTTAAGCCTCTGGCCAGCACGATATTAAGGCAGGGCTCTACATTCTAGACTCCGTTAGTTCATAGAACACCAGCTAGGGGAACCCCGGCCGCCTTAGAGTTAACATCTGCATCCTGTTGACTAATGGCCAAAATCAATCCATAGTGGTATCTTCTATCAGGGTCCATAAAGACTCTGTTCCCTACATTGTAGAACCTTTCCTAACCATCGCTGTCAGCAAAAGTGACGTTAGCACCGCATCTCCAGCACTCAGCACCTCGCACACAGATTTCCACCGAGTCAAACGAGCAGGATGACATCAGCTGTGAACATCGATATTTCACACGTGTGGTCGCCGCAAATTGACAGGAATCAAAAGTCCTCTGACAATCTGCTAGCTTTCACCGCTTCATGTTCGTCCTCGACACTGACACGGGTGACCCGGGTCGAGCATTTAACCCGAGTTGCCTTCAACTGCCACCTCCATCTCCGGCTCAGAGCCCCGTTCCCCACCCCAGGCAGAAGCAGCAGGGAAGCAGGGGGACAGCCCGGTGCGCTTGTCTGCGAGCTGGTCTCCCCGCCCCCGCCGACCGTCGGGACCGCGCAGCGCCGCATCCCGGGCTCGCCGCCCTCCGCAGCGACCGGGGACACCAGGGCAGAGCCCGGTGTGGCGAAACCAAGCGGCTGGGTCAACCACCCCGCCCGAGGCCTCGTCTGGGCACGGAGGCCGAGCACACTCCCCGCTCCCCGCCCGCTCAGCACTCCGGACGGCCGTTCCCGCCCAGGCCCCGGCTCGGCTCCCACCTGCACAGCGGGCTCAGGCGTCCACGAAAGGCGGTGTGGGGCTCGGAGATTACAAAGTCGACGGCCCTCGAAACGTCCACTGCTCCTCAGTCCTCAGACTTTGTGCCTCGTGCTGCCGGCCGGCGCGATTTAAATTTCCCGGTGACGCCGCGTTCCGATTGGCCGGTTTGAGCCTAAGCTGCGCGTTCATTGGTGGATTTGAAAAACACGTTGGGGGGAGCGCACGGAAGCCGGGCATAGGGGGGAAAAGTGGGGGCGGGGTGGCAAGGAGGGTAGCCTCGCGAGAAGAGGGAGCGGCCGGGCAATCCCAGAATGCCTTGCGAGATTATTTCCTCGGAGTTCCCCACGCAATGCTTAGGGGTGTGTGCAGTCTCTGCCTAGCCGGAGCGCTGGGCGCTACCCTGTTAGCTTTCTCTGTGACCTGTTCTTAAGCAAATACACGAAATTATTATTAGACGCATTATTTTAAAAAAAAAGTTTAGCCTGGCGTAATTGGCGTAGGCTTTTTTTGTTTTTTCCTGGTCTTTCGAGACTGGGTTTCTCTGTAGGTTTGGTTCCTGTCCTGGAACTCTCTCTGTAGACCAGGCTGGCCTCAAACTCTCAGATCCCCCCCCAATCCCCGTCTCTGCCTCCCGAGTGCTGGGATTAAAGGCGTGCGCCACCATCGCCCGGCTTGATCTATATTCTGAGGCCAGCCAGAGCTACATAGTGAGACCTCCCTCCCCCCTCCCAAAAAAAGCTACCAAAATATAATAAAAGAGTTTAACACAGATACATTGATTTGCATTATTTTCACGTCAAAACGAATTGTAATAGGGATTGGTCACTGGCAGGAAGTGGTAAAGCAGATCTATGTGTCTTTTTTTTTTTTTTTTTTTTTTTTTT
>NC_022014.1:59723369-59726544 GCF_000317375.1 Microtus ochrogaster
AGGGTTTCTCTGTGGCTTTGGAGCCTGTCCTGGAACTAGCTCTGTAGACCAGGCTGGTCTCGAACTCACAGAGAACCGCCTGCCTCTGCCTCCCGAGTGCTGGGATTAAAGGCGTGCGCCACCACCGCCCAGCCTATGTGTCTTTTTTTTTAAAGTAGAAAAAAAATTGTATTTCCTTGGAAGCATACAAAATGTCAACAAAACAGCTACAATTTTGTTATTGTTGTTGCAATTCCCGAGTGGTATTCGGTTAAAAGAACAACAATTACCTTTCGTATAAGCTGCATCAGAAACAACTGAAGATGGAGAAAAAATCAAAACCAAAACAAGAAAACCTACTGTCCCCATATTTAACTAAGTTGTGCTGTGCACCAACAAGTACCTGCTTTAAATATCCATGCCAATTCACAGCCCCCAGACTGTACCAGGCAAGGTTAGCAGCTTGAAATACCACCAGGATAGGGGCTATCTCAAGATATATTCGGTGGTATGTTTACACAAAAAACAAAAAACACTGTACAGTTTAAAAACAAATCTTACACAACGTTACATTTCAATTTTGAGTTGTAGTTGGGCGGTGGTGGCACACACCTTTAATCCCTCCCTGCACTTGTGAGGCAGAGACAGGTGGATCTCTGTGAGTTCAAGGCCAGCCTGGTCTAAAAGAGCAGGACAGGCTCCAAAGCTACAGAGAAACCCTGTCTCGAAAAACCAAATAATAATAGTAGTAATAATAATAATAATAATAATAATAATAAAGTTGTGAGTTGTGTAAGGGAGGTTAAATGCCTTATAAACAAGAAAAAACTGCACTGGAACCAACTTATTCATCATCATCTTCTTCCTCATCTTCATCTTCCTCCTCTTCTTCATCCTCACACTTTTTAAAACTTCATTGATTCTGAAATACAGAATCTCAAGCCTTTACCTAGACTTGCCAAATGGTAGCATTTTTGCCTGGCAGTTGTGGCGCACGCCTTTAATCCCAGCACTCGGGAGGCAGAGGCAAGTGGGTCTCTGTGAGTTCGAGGCCAGCCTGGTCTACAAGAGCTAGTTCCAGGACAGGCTCCAAAACCACCGCAAAAAAAGTCTTTACTTCTTTGTCCTTCACAAAAATAAATGGTAGCATTTTTGTCCCATTTTTCTTTGTAAGTAATACAAGTGTACCAATGTGGGGGTTTGTTTGTTTGTTTTTGTTTTGTTTTATTTTTTTTCGAGACAAGGTTTCTCTGTAGCTTTGGTGCCTGTCCTGCCAGCTGGCCTCAAACTCTCAGAGATCCGCCTGCCACCACCGCCCGGCTCACAAACATGGTTTTTATATATTAGTTTTTTACTCTTTTGATATCTTCAAATTATCTCTTTAGCCCTAAATATCCCCAAGTATCTGCTAAGAAAAAAAAATGTTTTCAAGCCAGGCAGTGGTGGCACATGCCTTTAATCCCAGCACTTGAGAAGCAGAAGCAGGTGGTTCTCTGTGAGTTCGAGGCCAGCCTGGTCTACAAAGTGGTATGTTCCAGGACAGCCAGGGCTACAAAGAGAAACCCTGTATCAGGGGAGAAAAAACAAAAAACAAACAAACAAACAAAAAAAACACCACTCTCTTGAGTGCTGGAGAAATGACTCAGAGTTAAGAGTACTTACTGCTTTTCCAGAGGACTCTGGTTCAATTCCCAGCACCCACACACCCACCTGGCAGCTCACAGCTGTCTGTAACTCTAGTTCCAGGAGATCCTACACCCTCTCACAGACATACAGACAGTCAAAACACCAATGTACATTAAATAAAATAAATAAAAACGAATATTTTTTACAAGAGATTCTCTTGTGTAAACACACCGCAAAGTGTCAAAATAAAGATTCAACTTCCACGTTATTATTATCCAATATTCATGTTTTGTGATCTAATTATTTCCAAACATCCAAGATGTTTAAGAGCATCAGGATCGTGAGCCATTTTTTGTATTTTACCTGCAATTTTTCTGGGTGCTTTAGGGGAGTATTTTAGGAGTTTTAGTGGCTTACTTTGTACAAATACAAAGTACAAGCAGAACGTTTCGTCTATGCATTCAGTACGATTCGTCTGTTCTCTCAGGCATCAAGCCACTTTCTCTCTCTTTCACAGGCAGTTGCTCCCAGTCTGACCCACTAAATGCAAGAATGTGGAAGGAATTCATTCTCAACCAATCGCCACCAGGCATTCTTTTGGCTCCTGTGAATGGCTCAGGAGCAGGCACATGACCTAAATTCATCCTTTTGGGGAGGCTATGTTCTTTGTTTAGTAGTTGGGGTAGGAACAGCTTCTGAGGGGAGATTCAGTCTTAAGAACGAATAGGGAGTTTGTAGAAAACCCTTTGAGGATTCTGATCCACAGCAACCTGCCTGACGTCTCAAAGCTGATGCTGTCTCCCTGAGTTCCCACTTAGTGATCGGCCTGTTACAGGCATTGTGAAACTGAGCTTTCTTTCCCTAGGAACAATGCATACTATGTTCCCCAGTGTTGTGGTGCTGTGCGTGTATTATCACAGAGAGGATAATACCATAAATACTTAAGTGATTGTCCCAGGTTTACAGAGAAAACAAATGATAGCTGGGAGTCACGTCCCACTGCCTAGCACTTGAAAAGAAACTGAAAGCCAAGTATAAACTCAAACACTGCATAAAAGATCAAGTGTGGTGGAGCAATTAATCCCAGCAATCTAGAGGCAGAGACAAGTGGCTCTCTGTGAGTTCAAGGCCAGCCTGATCAGTGAGACCCTGGAGAGGAGCTGGAGAGAAGGCTCAGCAGTTAAGAAAACTGCTGCTTGCCAGCACGTGGTGGTGTTGGCCTTTAATCCCAGCAAAAGCAGGAGAATCTCTGTGAGTTCAAGCCAGCCTGATCTACAAAGCAAGTTCTAGGACAGTCAGAACTACACAGTGAAACCTTGTCTAGAAAAAAAAAAAAACAGGAAAAAAAAAAGAAAGAAAGAAAGAAAGAAAGAAAGAAAGAAAGAAAGAAATCCTGTCTCAAAAAACCTAATATATACTGTATGTGTGTGAGCACATGTGCACGTGCGCTCGTGTGTGTGTGTGTGTGTGTATGTGCACACGCGTGTGCAACACATGCATGCCAGAGCCCTTGAAGGTCAGAAGAGGGCATCAGATTACCTGGAACTGGTATTAAACTCAGTTGTGAGCT
>NC_022014.1:59726644-59728922 GCF_000317375.1 Microtus ochrogaster
AAAAAAAAAAAAAAAAAAAAAGAAATCCATCTGATTGGTGGTGGCTCCCACCTTTAATCCCAGCACTGGGATAGGGGGTAAAGGAGAGGCAGACTAATCTCTGAGTTTGAGGCCAACCTGGCCTACAGAGGGGATTCCAAGTCAGCCAGGGCTACACAGAGAAACCCTGTCTTAAAAAAAAAGGAATTGGTGATGCTTCCTTCTGATGCTGAAAGATTCTGCATGCACGTGACATGTTGTCCCTCCCATAGACACGGAAATAAAAATAATCCTTCCATCCCAAAATAATATTTTAGTTAATTATTTGGGAATTTCAGAAATGGGCAGTGGTAGCACGCCTTTAATCCTGGCACTTGGGGGGCAGAAGCAGACGGATCTCAGTGAGTTTGAGGCCAGCCTGGTCTACAAAGAGAGTCCCAGACAGCCAGAGCTGTTACACAGAAACCTTGTCTCAAAAAAAAAAAAAAAAAGGAAGAAGAAAGGAAGAAAAAAGAAAGAAAGATCTAGAAACTACGATTAATGTTACAATTGAACTGTCATTATACCTTCTGAGAGAGAGAGAGAGAGAGAGAGAGAGAGAGAGAGAGAGAGAGAAAGGAAGAGAGAAAGAGAGAGAAAAATTATTTGGGAGTTGTGTACGGTGCACCCTGATCACACTTGTTTCCATTCCTCCCGGGACACCCTCGCAGGGACACCTCCCACCCTTGTGATCTCCTGTCCCCATCCCACCCCCCAAAAATACACCAAGTCCAATTTGCGTTGCCCATGTACTCACTGGAGCACGGTCAAAATCCCAGGGGCTAGACCCTTAAAGGTAACTGAGTCTTGCCCCGCCCTCCTGCCAGACCTGTCAACTGTAAAGAGTCACACTTCAGCATCTTTATAACAGTGTTTTAAAATTTTATTTCTTTTTTTCTCTTTCTTTCTTTCTTTTTTTCTTTCTTTCTTTTTGTTGTTGTTGTTGTTGTTCAAGACATGATTTCTCTGTATAGCCCTGGCTGTCTTGGAACTCACTCTGTAGACCAGGCTGGCCTCGAAGTCGTAGAGTTCCTTCTGCCTCTGCCTCCCACATGCTGGCATTAAAGGTGTGCACCACCACCTGGGCTTTTCATGGTTTGTAAGGACTCTCTTCAATAGCCTCCTGTATGAACTGTTTCTTTTGGAGGGGGTGTTACAGAAGCCTTCATTATTTTTCATTCTTGATTATAGTCTGCAATCATCGATACCACTGCAAAAGAGGCTTCCTTGCCCATAGTAGCTAGTGGCAGCTCAGTTGGTGGACATCAACCTGGTGCCTGGTAGTAGTACAGACCGCAGCAGACGTTAACACAGCCTGTGGAAGCAGCATGAAGCAGGGGCATCAGCATGGCCTCGAGCAGTGGGGTAAAACAGAGCCCGGCATGAGTTTAGTTCTCAGCACCTGCATCGAGAGGTTCAAAACCACCACCTCTAATTCCAGCTCCAAGAACTGGTGCCCCCTTCTGACATGAGAGAGAACCTGTATGCTTGCGGCACCGCCTGGCAAGATGATAGGATATTGAATCTACTTTTAAATTAAAAAACAACTACTAAGCCAGGCGATGGTGGCGCACGCCTTTAATCCCAGCACTCAGAAGGCAGAGGCAGGCGGATCTCTGTGAGTTCGAGACCATCCTGGTCTACAGAGCTAGTTCCAGGACAGGCTCCAAAGCTACAGAGAAACCCTGTCTCCAAAAACAAAAACAAAAAAAAAAAAACAAAAACAAAAAACAAAAAAAACAAAAAAAAAGGGGCACTGAAGAACCTCCACATGGAATCACTTTTATTGTGGCAAAGTCAGCCACTGGGCAAGAAACTGCCCCTGCCTCAGCTGCCCACAATACGCTGTCCAAATTGGAAAAGCAGGACACAAGGGAAGGCAACTACTGACCTTTGCCAAGACAAAGTAGGGCAATCCTTCGAAAACTTCCTGCTTCAGAAACGTCTGTCAGACGTGCTAGGTCTGTAGGCCAAAGATGGATGCCACAGTGCTGCAGAGAAACCTTGGGTCACTGTCCAGGCAGCCAGCTGTTTCTGTCATTTCTTTTACTTTCCTTTTTTGTTCTTTTGGGTTTTTTTTTCGGATTTGTTTGTTTGTTTGTTTGTTTTTTGGATTTTTCGAGACAGGGTTTCTTCATAGCTTTTGTTTTGTTTTGTTTTGTTTGTTTGGTTTTTTTCGAGACAGGGTTTCTCTGTGGCTTTGGAGCCTGTCCTGGAACTAGCTCTGTAGACCAGGCTGGTCTCGAACTCCCAGAGATCT
>NC_022014.1:59729417-59732906 GCF_000317375.1 Microtus ochrogaster
TTCTGGTGGGCTTGGTGTCTGGTTTGATTTTAGCTGCTCCCACAGTAAATTCCCAAGAATCTCTCTCTCTCTCTCTTTTTTTTTTTTTTTTGGTTTTTTTGAGACAGGGTTTCTCTGTGGCTTTGGAGCCTGCCTGGAACTAGCTCTGTAGACCAGGCTGGCCTCTAACTCACAGAGATCCGCTTGCCTCTACCTCCCGAGTGCTGGGATTAAAGGCATGCACCACCACCGCACAGCCTTCTCTGAGTTTTATTAATCATGCATCAAGATAGTATATAGTTTTCCTTGTTACCCAATTCAGAAAGAAAAAGCTTACATAAAATATGTAAAGTTTATAAGCTGAAAAACATAAAGGCTTAAGTTGTTTATCTGTTTATCTAAGATGTTTGAAGATCTAAAAAGATATTTTTAGGATGGTAATTCAATGATAGGAAACAGTTTAGGCATCAAACTTTGAACTTACCAAAATAAGATAGAAAACAGAGTAGTTTCTCCGAATTTTTTCCTTTGCTTTTTTTCTAAGGATTTATTTATTTACTATATATACAGTGTTCTGACTGCAAGCCAGGAGAAGGTACCAGAACTCATCGTAGATGGTTGTGAGTCATCATGTGGTTGCTGGGAATTAACCTCTGAGCCATCTCTCCAGCCCCCCCCCTTTTTTTTTGATATTTTGAGACAAGGTTTCTCTGTAGCTTTGGAACCTATCCTGGAACTATCTCTTGTAGACCAGGCTGGCCTTGAACTCACAGAGATCCTCCGGCCTCTGCTTTCCAAATGCTGGGATTGTGCGCCACCGCTGCCTGGTCAATAACTGTTCTTATTGTATATAATTTTACTGTATTGGAATTAAAACCTTTCCTTTTTATTTAGACCAAGGGGGGAAATGTTGTGGAATGGTTGTATGCTGTGTGTGCATGTATTGCTGTGATTGATGTAATAAAAACCTAAACAGTCAATAGATAGGCAGGAAGTAGAGGTGGGACTTCTGGGTAGAGAGAGAACTCTGGGAAGAAGGCAGAGTCACTAGCCAGACACAGAGGAAGCAGCATGGGCAGTATGGAGAGATGAGGTAACAAGCCTTGTGACAGAACTTTCATAATTAATAAGAGGTCTCTGTGTCATTATTTGTGGACTGGTGGCTAACGAGGAACTACCACTCTAGTGTGTTAGCTAGGTCTCTTTGTTTTACCATTTAAAATGGAAAATCATCTTTACTGATAGATTAGGGTTATAATAGAGAGCCCCACAAAACAAACCAACAACTACTTCAAAGTCAGCTCTGAGACAGTGAGGTTGTAGCACGTGGGCAATCATCATCGTAATCATCTCCTTCGGCAGCATCTGCTCGACTTTCATAATCCTCTGGGGTCTCAGAAAACTCTTCTTTCTCCACGTCTTCATCCATATACAAATGCAAAATGGCACACTTGGCACGCATCGTGTCAAACTTGTGGTCTGGGAGAGCTGAGGTATGAGCAGTGACGCTGTTGTGCTCAGCTCTCTGTACCATGGCCAAGCCTCCACCAGGTACCACAGTGCAAGGGTGATACCAACCTTGAAACCAATGGGACCCTGGTCCACAGCGTCGATGCTATGCTTGGCCTTGAAGGTAGCCATGACAGCAGCAGCAGCATCTTTGGCCATGACCACACCACATCCCTACAGTCCAATAGGCACGGGCCTAGTTATTGTCAGCATCACCCTTGTTTGTGATAAGCTGCACAGGTGGAAGAGTGGTGGTGGGTACCACTGCAAACTTCATCAGTGGCTGTGGACTCCATGTCTACAAATACTACCCTGGGGAGATGTTAAAGGCACAAGTCTTCTCCCTCCCCAAATCGTCTTGTCAGTGGGCATCTGGTCGTCAGGCTGAGTGACGTGTTCCGGGAAATGAAGCTCCTGGTATCTGCGCCATTGTGGATTCCGATGGAGCTGCCCTAATGGATGTGTGGTCCTTGAAGAGCATCTGAGGAAACCAGGGGAGGATAAGAACCTCTCCTACTCAGGGTCACTGAGGCCTCTGGGTAGGAAACAGAAGAAAGGGAGACAAACTTACAAAGTCTTCTAGGGTCTCCCACTGTGACAACTCACCCTCGGAACTCACTCGAAGCTCATCACCTCCCAAAGGGTTGGCCTTCAAAGGTCGCACCAGCAGCTAGGGCTTCAGCCTGGAGGCTCGTGGGGAGAATACAAACATTTAATCCATAACACCCATCCCGATTCTAAGTTGGAAATTGGACTTGAGCAGAGATGGAGAAGAAAGGGTTCATCCGAGCATGCTCTTGAACTTCTACTCCCCTGCCCCCACCTCTGGTGCTGGGACAGGCATTTGCACCCACCTAGTTTATCAGAAATAAGGTCGGGTTTTATTTATTTTGTGGTTAGCAGCCCAACCTCTCAAACTGAATGAACACTTGGCGTTGGGACTTAGAAGCTGGCGGTAGACTCCAAGGGAAATGGCTCAAAGCGGGTGCTGGCGAGCTCTGCTACGGGAAGCTGCTCATGGTAGGCCTTCTGAGCCAGGATGACTGCCGTGTGTATGCACCCAAAGGGAAGTGGTTGCAGGGCTAAGATATCAGCTTGGTTTGGAATTCTGTCAGGTCAACATTCAAAGCTCTATCAGCTGTATGTGTGCCTTAGAATGACCTCAGGAGTGACAGATTAAGTCATGTGAATATTTACCCAAAGGCCTCCATGGTGACATGCACTCTTAACGTTCAGGTGGCTGTGGTGACCTCCTTGGTGGATGTCCATCATCCTCTTGCATATCAGGACCTGCCTATGGTGGCAGAGACAGAGGCTAAACATAAACTCTGCAACATGCATTCCCTGCCACTGGGGCGGACTGGCTGCCTCTCCTGCTGAATGCCCAACTATTATTGACCTGGTACCTTGAGAGGGACATTCAATTATCAGGACACTAATTTTGGACTCTTACCACTATGGAGGAGACAAAAAGAGATACTGAATTTAGGTTGGGACACATTAAGCCTCTCTGCTACCAACACTGCCGTCTTCACATTCCAAAAAGCATGGCATTTTAAGGAGTTTATTTTAATCTAGGCAGGGGTGGCACAAGTCTTTAATCTCAGCACTTGGGAGGCAGAGACAGGTGGATCTCTAAGTTTGAGGCCAGCCTGGTCTACAGAGTGAGTTCCAGGACAGCCAAGACTACCAGAGAAACCTTGTCTCAGAAAAAAAAAAATTAAATTTGGCTCAGTGGTTAAGAGCACTTGTTGCTCTTAAAGAATAGTTGGGTTCAGTTCCTAGTACCCACGTGTTTCAGCTCACAACTGTCCCTATCTCCGGGTCCAGGGAATCTGATGACGCCTTCTCACTTCCATGGGTACCAGGCACTCACACGGTGCACACACATTTGTGGAGCTAAAATATTCATACACAGAAAAGAAGTACGTCTTAAACGTTATTTACTCACTTGTGTGTGAATTGAGTGTGTGTGTGTGTGTAAGTGTGTATGTGTGTGTG
>NC_022014.1:59733712-59735283 GCF_000317375.1 Microtus ochrogaster
GTGTGTGTGTGTGCGTGTAGTCCCATGAGTGGGAGCCAGAAGAGGGTGTTGGGTTTCCTCTTTCATCTCTCTGCTTATCCTTTGAGACACAGTTTGCGGCTCACGTTTTCTCAGCAAGGCTGGAAGCCTGCAAGTCACAGCAATCCTCCTGTCTCCACAGCTATAGGCAATTTCAAGGATGTTTTGTTGTTATTTGGTTCTTGGATTTAAACTCTAGAATTCACATGCAGCAAGGGCTCCTAACCGATGAAGCATCTCTCTCCGCCTAAGCACGGCATGTTGAAGGCAGTGAAAATTTTCTGTGTGATGACTACATAAGAATGCACATTTGTACCAACCATAGAATATCCACAGAGAAAACCCTAATGTCAACTATGAACTTTAGTTAACAATGTACCGATGCGAGTTCATCACTCATAACAAACGTACCACTTAATGCAAATTGTTCATGGGAAAATTCCAGGTGAGAATGTGTTTGAGGTTTCTGTACGCGTCCCTCGATTTTTTACTTTATTTATTTATGTATTTAAGGTTTTTTTTTTTTTTTTTGGTTTTTCGAGACAGGGTTAAGGTGGTTTTTTTTTTTTTTTTTGGGACAGAGTTTCTCTGTCTAAAAGTCCTGGCTGTCTTGGAACTTGCTTGGAAGTTGGCCTTGAACTTACGGAGATCCACTTGCCTCTGCCATCCGAGTGCTGGCATTAAAGGTGTGTGCCGCCACCGCCAGGCTACCTCAGCTTTTTAAAAGGTCTGTATGTACCGTGGAAAGCCTGTGCCTAGTGCTTGCAGAGGTCAGAGAGGGGGTCAGATCTCTTGACAATGGAGTTATTGATGGTTGCGAGTCATCATGTGGATGCTAGGCATCAAATCCAGTTTGTCTGCAAGAGCAGCAAGTGACATAAACACTTAGCCGCTATATTTTGGTCTGAGGTAGAAGCAATTGATGCATCCTTCCCAGTTTATCAAAATACTAAAGATATGTTCTCAGAAGTCAAGACTTAGGCAGGGAATGCTCTAGCACTTTAGCCCAACTAGTCTACCAAAAAAATAAAGCAACAGGCTGAGCAGTAGTGGCACAAGCCTTTAATCCCAGCATTTAGGATACAGAGGATGCTCTCTGTGTGTTCGAGGCCAGCCTAGTCTACAGTGCAATTTCTACGACAGGCCCCAAAGCTACACTGAGGGGAAAAAAAGAAGCGAAATAAAGAGTTGAAACTTAGCCAGGTGTGATGTTACAGGCTTAAAATCCAAGCACTGGAGAAGCAGAATAGGATTGTTGCTTTTGAAGCCAGTTTGAGGCTAGCCTGGTCTACATAGTGATACCCAGCACTTGTAGGGCTGCACAGAAGAAGAGGAAGGAAAAAAGCCCCAAGGCATAAGTGAAGCCATGTCTTTCCGTGTGGGGAAGAGGGTTACCATTGTAACTGGGAGGCAGTTTCATCCACTGCTGCTTACACCATCAATGCAAATTACAACCACTAAAGAATAATTTGGAGCCGGGCGGTGGTGGCGCACGCCTTTAATCCCAGCACTCGGGAGGCAGAGGCAGGCGGATCTCTGTGAGTTTGAGACCA
>NC_022014.1:59735638-59740018 GCF_000317375.1 Microtus ochrogaster
AAGTCCCTCTCCCTCATCAGCTTGAAGAGCCATCAGGGTTCCCTGAACTGTGGGAAGTCCAAGGACCGCCCACCTCCATCCAGGTTTAGTAAGTTGAGCATCCAAACTACTTAGGAGCACTTTTGACATTCTTTTTGAGCCGGGCGGTGGTGGCGCACGCCTGTAATCCCAGCAATGAGGAGGCAGGAGGATCGCTGTGAGTTCGAGGCCAGCCTGGTGTACCAAGGCTGTTCCAGGACAGGCTCCAGAGCTACAGACGTGGAAACCCTGTCTCGAAAAAAATTTTTTTTCTATTTGATATCTTATTTACTTTTCCTGTCGTTGCCACGAAATACTAGGAGCAAAGTGATTTAAGGGAGGAAGGATTTATTTTACCTGACAGTTCTAGGTACAGTCAGTCCATCGTGTGTGTGTGTGTGTTTAACTCAAAGTTCAGGTACAGTCAGTCCATCACGGGTGTGTGTGTGACCAGCAGGAATTTGAAGCACCTGATCAACCGCAATCAGTAACTAGAGATAGTGCACACCGACCGCTCCATTTTTGAGCCCCTTACCGAGTTTGTTCCTGACAGGGACCTGAGAGTCTTCCCAGGCAGATTCAGGTAATAAAGATAATCCCCCATAGACATTCTCAGAGGCCCGTCTCCCAGGTGATTCTAACCTGAGTGGACAACACTAACCAATACATTTGAATTACTCATATACATGTATTATTACATTGCAAAGAAGGGAGATTACCTATCCATGAACGGGGAAGCTCTGAAAATGTTTTTAAAACCTACAATGTAGCATTTTACACACAGTAAACAAATTACATGGAACCAGAAAGTCAGTTGTTATCCGATATCTACCTTTAGGGCAAAAAATAAGTATTAATTTGTATTTGGAAACCGTGTTCATTTCCCTTTAATGTAGGTGGGGAGGAGTGGGGGGCTGTAGTCAAGAGGACGTTGGGAAAGAGGGCAGATTAGAAGTTTCGTTGGGCTGGAAAAGCCTGTTCACCCTGCAATCTGCCAAGAGTCCGCAGCACATAATAGGTTACCAAATCAATGTTTGCTGATAAAAAACAAAAAAGAATGGGGAAACGGGGATGGAAAGCCCAGGGAGTTTAAGGAGGGTGAGACAGAAAGCGACCTTTGGGAAAGGCGGCTGCTGCGGCCCGCCCGAGGCCAGCGACGACGACGACAGCAGAGCACAGCAGGGGCTGTTTAAAGTTTCTAGGAGGAGCCTAACAAAGTCAACCTCAAGAGTTTCCCCCCCCCCCCAAAAAAAAACCCTCTGAGGAGGGTGGACACACACTCTCTGTTGCCTTCCAGCGCCAAGGATCGTCCAAAATCAGGCGGCCCCGCCAGATGGCAAACCTGCGCTGCGGCGCAGGCGCACTGGAGGTTCCTGCGGTGCAGCAGTGAGTGCGCAAGCGCACTCGGCAATCGCACACTGGCCTACAGGAGATTGGAGCTTAGCGGGTGTGACCGCGATGGTGACATCACATAAGGAGAAGGAGTGAGAGCCCTGATCTCGTGGTGACCCAGTGGCCTAATGGATAAGGCATCAGCCTCCGGAGCTGGGGATTGTGGGTTCGAGTCCCATCTGGGTCGTACCAGTCTCTTTTTTTTCTTTTCAAAAAAGACGAAAAATATACAAGTCGATTGTTTCTCCTGCTGTTGAGTATCTTAAAAATTACTCAGAATTTTCAAGTAAAAGATTTGTTCTTTAATCGTACGCCTGTTCTTTTAAAACATTTTTGTCTAATTTTATTAAAGTATAATGAACAAAAACTATGTATTTAAAGAGACTTTACTCTTTCTTTGTTTTTCTTCTCAATACCGACTTTTAGTTTTGTCCTTTTCTTCTTTTTGAGGCTTGAATTTATTTCTGAGGCTTTAATGAAAAATAAACTTAACGTGATGGTGCATATCCTTCATTCCAGCACTCAGAGAGGCAGAGGCATGCACGCGCGCGTGCACGGACACACACACACACACACACACACACACACACACACGGTCTAGCACAAACTGGCAAGTAGACCTTTTCACTTAGGGTTCCCTATAGGCATCATAATGCTTCCTTCCCATCCTGACCCAAAGGAAAACAGCAATAGCAGCACACAAATGTAATAAACATAATTTAAAGTTCTATCCTCGGAGTACTATGAATAATGAAATGTTGTGGGTTTTTGTTTGTTTGTTTTGAGAAAGGATCTTATGTAGCCCAGGCTGACCCAGGAACACCTGTCCCTTCTAAGCCTGGGACTGCTGGTGTGTGTCACCCTGTCTGACTTTGGATTCGAATCTAAAAACAGAAAAGGGTTGTTAGAGTAGAAAATACTGGAACCTGAAAACAAGATGCAGTTATTTTCTCATCACGTTCAAGGCTGACTTCTTGGTCACGGCGTAGGATCGAGGTGTGAGGTGGAAATGCACGCTCTTTGCCATCTTTGCGACTTGCTCTGTGTCTGTAATCATTCCAGATTTAAAACAAAACAAAACAAAAACAACAACAACAAAAACTTTACAGCCTAGAAAGATGACCCAGATGTTAGGAATTACTACTGCTCTTTTTTGTTCCTTCATTTTTGTTTGAGAAAGGGCTTCTCTTTGTAGTTCTGGTCATCGTGGAATTCACTCCCTAGACCAGGCTGGTCTTGAACTCAGAGATACGCCTGCCGCTGTCTCCAGAGTGCTGGGATTGCAGTAGGAACTTTCAAAACAAAACAAAACAAAACTGGGGACTAGAGAGATGGTTTAGTGGTCAGGAGCACTTGCTGCTATTCCAGAGGACCAGAGTTCAGTTCCCAACACCCAAGGGGCAGTTTACAAACTTCAGGCAATCTGGCGCCCTCTTCTGGCTTCCATAGATATATGTATGCACATACATATCCTCACATAAAAAAGAATAACAATGAGTACTGAAAAGAATAAACTGTGATGTTTCTTTCATGCCTGCTACTGGTGGATGGCACTGGGGACAACGATGATACTGTTTCCTAGTCAACCAAATGCAAGGTTTCGTTCAGGAATGACAGGTGCGGGGATTCCTCAGACACTCTGTCTTACTGGGCGTCTTCTCCATGGGACTCACCCCATCTTCCCACCTCATTCCTCTCCTTGAACTCCTTACCCCAGCTCCTCTCTGGCAGATGTTTCTCAGCTTGCTCGCCACAGCTCATTCAGCTAAAGTCAGCAGACTTTGCTGAGTGTCTGTGAGTACCCCAGCTTGTGGTTCTGAGTCCCAAGCTGCCACATTTCTCTCCCCCTCACCTCCACCACCTCCAATCAATCCTCCCTTCCCGTCTCAGGGGAGAGAGTGCTTTTCTGATTTACTGTCAGGCCTTTGTGATGGACTTGTCCCTCTTCTGCGGGAAACCTGACCAACACTTAGCGACAGATCCCTCTTGGAAAGGGACCAGGGTCTTAACTTCCCCTCATGCCTGTGTCTCGAGCTGGTCCCTCAGCTGGCTCTTTACTCAGAGCCCCAAAACTTTTACCGGCATCTCCAGTCCCAAAGAGCTCTTTCCTGCCTCTGTGGCAGCATTTGTGAGCTTTGCTGGTGCTCTCTCCATGTAGCCAGGCTGGCCCAGGATGCCCTCACACCACCCACCTCCTTGTCACCTGACTCTCTCTCTTCCTCAATCATGACCTCTAACATGGCATCATTTTGTCTGAACTTAAAAGCATGTTTCCTCTTCTTCCCCAACACAAGAGACGCTAACACAATTTTACTTCAAATTTCTCCTCCTTGGCTTTTTGGTGGCTTTCAAATTTGTAATTGTTCAAACTTAAAAATTAGTTTTGTTGGGTGTGGTGGTGCCCACCTTTAATCCCAGCTCCTGGGAGGCAGACAGGCAGATCTCTGTGAGTTCGAGGCCAGTGTGGTCTACACAGTGAGATATAGAATACGTCCAGCAGTGGTGGTGTGTTTTTAAGCCCAGCATTTGGGAGGCAAGGGTATAAGGAGCTTGAGTTCAAGGTCATCTTCAGCTACATAGTACGTCGGAAGCCAACCTGTCCTTTATGAGACACTGTCCTCTTTTTTTGGTCATTCACGACAAGGTTTCTCCTTATTGCACTGACTGTCCTGTTACTCGCTCTGTAGACCAGGCTGGCATCAAACTCTGTGAGATCCACCTGCGTTGGCTTCCCAAGTGCTGAGATTATAGGCATGTGCCATCACCGCCCAACTCTCCTTTATATTTTAAATAAAAGTCTTTTATTATCAGTTCCTCAACTTTGTCTATGTCTATTTGAGCTCTTTTTTATTTTTTTATTTTTTTGGTTCTTTTGGAGACAGGGTTTCTCTGTGGCTTTGGAGCCTGTCCTGGAACTAGCTCTGTAGACCAGGCTGTTCTCGAACTCACAGAGATCCGCCTGCCTCTGCC
>NC_022014.1:59740458-59743130 GCF_000317375.1 Microtus ochrogaster
GGCGTCTCTCTGAGGCATCTGCTCCCGAGAGCAGAGCTGTGGAGTCTGAGCTCACTTCCTCTTCCTCCCAGCATTCTGCTCTGTTTACTCCACCCACCTATGTTCTAAGCTATGAGCCCAAGCAGTTTGTTTATTACTCAACCAATGAAATCAACAGATTGATATATGACACTCCCACATCAAGATTCTATTACAGATGGTTGTGAGGCACCTTGTGGGTGCTGGGAATTGAACTCAGGACCTCTGGAAGAACAGCCAGTGCTCTTAACCTCTGAACAACTCTCTCCAGTCAGCACTTTGCAGGTGACCAGTGGCTTCACTTCGTTTTGGCCGTTCTTTTTAAAGCTTTATTTCTTTTTATTTTATGCGTATCTATGTCTGTGTGAGGATGCCCTGGAATGGGAGTTACAGACAGGTGTGAGCCGTCATGTGGGTGCTAGGAATTGAACCTAATTTCTCTAGAAGAGCAGCCAGTGCTCTTAACCACAGAGCTATCTCTCCAGACCCCTTGTTTTGGTTTTATACATGCTCTTATGTACACCAGGCTGGCTTCTAATTTGCTATGTAGTCAAGGAAGATTTTGCCTCTTGAGTTCTGGGATTACAAAAGCCGGTCACCATAATACACTAAAATAGAATACTAGTTTTCAAAATTATACCTGAAGGGGCCGAGGGGGGAGGAGTATAGCTCAGTTGGTAGCATGCACCAAAAGCTATGTTTGAAACCTTCCCCCAGCACTGTACAACCCGGGAGACACTATGCCATGTGCCCATAAACCTAGCAGTCAGGAGACTGAGACATGCGGATTACTGAGAGTCTAAGGCTAGCCTAGACTATGTAGTGAATACCAGGCTAGCCTGGGATACAGACAGAGTCCTTATCTGAAAAAAACCGAAAACACTGTCGCTGGGTGGTGGTGGTACATGGCTTTAATCTCAGCACTCTGGAGGCAGAGGCAGGTGGATTTCTGAGTTTGAGACCAGCCTGGTTTACAATGCTGGTTCCAGGACAGCCAGGGTTATACAGAAAGACCCTGTCTTGTAAAACCAACAAAAGAAAAGACCCCCCCCCCCCCCCCGTCTTGGTCCGATTCAGTTGGAAGCTGAAGCCGTTACTGATCATTTAGGGTTGCTTTTGCTGCTGAACTGTGGAGAGAACACTTGCCTAGACACTGGGGGCCAATCGGCTCTTGCTGGCCTAAAATCGGACTAAAGCGGTTATCTGATCATGCAGTGTGTAACTTCCCCAGATTGAGCCAACCTATGTCAGCCAAGGGGCTCCAGCAACAACTGCCGTGACTTAAGACACGAGGATCTGAAGCAGTATCCAGCTGCCTCAAGGGACCCTGGTGATGGTGACGCGGCTTCCCCTTCCCCGGGCGTGTGTGGGTTATATTAATGCTTTCTCCTTCCTTCCTAAAATAAACTGATCTTGCTACGTCCAGCTTGTCTCCCAAGGTCTGAGTCGTTGCCCTCGCTACCTCAAGGGAGACAGAGCAGCAGATCAAAGCAACACTGAGCCCACAGGTAAAGGATTGGAACCATGAATAAGGAGTGAATCACACCCCTCCCTCCTGCGGTTCAGAGGTGAAGACTGAACCCTCACGGTGGTCAGAGTCTTTGAAGGTGGTGAAATTTGGATCAGGACTGAACCTTCCCGAAGGTAGACTCTCTAGCCAAAGAGATGGCCAGGTGTGGTGCACATCTGTAATTTGATAGGCTGAGGTCTGAAGCAGGAGAGTATAAAGCTGGGGGTGGGGATATCCATTGCAAAAAAATTTAAGTGTTACAGCTGATCAAAGGAAAACACCAGTTATAATCCTATTGTTTAGAAATTAGCAGTATAATATTTTGATGTATCAATTCCCAAATTCTTGTTATGCATATATATCTGTGTATATATAAATTTATGCAAATGTCTATATGATTATAAATATACATATTTTGCTTTAAAATCCCCCCATGACACCCCCCTCCCGTTAGGTTGGGAGCCTAAGCCCCGGTCCCTGGCATCTATCTCAGCCACTAGGCCTGGTCTGGACTTCAAATCCCAGCAGGCCAGGTCCTGACCCCACCCCCAGGGTACTTAAGTGATCCCCCAAAAGAAGAACACGTGGTCCCCCTTTCTTCCTCCCAGGGGTCGCTTTTCTGCGGCTTCCCGTTTCCCTCTCGGGCCACCAGAGAGCGCAGATCTCCCATTAAACCTGGATATTTCTTAATTCAGCCTGTTTTGATTTGGCTTGATTGGGAATTTTTGCGTGTCAGAGAGCTTGCTTAGGAAATATTCCTAACACTCCCCTGTAACCCTGGTTGTCTTGGAACTAGCTCTGTAGACCAGGCTGGCTTTGAACTCACAGAAATCCACCTGCCTCTGCCTCTCGAGTGCTGGGATTGAAGGTGTGTGCCACTACTGCCCAGCTTACATTAAAATTCTTAAATATTTCTTATTCTTTAGTTTTCGATAAATACAAGAGCCCATGATCTTTCGTCATTGTTTTTATTGTGCAGGGGATGGAACCAAGGGCCCTGGCACTTGTAGGATTCACCCCCAACAATATACTCACTGTTTTTTCTTTGTTTTGACACAGGTTTGTTGCGGGAGGTCCTTCCGCTCCTCCAGCCTATAGCCGCTGAGATACCCGCCCATTGGGGCGTGGTCTCTCTCCCTTTAAA
>NC_022014.1:59749615-59751681 GCF_000317375.1 Microtus ochrogaster
AATAAATAATACCCTATTAATCATAATTCCAAACTGCTGTGGCATTGTTTGTGACTTACGCCTACACAGGTTCTCTCTCTTATAAACCCAGGCTGGCCTTGAATTATTTTTATTTACATTTATCTATCTTTTGGGGGGCATGCATGTGCTATGACACCATGTGGATGCCAGAGGAAACTTTTGGGGGTCTGCAGTCCCCTCCCACCTGGGGTTTGAACTCTAGTCTTTGGGCTTGGTGGGAAGTACTCCTGAACTATCTCCGTAGCCTTGGAAAGGCTGTTCTTTAGAAGGAAATAGAGAATTCACTCCTTTGCCCTCCCTTTCAATCCAGAGAGGATAACCCGCTTCCGTTTAGCTGCATTTTCTAGTGCCTGCCAGGCAACTCCCTGATTTATAACTGGACCCTGACTCTCCAGGTTTGTAGCTGCTGTAATTTAAAAAGCAGTGTGCAAGAGAAAGACAGCAGGCAACAGAGCTCATGTGGGGGGAAAGGGAACGCAAAAAGGGGGAAGGGAGGGGAAGAGACTGGCCTTTGGGATAGGAGCAGCAGGAGAGAAGAGAGAGACAGAAAGAGAGGGGGAGAGACAGAGATACAGGCAGAGAAGGAGAAAGAGGGAGAGAGAGAGCGAGTGAGAGAGAGAGAGAAATGGGAGATGGGCAGGGACCATTTAAAAGGGAAGGTAGTGAATGTGCACAGGAGGTGCTCTTAGTTCCTGCAGCTGAGGACTTAGCCTGTCAGAAACTCAAGGGCAGGCCAGTACAGACAGTAGCTTCTCCGTGCCAAATTAAGAAACCACAGGGCACAGGGGGCAGGACGGACGCCTTTAATCCCAGCACTTGAGAGGCAGAGGCAGAGTGCTAGCCAGAGATCCTGTTGTTTTTTTTTTTTTTTTTTTTTTTTTTTTTTTTTTTAAAAAAAAGAAAGGAAAGAAAAGATTATGCTCAGTCACAGAGCATGGACTCTTCTAGAAGGACTGCTGAGATGGCCGAGCAGAGAGAGCCCTGTAGGCCTTGTTCAAGCTAGTCCTGGTGGGAGATGGTGGCACGGGAAGACGTTTGTAAAGTGCCCACTTGACGGGCGAGTTTGAGAAGTGTGTAGCTACCCTGGGCATGGAGGTGTACCCCTCCTGTTCCATGCCAACAAAGGACCTATCAAGTACAATATGTGGGGCCCAACTTGTAGGCCCATATTTGCAGCCAGGTTCTCTGGCCATGCTTAGTTTCCAAGGGTAGCTGCTAGCCTGCCAGACACCTGTAGCCACCTAACAAAAGACTCAGTAGGATGGACTGCTTCTCTTTGTTACTATGTAGATCGCCTGGGAAGAGGTGTGGATTCCAAGCTGGTGACTAAGTTGCCTGCTGGACTGTACTCCCGCGTCCCCCGGCAAGAGAATACTAATGCGTTTCCACCTTGGTTTACCTGGGGGAGGGGGGAAAAAGGTTTGAAGGGTAACCACGGGTAGATCTTCAGGAATGAATGAAGCCTGAGATGCCCTTCCGATATTGCTGTGTGAACTGTGTCTCATTATTTCCCGCGCCTCCGTACCGGTCCAGTTAGGGAAAGGTAGTTTTTATGTTGGGGCTTCGGAACCTGACACCAACCTGCCCGGAGAAGTTCGGGGGCCTGTGTGATGGCTACCACATCCAAGCCCAACACTCCTAACTGGCCGAGAGATCTGGCGCCTGTGTGAAAACATCCTCATTGTGCCGTGGCTACAAAGTGACTATCAAGGGTAGGCAAAAATCTTGTCTTCCACCAGGTGAAACTGCAGCCTCGAGAACTCTTTCCTGTGGCTTCCCAGGAAGCTCGCTAGAGATCCTAACTTGGAGTTTGCTGCCCTGCCGGCTCTTGGCCCACTGGAGGTGCTCCTGGACCCAGCGTTGACGGCACAGTACGAACGAACATGATTTAGAGGTTTGCTCAAAAAACCACTCTCCTGGGCTGGAGAGATGGCTCAGGGGTTAAGAGCATTGTCTGCTCTACCAAAGGTCCTGAGTTCAATTCCCAGCAACCACATGGTGGCTCACAACCATCTGTAATGGGGTCTGGTGCCCTCTTCTGGCCT
>NC_022014.1:59752315-59753664 GCF_000317375.1 Microtus ochrogaster
CCAGGACAGCCAGGGCTGTTAGACAGAGAAACCCTATCTCAAACAAACAAGCAAACAAAAACATACTTCATGCCTTCCTTTGGGGGGGGGGGCAACTTGCATAGTTAGCTATTTGAACCACAGTTGTTCCTTTCCTGGATTTCAAAACTGAGCGCGCTACAGTGGTATCAAGATACTCAGAGATGAGATCTTAACTTGCTACTTTCATAAGGTGGTTCCTGACCTTCCTTTAATACAGTTCCTCGTGTTATGGTGAGCCCCCCAACCACAAAATTATTTTGTTGCTACTTTACACTTGTAATTTGCTACGGTTATGAACTGTAATGTAAATATTTGATGTGGGACCTCGTGGGGGTCGCGACCCACAGGTTGAGAACGGCTGCTCTGTGCTGAGGTTCTAACTTTGCCCAGAGCATCAGTTGTCCCAGAGTCCTAGGTTAAGTCTAGCTTGACTCTCAGGTTTCCAATATGTCAGGTCCAGCCACTCACTCACACCAGGGATAACAAACAATGGTGAACAGCTTATAATCAACACAGCAACACCCGGAAAACAGAGGACACAGGCAGACCAACCATATTACACAGACTGATGTGAGGTTTTAACATTTTTTCTATTTATTTGTTTGTTTGTTTGTTTTTTTATGTATTTATTTATTTTGTGACAGGGTTTCTCTGTGCGGTCCTGGCTGTCCTGGAACTCACTCTGTCCTCAAACTCAGGGATCTGTTTGTCTCTTCCCAAGTGCTGGCATTAAAGGTGTGCACCACCCTACGCCTGGCTCTTTGACTTTTTTTTTGTTTTTGTTTTTGTTTTTTCGAGACAGGGTTTCTCTGTAGCTTTGGTGCCTGTCCTGGAACTAGCTCTTGTAGACCAGGCTGGCCTCGAACTCCCAGAGATCCACCTGCCTCTGCCTCCCGAGTGCTGGGATGAAAGGCATGTGCCACCACCGCCTGGCTCTCTTTGACTTTTTAAAAAACAGACTTGTGTACAACTTTACTCCTAGCACTTGGGGGGCAGAGACAAGTAGATTTTCTATGCGTTTGAGGCCATCCTGGTCTACATTGTGAGTTCCAGGACAGTTAGGGCTGCGTACTGCAATCCTGTCTCACAAATATTTTTATTAATTCTTTGAGAATTTCAAACCTGCATACAGTGAATTTTGGGATCCACCCTCCCCGCTCCCCTAACTCCTCCCAGGTCCATCCTCCACTTCTCATCCCTCTTCCTACTTCTTTCTGAAAGAACCTACAGACCCCCTCCTCAAAACCCGTGGCTAGCATGCTCCCAGGGGAATGTCCTGTTTGCTTTAAAATAAAAAAATTCTCTGGATCAGCAGCCAGCCTGCTCTC
>NC_022014.1:59754353-59757482 GCF_000317375.1 Microtus ochrogaster
GGTTTTGGAGCCTGTCCTGGAACTAGCTCTTGTAGACCAGGCTGGTCTCGAACTCACAGAGATCCGCCTGCCTCTGCCTCCCAAGTGCTGGGACCCAATGTTTTTCTTGAGACAGCATTTCATGTAGCCCAGCTGGCTTCAAACTCACCATACACAATATGACCTCCAGCTCTCAGTCCCACTGCTGTCTTCTGAGTGCTGGAATTAGGGGCATGGTCCATCACTCTGTGTTGTGTAGAGTGCTGGGGATTGAACCCAGGGCCTTGTGCATGCTAGACCTACGCTCTCCCAACTGAACGACACCCCTAGACAGGGCTGCCGAGTTTCTATCCTGTTACCTCTAGGAGCTGAGTGGGAAGCATTTTTTCTTTTCTTTTCTTTTTTTTTTTAAACAAGGGCTCACTATATAGACCTGGCTGGCCTCAAACTCACAGAGAAACCCCGGCCTCTGCCTCCCAAGGGCTGAGATCAAAGGTGTGCACCACTAGGCCTGAGTAGCAAAATCAGTTTCTGAGTACTGACCTCATGATTAGCTTAGCATCGGAGAAGCTTCACTGGACTTCTAGAGCTTAGAGATTGTGTTGTGGTTCCCCTCCGGAGGCGGCGTGACTAATGAAATCCCTGGCCATGTGACCAAACTTAATCTCCAGCGCACTTCTTTCTCCTCCTTAGAGATTATGGGGGTGACTCAAGTCTCATTCCTCAGATGCTGTGATTTTTCTGGTGACTCAGTCTCATCCTGAAGCTATGGAGGTTTGTGGGGACTCTCCTCCAAGGGCTGCTCTGCCTCATTACGGTAAGTACTTGTGTGACCCACAAAGCTCAGGAAACCAAGACATTTCTATCTCTAGGCAAATTCCAGAACATAATACATGTTCGACAAATATTTGCCAAGCAGAAGGTACACTCAAACACCAGACATTGTCAGGGGGAAGGGAAACAGGCCCCGGGGTTCTTCCTGCGGACCCCCGAATACAGAGTATCAGTACCCAGGTGAACACAGGAGAGGCCCTGGGAGACCAACACATTCCAAGCACGGCTCTGGGGTCTATTACGAAACAGCTTGAGGGTAAACAATGGAAAGGAAAAGTATTTTCTTTTCTTTAGAAACAGGGTCTCATTACACATTCCAAGGTTCCCTTGAATTTATTATGCAGCCCCAGCTCGCCATGAACGTGGGCCATTCCTTCCTCAACCTCCTGAGTGCTGGAGCTTGACTCCTTCCCCCAGCAGGACTTATTTCTAGACAGGAATCTACTCGGGTCACTTTCTCACTGTAAACGAAGAAGCCGATATTGGGAGCTGGGTAGATAGATGGCTTAGCAGGTAGGAGCACCTACTGCTCTTCCAGAGGATCAAAGTTCGAATCCCAGCACCTACAGGGCAGCTCATCACTGTAACCGGAGTTCCCGAGGGCTCCAACACCCTCTTCTGACCTCCACAGGCATCAGGCACGCACCTGGTGCACGTGCAGGCGACACCTGTTAGTATTCAGGCGGCCTCGAATTCAGAGATCCACCTGCTTCTTCCTCCCAAGTGCTGGGATTAAAGGCGTGCACCACCACCGCCAGGCCTTTTCACAGCATTTTTTGTTTGCTTAGTTTTGTTTTTGTTTTTTCGAGACAGGGTTTCTCTGTAGGTTTTGGAGCCTGTCCTGGAACTAGCTATTGTAGACCAGGCTGGCCTCGAACTCACAGAGATCCGCCTGCCTCTGCCTCCTGAGTGCTGGGATTAAAGACATGTGCCACCACTGCCTGGCTTTTTGCAGCATTTTAAAATAACGACATTGGTTTCGTGACCAGGAAAAGCTCTCCTGGTGTTTCTTTCTGCCCGCAGGCTGACTTAGGCAAGCTGGGACACTGGAACCCGGTCCACAAATGACCTTGCTTTTCCAACTAACAGATCACAGGGCCCTTCCACCTAACACGGGCACTGGAGATGAGCTCTCTCTCCTCACCTCCGGCCGTTTTCTACCAGTGAGGACTCATCTCTCTGTGGTCTCTCGCCTTTCGGTCTCGTTAAACCCTGGCAACCACAGTCTCTGGGCTGAGAGCTCTTGGCCCCTGCTCTTTGACGAATCACTGAGGCAGCCTGTGCCTTCTCCAAATCAACCCTCTCTGAATTCCTGGGACGCTAGGAACTACAGACTCTTGGGTCTCACTTATCTGCCTCATTCATGGGAACTTGGACATCATTTATTCCTCCAATTTTTGCACCTAGTGCTTGATTTCAGGACTTTAAACTCATCTTTGTGGTTAGATCTGGCCCAATATCCCTTGGATATTGCTTTCTGATTCGCTGTCTTCCACCTGTAACAAACCTGCTTTCTCCTTCGCTGATGGCTTTGTCTTCCATTCTCTGGCAGGGTTATCCACTTCTGCCCGTTCATTCCCCTGGATGTGAGGCTTCCTTTCTCGAGCACAGCCTTCTCGCCTTCTGGCTTTCCTCAAAGTCCTGGTAGCAGGCAACTGTGTCTCTCTTGGGCTCAGAGCCCTTGGTGTCTGTTCTTGAGTGACGATGTACGATGTACTGAAACAGCTTGTGCCCACTCTGTCTGATCCCCCTGAGTCCCTGGAATTCCAGTGTATTCAGGCCTTGGATCTTCTTTCTCTGTCTTCCTCTGCCTGATCCTCGGGAACCGTACTACACCTCCTTGCTCCCGTTGGGATGTCTTTTGGAGACCCACTGACCACTCCTTTTAAAGAAAATCTGGCCTCAGTATACCTTGGATCAGACAGTCAGGAAACAGAGAAGGAATTCTCCATTTTCTTCTTCATTGCTTTAAAACCTGCTTTCTCCTGGATTGGGAACCCCTATGGAAGTAGATGCTTTTCTTCCTGACCCTTCTCCTTGTTTTCCTGTCTTTAACAATCACATCCTGCTTCATCAGTTTCTTCTCTATGTATCTTCAACGATACATTCAAAAATCTCTGATCAAACAACTAATTAGCTATGGTTACAGGACTACCAACTGTTAGCCACAGAACTGGAGGTGCAAGACCACCAAACATGTCCAGGTGGTGAGAACCAACAGCACCCCAGAGGATCCACGTCCCCCAGATTCAGAAAAGAGACTTACAGAACAGATTCTAATGTAACTCTTTACATTACATATATTATTTTATTTAT
>NC_022014.1:59763412-59766625 GCF_000317375.1 Microtus ochrogaster
TTGGTTTTTCGAGACAGGGTTTCTCTGTGGTTTTGAAGCCTGTCCTGGAACTAGCTCTTGTAGATCAGGCTGGTCTCGAACTCCGTGTGTGTGGTTTTTTGAGACAGAGTTTCTCTGTGGTTTTGGAGCCTGTCTTGGAACTAGCTCTTGTAGACCAGGCTGGTGACATATATTATTTTATTTACATTACATTTTATTTATTTAAAAGGTACCAACTCTACAATGACTGCCCTCGGTAACCAACCACCTGTGTCTCCTGGTAACTTGGCTAGAAAGAGGGTGTCCCGGCGATGCCGTGGTGATGGGAAAGGATCAAGTGCCTTCAGATCCAGGCCATGGATTTGGACCCACCTCAAACAGCATTTTGCCAGGTCCAAGCAGCGCCTGACAGTTTCAGAGCCTGGACAGTGGAATGAAACAGCCAGCTACCCCAGGACATGGTCAGTGCCCCAGCTTTCCCAGGCCACCCCCCCAAAGATTGTGATACCCTCAGGTCAGCATCTCGAGAACACATCATCCTCACCTCACCTGTTACCCCTTTCTAACGCCTAACCTTTTTATAATAAAAGAGAGGAATGTTAATATTCAGCCATCTGTACTGGTCTACCCTTGGGGTCCTGTCAGGATATGTCCTCAGCTGCTTGTTCGCTACCTTCCCATTTAAAAGGGCATTGCTCACCTCCCACCTCTTCCTCTTTTCGTCTCTCCCTCCCTCCCCCTCTCTTCAGCCACTCTTGTCCTCAGGAAGTAGTTTTTGCCCCCCTTCTCTGTCCCCTTCTCTCTCCTCTTCCCATAAACCTTCCATGTGAGCCCTGTTGCATGGTGAGACTTCTCTTACTTACTGGTGTTTGTTGTTGTTGTTTTAATTACAACAATGCTCATATACATAAAATAAAATAAAAATAGAAGCTCATAGATATTCTAAGTAGATCAACCCATTTGAACTCTTTGTCTCCAACCATTAGTGGATTTATCCTCCTCCTCCTCCTTCTCCTCCTCTTCCTTCTCCCCTTTCTTATTCTTTTGAGATAGGATCTTACCACATAGCCTTGACTGGTGGCTGGTCTGGAATTTGCTATGTAAACCAGGCTGTCCTTGAACCTATGACAATTCCGTTACCTCTGCTCAGCAGTGCTAGGATTATAGGCATGGTCCACCAAGGCTAGCAAGAACTTTTTTGTGATATTGGGTATCGAACCCAGGGCCTTACTGATGCCAGCCAAGTACTCTACAACTGAGATCCCTCCCTATCCCTAGTTGGCTTACGAGGCTACAAACCCGACACTGCCTATTTTAGTTTGGTTTCTGTTGTGTTTTTGATAAAACACTGACCAAAAAGCAACAGAGCGTAAAAAGAATTGGTTTCCTCTTATACCTTCAGGTAACAGTCCATGATGAAGTCAGGCAGAAACCTTGATGCAGAAACTGAAGCAGAGGCTATGAAGAAACAGTGCTTTGTAGAAGGAAGTTTCTGTCCTGCCTGGTCCGGCAGTGGCTCAATCCCAAAGAAACACACAGAGACTTTTATGAATTAAAACTGTTTGGCCTATTAGCTCAGGCTTATTATCAACTAGCTTTTCCACTTAAAGCTGATGTATTTTCCTTATTTATGCTCTGCCACGTGGCAGTACCTTTTCTCAGTATGGTGTACCCACCTTGCTTCCTCTGCGTCTGGCAGTAACTATTGTCACTGCCTTTCCTCTTCCCAGAATTCTCTTACTCTGATTGTCCCACCCACACTTCCTGCCTGGTTACTGGCCAATCAATGCTTTATTAAACCAATACGAGTGACAAATCTTTACAGTGTACAAAAGCATTGTCCCACCAGGCTCAGTCCATGGAGCATGAGGCTCTTAACCTCAGGGTCATGGGTTAGAGCCCCATGTACTGCTTTCTAGCTGGCTCCCCAAAGTTTGCTCAGCTTGCTTTCTTAGACAGCTTGGACACCTGCCCGGGGAAGCACGCCCTCCCCAGTGAGCTGGGTCCTCCCATATTGATTGTTAAATCAAGAATATGACCCGCCGGGCGGTGGTGGCACACGCCTTTAATCCCAGCACTCGGGAGGCAGAGGCAGGCGGATCTCTGTGAGTTCGAGACCAGCCTGGTCTACAGAGCTAGTTCCAGGACAGGCTCCAAAGCCACAGAGAAACCCTGTCTCGAAAAACCAAAAAAAAGAAAAAAAAAAGAATATGACCCATAGATTCCCACAGGTCAATCTGATGGAGACAATGCCCTTAATTGAGACTGTCTTCCTAGGTGTCTCTAGCTTGTCTAATCAGCACACTGGCCAAGAGCTGGCATTGGATTCTGGAAAGTTCTCTCAGTTGGTGCCATCCTGGGTGGCTCTAGGAACCCTGGGGGATACCTTGACATACTCTGTGTCTCTGGGTGTGAACCGTGGGTATTCCCATGACATAGAATTCCAGAAACAACTAAAACTGGATCTGGGTGACTTGAATGTAGTTTCAGGAAGGCATGTCTAAGATGTGGTTGTAACTGAGAAACCTTAAGCCTAATTCCACTTGGCATGGGAAAAAACAAAAAACAAAAACAAAACACATGAGAGAATTAGGTCAGCTCACATCTAGAATCCCAGCACCCAGAAGTGGAAAGCAAAGGTGGTTGCCTGGCTGTGTCCTGAGTTGGGAGCCAGCAAATCATGAACACAAGGCTGGTGTGACTGGAGAGGCTATTTTTTTTCTTTTTTAAAATTGTGTGTACAAGTTTTGCTCCCATGTCTGTGTACCATGCGCAGTCAGTACCAGCAGCAGCCAGAAGATGGCGTCAGATCCCCTGGAACTGGAGTTACAGATGGCGTGAGCCCATAAGTGAATGCTGGGATCCAAGTGATCTTAATCACTGAGTCATATTTCCAACATTTCCAGTTCTCTTTTCTATTCATTTTTATTTTGTTTTGTTTTCGAGAAGTAACCCTGCGTAACCCTGGCTGTCCTGGAACTCACTCGGTAGACCAGGCTGGCCTTGAACTCACAGAGATTCACCTGTCTCTGCTTCCTCTGGGGTGTGAGGGCTAAAGGTGTGTGCCACCACTGCCTGGCTGTTTACTCTTATTTCTGTTAGTTCTTTCTATATATTGTCATGCATGTTAGAAAAGCGCTCATAGGCCGGGCGGTGGTGGTGCACGCCTTTAATCCCAGCACTCGGGAGGCAGAGGCAGGCGGATCTCTGTGAGTTCGAGACCAGCCTGGTCTA
>NC_022014.1:59767705-59768211 GCF_000317375.1 Microtus ochrogaster
GAAAAAAAAAAAGCAAAGCGCTCATGTTTAAACCGTCCCCCTCACCCTTTCGCCTCTCTGCAGCCCTCAGAACACTGTCAACCCATTTTCGGATCCTGTTTTACAGTTTCCGTCTTCGGGTCTCTTCCTGGCCAGTGCCGCTTTCACCCAAACAGCCAGCAGCTCACGCTTACAAACCCTCCATGCTGTCTGCAGTCTGATTTCTATATTTTGGTTTAGTGTTGTAAAAGGCTGCTTGTTTGTTCCTGGCTGCTCAGCCCCAAAATAATCACTCAGAAACCATATTATTTGAAATACTGTTTGGCCAATAACTTAAGCATATTTCTGGCTAACTCATAACTTAAATTAACCCATCTTCATTCATCTGTGTGTTGCCATGAGGCTGCTGCTTACCAGGTAAATTTCCGGCCTCTGTCTCTAGCGGGGCTACATGACTTCTCTCTGACTCTACCTACTCTCTCTATACAGCCTGGTTACATTCTGTTAAGCCATTGGCCGAAAGCAGC
>NC_022014.1:59768374-59772279 GCF_000317375.1 Microtus ochrogaster
GCCTGCCTCTGCCTCCCGAGTGCTGGGATTAAAGGCGTGCACCACCACCGCCTGGCCAGTTTAGACTTTTAAAATATTCACTTGAGTGGTGGTGGCGCACACCTTTAATCCCAGCACTCGGGAGGCAGAGGCAGGCGGATCCCTGTGAATTCAAGGCCAGCAAGGGTTAGTTCCAGGACAGTTAGGGCTGTTACACACAGAGAAACCCTGTCTTGAAAAACCGAAAAAGGAAAAAAACAATATTTTTATTAAGTTTTTGTGTAAGTGCACGTGCCGGAGCGTGGAGTTTGCAAGTGCAATACACAGAAGCCCAAGAAGGTCAGAAGAAGGTCAGAAGAAGGTCAGAAGAAGGTCAGGTTCCCTGGAACTGGAACTGACGGCTGTGAGTCAGTCGCCTTGTGGGTGATGGGAACTGAAATGGCAAGAGCAGTAACTACTAAACCCATAAGCCATTTCTCCAGTCCTAGGTTTTTGTTTTTGTTTTTTTAAATGGCCTGCTTCTTTGGGGACACTAGTTGTGAATACTTTTGAGACAAGGTCTTGTGTATCCCAGGCTGGTCTTGAACTCCCTCCCTGTGCAGCTGAGGATGTCCTTAAACCCCTAATCATCTTGCCTTTGGTTCAGTGTGTCGGGGTTACGGGCATGTGCTCCACCACGGCTGCTTCATAAAGAGCACGCAGTCCAACCTAGTGCTCTGTGCATGCTAGGTGAGCGTTTTACTAACTGAGCTACATCCCCTAGAATATTCGTTTGGAAACTAAAGTTGAGCCGGCAGCTCCAGAACTCCTGCCTCCTAGAATGTAACCGACAGGTCCGCCACAAGCTGCCTCTCCTTAGGTCCTTCAAAAGAACTCAAACGCGATGAAGCCCTTGCTCTCTCTGCACCGGTGTTCCGACTCTAGCTTCTCCGTGCCATTTCTGAGATCAGTGCCTCAGCGTCCGCTACCCAGGGCACCAGCATTGTGTTTTCTGGCCCCCGGATGCCAGTGCCACAGAACTCTGAGCCTTCCTTCTGTAACCTTGGGTACCTCACACATTCATCTTCATCTTAGAGCATTCCTGCTTCCGGTTAGGTTTGAAGTGAACTGAGATGTGATCCCCGCATGCTTCCCTTGGCAAATGCTGGTTTTATTTCATACAAGAGAAAGGGGCCTTTCTTAACTCCTGATCGATCGAGGTGAGATGCTGTGTCAGGAAGTTGGACATAAGCAGGAAAAGAATGTGCTTTTCTTAGAAATAAAACCTCGGCCTTTTCCCAAGCCGTGAGATGCCCCCAGAATCGGAAAGGTGGGTTGCCGATCTTTACGCATTCAATATACACTTGCATCTGGTCAAATGAATGCCAGGCAGCAATGGTTGGATGGAGGAAAGAGAGGGAGAAGAGAGAGGAGGAGGAGGAGGACAGGGCTGGCAAGAAAAACATTTTCAAGGTCCCCCGCCCCCCGTTTCTGGTTCTAGAATATCAAGATTGCACATACAGTCAAACAGCTTTGCCAAACTTGGTTTGTCTGGCAATTGCCTCACGCGTTCTGGAATGCGTTTTTTGTCATCTGGAGTCCCCTCCCCTCCACAAGCCCAAGCTATTCTAAGCCCTGATTTATTTGTTGTTGACTTCATCACTCACTTTCCTTCATCCCTTCCCTTCAGCTCCCTCAAAACCCTCACTCTCCCCTCGCCCTGTCACCTCAGGCCAAGCACACCACCCATCCAAAGCCAGAGCTCAAGGCGGTGGTGTTCTTCGGGCCCACAGATCCCAGCCCGAACCACACATCCGACCCTCTTCGGCAAGAGGGCGAGATCCCCGCCGCTCGGTTTTGTTTCAATGGTCTGTGCAGCCAGAGATGCCCGTTTCCCCAAAGGCTGCCCCTCATTAGCATGAACGGGGGTGGGGGGGTGTGGAGAAGGGGTGGGGGGAGAGGAAGCGAGCCAAAGCCCTTGCTGCGTTTTCCAGCCCTGGGAACCCTGTCTACAAAAATGACAGCTCGAGCCCTCTGGCTTCTCTGTTTGATCATCGGATGGTCCCCCGAAGCCCCGGTGGCGGAAAGAAAAGGTGAGGTCGCTGAAACGCAGCGCCCCAGGGACCGGGAAAAGGGCGCGATGCAGGGCGGGACGAGCCAAGGGTCAGAGCCTGCGGGACTGGCGACTCCGGGTCTGCGTGCGTGCCAGCGAGCAGCGACAAGGGTCTCCCAAGATTTCATGTTCCTTGGCAGCCCTTTCGAAAGCAAAGACGCGGGTTCAGCTGCTGAAATGATCGCGTGCGAGCCAGGCAGGCTGGAGAAAACTTTGCATGTTAAATAGCTGCGTCCCAGAGGAGGGAAAGTGTCAAAAGGGGCCGAGGCTCACTGTGGACAGGCTCTTAGGCTAGTCATGGTGACACAGGCCACCGATGGTGCGATAGCCCGGACATCCCGCATCCCGCCCCTCTTCGCAGCTCCGGTATAGCCTCTGGTGTACCTGAACCTGTGGTATCTATCACACACACACACACACACACACACACACACACACACCCCACACACACACACTTAGGCACTCATCACTCACACACAGGCACAAATCAGGAGTCTCGGCGAGGTGATGATTTGTTTTGCTTTTGTTAGGATGTTTTGTTCATTTTACTATGTGTGGGAAAAACAACTTCTACATCTCACGGAGCAATTTATTTTAGTTTTTTTTTTTCTCCATATGGAAATTGAAGGACTTCAGTGGTATTTAACCCGAATATCAAACCATCTTCCCCATGACAACACAACAGATGGTAATATCAGTGGGGAAGCAGTTGAGGTCAACAGTTGACAGTCAGGAGTTGGATAGCTACCAGAACTTTATTTGGCTGTGCACAATGTGCCGGTTTAATGTAGGAAGTTAGAATCAATGGCTTTGCAAAAACACAAACTGTATAACTAGCCATTCCTACTGGGAGAAAGTCGATTTTTCAAGATTTTTTTTTAACTGGCAAGACACGTTGTCAAAGCTTCAAGGGGCAGACCAAGCTCTTTAATGCAAACGGAGAGAAAAGTAGGCTCTGGGCTGTGCTTGGCTGGAGGGGCACTGGGAGGTGATATTGTGTAACTGGGCATGGAAAGTTGCCCAGATTTCAAGCTGGCTGAAGTTTGTGCACCAACCTGTATGCATAACTGGGGAAAATCATTAATAACTTAAAAAAAAAGGTGTCTTCATGGTATTTGGGAGATTTTCTAATGGGGAGGGGTAATAGAGCTAATGTATGCTTTTATACTTAGCCAGGGGTCTTTGTCTCCCAGCCAACCTTTAAAAACCCGTTCTAAGCTGTTGTTTACTAGTAAGTGGTGTCCAAGAAGCCAGCTAAAAATCCACTCAAATGCTTGATGCTGCGGGAGAGAAAGATGACAGTGTAAACACGGATGGGAAAACCAAATAGCTGTTGTCAGGGGCGCTTAAACAATTAGGAGAAACCTGTAACTCGAGACGTTTCTCCTTGGGGCTTGCTCTTGTTACTTTCTCAACAAACTGGTAAATAGCAAAAAGGTGTGTGTGTATATTGTATTGAAGGGTAAAGACAGAAGTTTAATCAATGTTACCCTAAGTATTTAGCTCTAGAATAAATAGAAGACTGTAATTTGAAAAGACTTGGCAAAGTTCCTTAGCTCCATTCTTGGATTTACTTGTTTATTCTTATGATCGTTTGACACCGTAGCCCAGGTTGACCTCGAACCTGCAGCCAGCCTCCTGCCGAGGCCTGGTGCTGCTGCAGGCGGTGGCCCGGACGTGCGGGGCTCCTGCAGGTGCTCGCTCCGAGCTTCCTATGCTCCCGTCGCGCCTCCCTCGGGCTCACCGCCTCGCTCTCTTCCTCAGCCCCGCCGCCGCACCGAAAGCCAGGCGCCCGGGAGACGCCGGGGCCGCGCGCGCAGCCGCTGCCCGAGTT
>NC_022014.1:59772536-59785708 GCF_000317375.1 Microtus ochrogaster
CAGCCCTCCGGGACCCCGCAGGCGCTGCCGCCCGGGGACGCCGAGCTGGAGACCCAGTCCTGCGCGCGCGCTTGCAGCGCGGACGCGGACGAGCACGAGGCCTTCTGCACCAGCGAGTTTGGTGAGCGCACCCACCCTGCCGGGAACCCGAGTGCCCCTCCCCACCCTGGCGCTAGTTGTAATGCTTTTCTCCAAATCCCGTTTCCCCAAAGTAGCCGTGAATGGAATCGTGCACGACGTGGACGTGCTGGGCGCGGGCCTGCGGCTGGTGACTCTACTGGTGGACCCCGATGGGCTGTACAAGTTGAGCCGCCTCTACATCACTCCCGACGGCTTTTTCTTCCGCGTGCACATACTAGCCCTGGACTCTTCCAATTGCCATAAGCCGTGTCCAGAATTTAAGCCTGGTATCGAAACTGACCCAAAAGACTAGCTCATACATGTCCTTTATTTAGTTTTTCGAGACAGGGTTTCTCTGTAGCCCTGTCCGTCCTGGAACTCACTTTGTAGACTAGGCTGGCCTGGAGGTCCCCCTGCCTCTGTCCCCCTTCCAATGCTGGGATTAAAGGTGTCCTTTGTACTGCTGTTGGGGACCTAAATGCTGCAGCGCCGCTTCTCTTGGCCACCACTCCCTCTAAGCGCCCTCCCCCGCAAAGACTAGGAATTGAGTAGGGCCTCACACATGCCAGGCAAGATTGTCTAAGACAGCCTGTGGATATGGAGCCCAGGCTGGCCTCAAACTCATGACAATCCTCCTGCTTCAATACATGCTGGGTTACTGGCGGGGCTCAATCCCAGCTTTGTGGGACAGTAGTGTAACCAACAGAATTTAGATTACAGCACATTTCAGCTCTCCATAAATATGAGAAGAGCGATTGGCACAAAACAGGCCAGTATTGGTAGTGTACACCTGCATCTCTAGCACCCAGGAGGGATTTGGAGGCAAGAGGCTCAGAACTTCAAGGTCATCCCACATATATAGAGTTTAAAGCCAGCTTCGGCTACTATAACTCTCCAAAAGGAAGGGAAAAACCCCACCGAAAAACAATAAATGGTGGGCATGGTAGTGCATGCCTTGAGTCTCAGCACTCGGGAGGCAGAGGCAAGTGAATCTACAAAAGTTCGAAGCCAGCTTGGTACCAGGACAGCCAAGACTACACAGATAAACACTACCTTGAAAAATCAATTGGGAACAAACCAAAACAAAAAAACCCAAAACGTCCCAAACACTGATAGGTTAACACATACATTCCTGACAAAACACCATTTTCAAAAGTGACTAAGGGGGTCTACTGCACAGCACTGAGTTGAGAGAGGCCTTTTTGGGGTTGGTGGCAGTGTTGGGGAATACCTCTTCTTCATTTCTTCCTAGAGATGTTCTGGGCTTTCTTCTTGTAATGTTGGCTGTCTGCAGGTTATCTTTTCTATAGATTTTCCACTTGTGGCCTATAGGTTAGATAAGTTGCCATATGCATAGAGTTAAGCTCAGGGGCTGGAGAGATAGCTCAGTGGTTAAGAACATTCACTGCTCTTCTAGAGGACCTGGGTTCAATTCCCAGCACCCACATGGCAGCTCATACCTGTCTGTAACTTCAGTTCCAGGGGACCTGTCACAACAGACACACACCTGCAGACAAAACGCCAATGAACATAAAATAAAAATAAATTAAAAAAGAATCAAGCTCAGATTTCACCGTTTCTTGGCATTTAAATGACCTCATTTCTCCTCGGGTTCTTTTGTTCAGGAAGCCGGTATATTGTGATGGGCCACATCTACCATAAGAGACGGCAGCTCCCTGGTGCTCTGCTCCAGGTCCTGAGAGGGCGCCTGCGTCCAGGAGACGGACTGCTCAGGGGTAGCAGCAGCTATGTCAAAAGATTTAACCGAAAACGGGAGTGGCAAGTTCGAGATGCCAGCCACGCTCGGTGCATTTGAACAGATCAACTCTCGACACCTGTGCCATCCCAAGAGCCTTGAACTCGGCAGTAAGACGGAAGGTCGGTCTGCACATAGTGGGGGTTCTGCTACTTGAAACTGGGCCCACAGCTAAGCTACCTTAAGAACTACGTGTGCAGCTTAACTCTGAAGCTGTCACTTTATTGACAAAATGCTGACAAGCTATGCTCCCCAGCACAGTGGTAAAGTTACAGCAGTGACAGACAGACAGTGACACACACAGCTCAGACCTGACTTGACCTGCCAGGTCAACAGATCACACCACTTCGTGTTGTTTTTAAGTTATTTTAATTTAATACATTTTCCCCAATAGAAATAGTTCACAAACATTTCTTTAATTTAAATATACAGCTTTGAATAGTATCTATCATGTGTCAAGCCAGATTTCGTATTTAAAGCATTGAGTTTTGAATTCCACATGAGAGTAAACATCCCCATCAGAATTCATTTACATATGAAGTGTCAGAGGCGACACCAAGGTCAGAGCCCAGGCCAAGTATGAAAATTTTACATCTCAAGGGTCAATTCAGGCAAAACATCATTCAAAGTGTGTTCTTGAAGTACCCCAGTGTACTGTCATGCCTCCTTGCTCCCAATAGCCTGTTTTGTGTCAAACTGGCTTCTATTCCAGCATGTTTTCTGGTGTATCTGATGTCATTTTTCTGTTAAGACCCAGTATCACCATTGTGTTTGTCAAGCAGTAAATCTCGCCTTGAAATCAGATCTTGGATGCACCTGGCTTTTTTTCCCCCTCAGTGATCCTAAACATTGAGAAAAAGCCTTCCCAAACCCTGGAAGCAGTGCTCACTACTGACAGTTCAAAGGCCAGTGTAGGAGCCATTTGTTTGTTTGCTTGAGTAAATCACTTTATATGCGAGTCCACAAGGACATACTATACTGTTTCTCCTTTCAGATGACCAGGCTGTATTTCAGTTAATCTCAGAATAAACGCCAAGAATGCACGAATCGCTGGGCAGTGGTCCCAGCACTCGGGAGGCAGAGACAGGCAGATCTCTGTGAGTTCGAGGTCAGACAGGCTCAAAAGCTACATGAAACCTGGTCCCAAAAAAGAACATAATGCTTGGGGAGGTGGTGCACGCCTTTAATCTCAGCACCAGAGAAGCAGAGGCAGGTGACGTCTGTGAGTCTGAGGCCAGCCTGGTCTACAGAGTGAGTTCCAGGACAGCCAGGATGACCTGTTGAGGGAAAGAAAACAGTCATGTGCAGCTATGGTAACAAGGGAAACATTACTAAAATAAAGCTGAGAGGTTCTACTTCGTGGCAAAGTATTACTAAGGGACTTCTTTTGTTGTTGTTGTTTCACATGTGGCCTTGGCTGGAGCTGCTGGAGGCCAGATTAGCCCTATACTTTAGGTCACGGGACAAAGGGCATTGCAGGCTCCTTGCAACTAACTCTATTACAAACTTCCAGCTAAAGGTCTTTTAGAGAAATTTCCAAAGATGAGACGTGTCTAAATTCATTAAAATCTGTTTTGTTTTTGAATGCTAAGTATGGTAGAATAAGCCTGTAATGCCAGCCTGGGCTACAGGAGGCTCTGTCCCAGAAAGAGGCAGTGGGAGCTTGAGATTGCACAGATCCTCAGAGGACTGGAGCCCAGCTCCCAGCATTGCTATCAAGTGGCTCTCAATTCCCTGCACCTCTGGCGCTAGGGCATCTTGCGCCCTCTGCTGGCCTGCTTGGGCACCTGCGCTCACACCACAAACGCCACATACAAACGCCAATGTCAGACTCCAAGGTTCAGTGGACTTGGAGGTCAGGTTACTGCACAAATGCAAGCCGCTTGTAGAGGCTGCCTGAATAGGAACGAAAGCCGTCACTCAAAGCTGGGTCGGCAAGGCTAGCAAGGCTCAGCTGCGGTCAGTGATAGGGCTGGAGACTGGGAAAGGAGGTGGAAAGGAACCCTGGAGATCCCAGGCTAGCAAAAAGGTTGAAGAGTCACTTTTTTAACATTCACACAGGACCTTGATTGCAATTTCTAATTTTATAGAAAAATTTAATGAGCAAATCATTGTTGTCTCATTGATAATAATCCTTTTGTCCCATTGATAGATTCCACCACCCCCACCCCCAGTTCATGGGTCCCTGCTCTAAAGATTAAAGGGCCATTGTGTTTATATCCCTCAGCAATAAAGAACTCAGTTGTCTTCGAGACTAATTCAGCCGGGCGGTGGTGGCGCACGCCTTTAATCCCAGCACTCGGGAGGCAGAGGCAGGCGGATCTCTGTGAGTTCGAGACCAGCCTGGTCTACAGAGCTAGTTCCAGGACAGGCTCCAAAGCCACAGAGAAACCCTGTCTCGAAAAACAAAACAAAACAAAAAACAATAAACAAAAAAAAAAAGACTAATTCAATAGTGTCTGTCTTTCAAATTAAGCTGTTACTTCAAGGATTCATGGAGGGGGGAAGGACACAGTCTCCCTCCCCTTCCTGCCTTTTGGTGTGTGTGATACTAAGTTTTAACTATCACATGGCATCGTGCAGTTCTCTTCTGAACTCATTTAAGGTAACCAAGGGGAGGCATGTGCAAGCCCACTTGCCTGCAGCTGGCAAGGCACTCTCGGCTGCTGTGTGGTCTCTTCCAGTCTGAAAAGACAGTATTTTGCTAGGTGAAATTTGGCTGGATCAAGGGGTATCCTAGTCTCAGAAATGTCTTCCTCAAACGACACCAGATGGCTTTACGCCCCCCCCCCCCCCCAGCATTTTTGTCCCTGCTCTCCATGGACCTATCAGCCAGTACTTTGCTCAGGAGAGAATACTTCCAAGTTCAAGACCCTGCTGGAATCTGCCTCTGCTGGGATGAGAGTGAATCCCAGGGGCCGGAGAGATAAAATAAACTTACACACACACCTCCACCACACACACACACACACACACACACACACACACACACACACACACACACACACAGTGAATGTTGTCGATCTGAGTGTGCAACCACCAGGTTTGGCTCTTACAGTGTGACACAAACGGACAGAGACAGGGCAAGAAGTTTTATTTGCAGATCTTAGGAGGAGGCTACAAACGGCAACACATCGTCAGGGCTCCTACACAGCACTCCAGGCCACTCTGACTGTAGAGACATCTCCAAACCATCACAATTTGGCTGACCTTACTGTACGACAGCTAAATACAAACCCTGAAGAATTTGCACAGGAGAAAAAAAGCCTTGCAGACATTATGAAAATATCTCTTATGAAATGGTCTCAAATTGTGAATTTGGAGATGAAGCACAGGAAATGCTAAAAATACTTTTAGCCAGAGAAATCTATCAAAGCCAAGAACATACAGGTTATAGGTGCGAAGCCCAGGCAGAATGTCCTAACATCACCAATGCACATCAGAGCATTCTGGCTGCCCAAGCCAACAGCTTAACGTTTTATTCAGTAGCAGAAGTTCCTCAAATCAGATTCGTAGAAAAGCAGCTTTTGAAATAAGAATGTACGATTTTTTCAAAAATTCCTTTTGAAAGACTAAAGCTCTATAGTCTGATAAAATTATAAAATGTCTTTATATGGTGATAGAAATTGCAAAAGTCTTTATACCATTAAGTACACAATATGAAATTAACATCTTCCCGGTCTCAGAAATTCACAACCCACCCCCCTTCTGTACAACTTGGCAATGCCAACAGCTACAGAAAATATATCAAACAACAAACCAACCAACCATTGTTTCATTAGAAACTGCACAGAATCCAATGTCAAAAACATTACTTTATTTTTTTAGGATGAAATGTCCTATTACGTACAAAAAGAATTATTTAGAATTTGCTACAATCTGTAAAAACATAGCAATCTATTGCCTACAGGTAGGAAAGCTCTTGGGGCAACAAGCATAAGTGATTGAGCCCATTTATACCTAGATGTGTGACTGGATGGGACAGGAGTACTGTGATGTGACTAGATGCAGAATCTCTTTATCTCATGAAAAATTCTTGCATCAGCACAGTGCTTACAACATGGAACATTTTCTGTTTGAAAACTAAAAGGATAAAATAGCCTGTATTTAACTACTTCCACCTAATAGTTTAAGCAAAAACTGTTACCACATTGAGCATTTAGTTGCTTTAGCTGTAAGCATAGGCCAAAGCGACATCTTTATGTACAGAGGGAGTGGGCTTCCACAGAGCATGTGAACCCCGAACCTGTACACCTGAGCCTGTAAGGAGAAAGAATTGCCAACTGCTGCCACAGTTTCCTTTTGAGAAACTAAGGGCTGGGGAAGGCTTTGCATAGCAGGGCAACACCAAACAGAGAAGACTTTAAAAAAAAAAAAAAAACTAGGTAGATTCTAGAACTCAGCAGGACAAGGCTAATATGGACTAGTGCAAAGTCTAGAACACCTGCAAAGCTGCACAGCCCAGCTCCGCTGATTTCATGACATGGTGAGCAGCACGAGGGAAGGAGAGGGCGCTGGCAGGAGGCACACACAGAACACACCGGTCTGCTGCCTGCACCCTTCCCAAAGGAGCCCAGCCAAGGTCATCTACACAACCTTCACCCCACAGACAGGGAGCTGCCTAGGATCACAGAAGGTGGGGATGAAGTTGGCTTGTACTGTGTCACGTTCCTGTTCTTAGAGGGATGACCAACTGACACACTAGAGATTTTCTCTGATGTGATGACAAAGCGTGGGGAGTTATGAAGAGAAGGGCTTCTGCTCTACTGGAGAAACTGCCTGGGATTTCTGGTGGCTCTCCCTCTCCCCACAAGGGCTTACAAGTAATCATTAGCGCACATTCAAAGAGACCTCCATCTGTGGGAGAAAAATTATCTCCATTTATTTCGATTCATATACATCCATAGTTGAATTTTAATACAAAAAGAAAAAAATTAGAATCTGACAAATGTTTACAAACAAGATACCTTCAAATAGATTTTGCTCACTTAGCCTGGTGCAGAGTGAATGACAGTTTGTACTGGTGTATTCAAGGCAACGAAGTCTGTAGTCCAGGACCACTTACTTATCCCAGCCTTTTTGCAAGCTTCATCTGTGTCTACCGTGAACAATAAACTCATTGTTGATTCCCAGTTGTGTGCACATGTGTACATTAGCAGCTCCTTTCATAGAAAGAAAAGACATCTAGAGGTCGCCTTGTACGTCACCTACAGGAATCATGATAAGATAGGATGATACACGAACCAGGGCTGGATTTTTATAAGAAAAAATAATTAGCTGACACACGAGGGAGCAATAAAAAAGCGTCTTTTTTTTTTTTTTGCAACAATAAATAAATACAGTCAAAAAGTTTTCTGTGAGACTCTAAACAGCTTCTTCACTGAAGAGCAGACGTGGCATTTCCACGGAGTTACACTTGACCCCATAGTATCTTTTTTTTCTTGCTTTTTCTTTTTTTTTCAATAAACAAAAGTTTCCTGCTTCTGCACAACAGTAAAGCCCTCTGCTCCCACAAGACAACGGTGCCGTTGACTCTGCTTTTTCTTTGTCCGTTGGACAAAACTGGCCAAGAATACAACTGGACTGTTGTGACCAACAGGAACGAGTCATGGTCAGTCCTGTCGGAACAGCCTGACCGAAAGCATCTGGCGCTTTAATTTAAACAGTGCAGACCACCAGACTGTGTCTCGCTTAGGTGACACGCTGAGCTTAAGGAGCTGTAGATTGCAGCTTGTTGTTATGAGACCTACAGAATACAGAAAAGGGGACAATTAAGCACCCTTGGTTTCTGAGACAGTGACACTTGATGTGGAGGCCAAGGTGGCCTGGGGAGCAGCCATGCTCTTCCACTAATCCTTGGCAAGCAAAGCTGAGAAAGCTGACAATTTAGAAATCTGTAAGCTATAGTAATAAAACTTTTCACTGTACAGTAAACATGGTAGCTCACTGGAAAAAGTCAGTTTAAAAATATATATATAAGTGAATATATATTGTTTATTAAGATTACACCATTTTTAACAAATGGGACAGAGACATTTACAGAGCATCACTGCAGTAAAAGGTGTGTGTGCCTGTCTATTTACAATGACGCAGGAAATGAAAGGTTGTATTAGACAAGTAGCAATATTAATATCACATTTTCCAACTCAAGTCCACAAAGTCCTCCACTTTTCACAGTTTCATTCACAATGTCTGCTAGGAACCACGTTACTGTACAGGAAGCAGGACTAACTCACAGCGTTCCAGACTGCAATAGCAGGTGAGTACAGCATCCCGAGCAGTCACAATTCTTTAAACACGTTGTCCAACATGGCTGCCAGAATAAAGTTTTTACGTATCTACACATCTGTATTTAACATTAAAAAATTATATTAACTAGTTTCAACTTTTGGGAAGGGAATTTCAAATTAGGCAATCACGTGGTACAATAAACAGTGACCCCAACATCCAGTTCTGATTCCAGTTAAAAAATTCACACTAAAGATATCACAATCTGTAAGAAAAGAAAGAACATGGATGGTATAAATGAACCAGAACAAAGAAATGAGAATAATGTGCACACAATCTTGGGAGATCACAAATTAAAAACAGAGGGTTTGGCCAGGGGAACAGCAAAAGCAGAAGAGGGCTTAAGGATCGCCTGCCCTGCACCTGCCTTAAACCAGGCGAACAGCAGCCCGGAGAGGAGAGAGCGGCAATGCAACAGCGCTGCCTCTGCCCAACTCTTTATGGTGAATGCTCTCGGACAGAATTGAGGCAACTTCTAAATTCAGTTCTGGTGTTCTTAAGTGCCCACCAATACTTCACTATACAGAAAGCCAAAGAAGCAACTTGGTGGCAAGATGTCATAGTGGTCTCTTAGACCTGAGGGTGCAAGTCAGTTTTACCATGTGTACTCAATGAAACCCTGGGTTTGATAACACACACACAAACCACACCTAGTAGGTTGCTAAGCCTCTTTCTATCTTCTTCAAATCCTTTTGTTTTGCTACAAGGCCTTTCCTCCTCCTTCACCCTCCCCTCTGCTCTGCTGGGATTAAAGGCATCCTCCATTTGGTAGCTGCACTTCTCATCCCTTCCAACTTATTTGCTTTGGCAAATGAGAAGTGTGCTCACCTAGCAACTCTCCCACCTCGCTCTTCAAGCCCATTCTATCTTCCAATAATACCTCCTTAGGCTGATATGAGACAGAGAAGCCCCTGGGACTCTGGAGCTTTCTCTGCAGCACCTAGACGTTTCTGAGAGCATTTTCTGCCCCCCCCACCCCCCGCCTTGTTTAAGTTTAGTGTTAAGCTTTCTGGATTTGAACTAGTTGTCTATCTCATGTCCAGACCCTTTGCTCTCCCTAGACATTCCTGTCTCAGGCATATTTCATTGTGGTCTACTGATCTGAACACTTGTCAACACATACTGGCCATAAAAATCTCACTGTAGGCTCCAGGCATTCTTGGTTGGTTGCTGGGATCTCTTGTTTCTTGGATTCAATGCCTGTTTTTTTTTTCCCCCTTTGCTTTTTGAGACAGGGTCTCACTCTACGTAGCTGCTGAGATTAAAGACATGTGCCACCAAGGTGGGAGTCACCATGCCAGGCACTAAAGGTCCTTTCTCTTTCTCTCTCTCTTTTGATTTTTCAAGAGAGGGTTTCTCTGTGTGGCTCTGGCTATCCTGGAACTCACTCTATATATCGGGCTGGACTCGAACTCAGATCCACCTGCCTCTTTCTCTGCCTCCGAGTGCTGGGATTGAAGGCATGCGCCACCACTGCCTGGCTAGATCTTGTTCCTTGTGTGTTTATCTCTGCTAGAGCACACACCTGGCAGTAGTAACCCGGGACACACACCATTAACAAGGGTCCTGCTTTCACTATGTCCCACCAACCCATCTGGACACATGCAAACTGACCACATTTCCTGAGGAGCTGGGATTTCACCGCCCCTTCCTGCCCGCTCTGGCATTCAGAAGCTTTCCTGCGCTCTTCCACCTGTCCTCCGCCCTGGCATACTAGCTAGCAGTCTCCTCTGTCTAGACTTCTCACTGAGTTTCAGGCACAGCAACATTCTTATTTCATAATTCTCCTGACATGAGCTTTCAGCACTTACAATTTTGTCTGCCTAATTTTACTCTCTTAGGTTTGCTTACTCCCAATAACCTGTTTTCTAGGATCAAAGTGCAGCGTGCTTGACACAGAGGTGTGTTCTGTTTGGAAAAAGTTGTTGTTCATTCTGGACTATATTTTTCTTCTCCACTGTGGACTTTTGCTTCACTAATGCAGGCTTTTCCTGCACGTCTGGCTGTTCTTGGGTGTCTGCTAATCTTCAAGGGTATCACCTGATGGGCAGTTACTTCTCTGCTATTTGAGACAGGAACTTGCTAGGTCTCCAACTTGTAATTCTCACTTTAGATGAAGAATGAATTTTTCAGCATTCCCTGTGACATTCTGGGGATGGTTCACTCTTTGTCATGGAGGCTGGTCTGCCCAGCAGAGTTTGGTAAGAGTTTCTCTGACTTCCATGTGCTAGATGCTAGCACTATTTCCAACACAGTTGCATGGGCCTTAGGTTACTTTTCTGTGTGTTTTTCTATTAAATGTTTGAATTTACACATGTGGGTTCTCCGGGCAGTATGCCAGGACCTCTCCTTAGTCCTCTACAAGAATCCGGATGAGGTCTGCACTGGATTCATGAACTGTTTTTTTTCCCCATCTGCTCACTATTGATGAGATTTTGGTGAACTCAGCTATAAGCTGTTATAACATTCCTATACATGTTGGAACTATACATGTTCCAACACTCTAATGTGCAGCTCTTGCTATAGGAGAAGAAAGACAAAACAGCCCCAAGACCTTCCACAGAGGGAGAGTACAAGGCAGAACACCGCATCTGTGTGTGTACCTGGGAGTGACCCCAGAATGCATGCTAGCGCTCTGTCACTGAGCTTCACCTGGGGCCCACAGCGCTGACTCTGTCTGTGACTGATCCAGTGGTGGGTGGCGGGGAGAATGATGATCTTAAGGCCACAGAGTGGTAGTAGTGATACAGCTGTCAGCACTGGAGAGGTACCAAGGCTCTATAGGAGGACGAACTTGAGACGGGACAGAGGGCAAGAAGGTCACAGTAACAAAATTTCATGCAAATTTGCTACAGTGTTTTTATGGTTTAGAAAAATTCTGAGGGGGGCTGTGGAGATGGCTCAGCTCTTCCAGAGGCCCTGAGTTCAGTTCCCAGCAACCACTAGTGGCTCACAACCATTCATGATGAGATCTTGTGCCCTCTTCTAGAGTGCAGGCGGACATGCAGGCAGGGCACTGCATATATAATAAGTAACAAACAAACAAACAAAACTAGAAAAGAAAAACTCTGAGAACCTAGGGTCTAGTATAATGTAGAAAAAACACCCAGAAACCATCATTTGATGATTTCTAAGATACAGGACACACAACTCAGGGAAAGTGTGTAAAGCCCTCTTGTGGATTTTTCCTTGGGTGGCTCAAGGGTGGGGGCAGAGCCCTCCCTGTTCACCACAGTCCTGCAGACAGACCCCCATGGACAGCATTTCACATAGTGACTTCATTTTAATCACATAACAGACGAAGGGCTTTCTCAGTAATGACCTCCTCCCTTCCTGAAGAGTAGGTCATAATGCCATCATCTTGTTTTAATTGTTTGTTGAGACAGGGTTTTACTATATAGCCCTGGCTGGCCTTGAACTCTCTATGTAGACTACGCTGAACTCAAACTCACCAACTCCTCTGACTCCAGAGTCCTGGAATTAGAGCTGAGCATTGCCAAGCCTAGCATAATGTTGTAGTCTTGACCCTATAGGAATAGTATTTTTTTATTTGAAGGAACAAAGTTTCCTTCACTAAGACAATGCAGAGCTTGAAGAAGTGGTCTACATCCGAACACTGAGCACCGCGCTTACCTGCTAGCCTTGAATCCTTTCAGCTTCTGTACAAAGAAGGACTCAAGGACTTCTGCACACTGGTAGAAGGGGGAGTCGCTGGGGTTGTAGTAACGGCAGTTATCAAAAATTTTGGTCATATCTGCGACGAACTCCGTCAGCTTTTCATAATACCGTTTTTGTATTCTTTCTTCCATGGTGGCAAGGTCTTAAAAACATAAAACATAAATATTTTCAAAGTTTTAAGGTTTTCCCAATGCGGCCGTGCCCTGCAGCTCTCGTGAACTCAGCATGTGTGTTTACTCCGAATCCCAGACCTGGAGGGCAGTTTGTGATAGGCAAGGGTGCCTCACACTGCTCAACACTGGCTCTGCTTTGGGCTCTAAGACTCCATCCTGGCTGCTCCTAAGAAAGCACTTTCATTCAACTGCCCCGCCCCCTTGAACTCAGAGATCCACCTGCCTCTGCTTCCCTAGCGCTGGGATTAAAGGCGTGCATCACTACCATCCAGCAGAAATTGCCTTTACATACAGGGTTTCTGTGTAGTCCTGGCTGTTCTGGTACTCACTCTGTAGACCAGTCAAGCCTCAAACTCAGAGAGATCCGCCTAGAGGTATGTTACCACCAGCTTATCTTTATCTTTCATAGTATAGTAAAACAACAAACACAAACAACTTTGCATATTGACTAAGGTTAATTAAAATCCTGAGGTATGAACACAATATAGAATTATGAATACCATCAGTAGTGGTTTTATAATCTTACATTAAGCTTAGTAACACCACACTGATTCACTGAGCTCTCAAAGCAGCCTACCATTTTAAAGTTAGTCTACATCATCTAGACATTTTTACACACCTTTATGAACTTTTAGTAAATATATAATTGCCTCTGGGAATGGTGGTACACACCAGTAATTCCAGCACCCAGGGGGCTGAGGCAGGAAGATTACATGTTCCAGGGCATCCAGGACTACAGGTGAGACCCCATTTCAAAACAAAAAGGGATTAGAGATGACAGGAATATGATGTTTTATTGCTTAAAAGCTAGACACAGACAGCAGCTTTCACTTCTCCCAACAATGACTTGCAGGTCGGCATTTCTTTGGCATGGCTAAGAACAGATGCATATGACGCTGAGCTGACATTACAACAGCAGAAGGAGACACTGGAAAGTACCCTGGCTCTTTAAAAGTGAACCTGAGGAGCTGACTGCTCTTAGTGGGAGATCAAAGCCAAGATGGGCTACAGAAAGAAATGCTTCAAAAATCACAGGACAAAAATAATTTTAAAAGCTGAAGTTGGAGCCAGGCGGTGATGGCACACGCCTTTAATCCCAGCACTCGGGAGGCAGAGGCAGGCGGATCTCTGTGAGTTCGAGACCAGCCTGGTCTACA
>NC_022014.1:59785808-59851635 GCF_000317375.1 Microtus ochrogaster
AAAAAAAAAAAAAAAAAAAAAAAGTTGAAGTTGGCTAATAAATTAAGAACAAATCACTTTGAAAGCACCATGTACGTGTGCTGAGCGAGGGAGCTGGATCCCCCTGTGCTACAGATGGAGCTAACCACCATGTATCTGTCTGGGTGTCCAGACTCAGTCCTGGGCCTGTTGGCAGAGCAGCCAGCTGTCCTATACCCGTTGGGCCATCTCTCCAGCTCGAGTACATTCAACTGCTAAGCCACACAAAGGCATCAGAATCCCTGTTATGAAGACACCGAACAGGGAATGGGCATCACCAACTGTCCCAGGACTCTAAGTTTGTAAGGCGAACACTCTACCTGAGCTGTTTGCTCAGCCCTCAGATGGGTTTAACAAATCTTCCTTCCCATCCGCTTCATGTTCTCCCTTCTTCTAAGGACACAATTCTTATCAGCTAGAGGGAATGCTTCAACGGTTTGGAAATTTTTCTGCTTTTTTAAAACTTGTTCAGCTGGCACATTATTCTGAGTCAACTGCACACAGCTGCCCCTTCTTATATGACAGTTTTCCCTCCCCTTGGCTTTCCACTGGTGGTTGTTGATCTGCCTGTCCATCAGGCCAGGTTCCCTGACTCCACCCATTCTTTGCAGAGCTGCAGAATCCTGCTCATACATGGTGTGACTCAGTGACTCCTGAACTGGCAGTTTATTGCATTTCCAGCATTATGCCAGCACAAAAACTGCTGCCATGAATATGCTCAGTTCCCATGTTAGCCGCTAGCTTAAAGGCATTCACACGTAAATTTTAATAGATTTTCCCAGATGGTGGTGGTGCCTTCCTGTAACCTCAGCACTTGGGAGGCGCAGGCAGGAGGAGTCAGACTCAGCCTGAACTAAGAGTGCCTAGGAAACCTAGCTTCAGAAGCTGCCTCTAGTAACCATCAAAAGTGACCGATACAGTTTACACCGTCACCTGCATGCCCAAGATACTCTCCTAATATATCAGCATCATGGATGATAAAATGCTGCCCATGACTCCTGAGAAACATCCTGAGTGCTGTTCAGCTCAAGCACTTACCCATTGGCTCTTTAATAACACCATAGTAATCTGGTGCATCATTGGGGTCTACTGGCTCAAGGAAAGGCCAAGCCATTTTATGGGCCTACAATAGAGAACAAGTGTCATTACTGTCAGCAGAAGTACATTTTACACACACACACACACACACACACACACACACACACACACACAACACTTCAGCTGACTCCCGGATCAACAAAGGAAACTGTTTATACAAGGTGACTTCAGATGGTAGTCACAAATTTTCTTAAATGAGCATGATTTAGTCACAGTCCTCAAAGGTGGCTCTGATCTGAGGCCCTTGGAGACAGGTATGGGACACAGCAAGGGAGTCATGCAATCTACACTCTGGCTCCTACATGAACTGCCAGCTGAGGAACGCTGGCACAGCAATCCCTTCAGTAATTGGGGTGGACAAGTCTGAAGTGTGCAGTGATGACCATTGCTGGTAATGAGGTGGCAGGCATAGCTGTTAAGCAGCCAGGAACTGGGACTGACTTGCCAGTTCTGACTCTGTGACCATGGTTCTGCAGAGATATCCAATGTCCTGTTTTGACTCATCTCTAACACTCCCAATTTTCCCTACTCTTTCATTTCAGTGAGAGAATAACCAGACTTGAATCAAACTGTTTTCCCTTCTATGCCCTCCGACTCTCTAGCGTTAGACAAGCACCAGCAGAGACGGGGTATTCAGGATCTTCATGTCACTGAACGCACAAAAGTGCACTTTGTCTAGCCCTTCACCGAGTGCTGGGAGACAGCCAGGTGTGCGAACTGGAGAATGACAAGTTCAGTCCCTAGGCATGTCTTCACAGTCTGGTGGGTTTAGTTTCATCTTCGGATGCCACATGCGGCAGCCTCTCACCTGTAAGGAGCGCAGCACCCTCTTCAAGCCCTCATAATCTTTCTCTGTCAGTGGTGTGAGCACTGTCATGGCATCCTCTGTTGACTGGCACTGTGGACAGACATACTCATCAATGAGCTCTGCCTCACTCTGCAAGATGCCAACACAGCGCCCGTGGTACCAATTCTGACATCGATCGCAGCCAATATAAAATCTGCAAGATCCAAAATGGAAATGTGAGGCCAGACAGAACAGGCTCCTTCTGCTTAGAATTCACCTCTAAACACCACCATGCATGAAAACTGGCTAACCCTGGGGTATAAAATAACTTCAGTATTATGATGTTTTACTACTCTTGAGACTGACATTCCAATGTGCTAACCAAGCACGTTAGATGTTAAGAACAACAGCAAACATGTATTAAGTACTAAGTAATACTAAAGAACCAATTTGAGGAAAAATGTAAAACATTTTATTGATTTTAAGCTTAAAATAGGGCAAAAAAAATTATCTTTCCACTAGTCCCGTATCAAATAAGAGTTAAAAACTCCGTGAGCTAGTAGCAGCCACAGCTCATCCCAAAGGGTGCTTCTCTAGCCTGTAACCGAGCACCACTTCAGACAAGGGGAGTCCCACAGTCAGGCTGTTTTCATCACATTACTTTCTATTACATACTGAAGAATCAGAATCAAATCTACTGTTATAACCACATTTCCCCCAATGCAACTCAATCATTCACTAGGAAGCAACATACATTTTGAAGGAGAGAGAAAGAAGGAAAGAGAAAAAACTGGAAAGTCTTTGTAGATAGGTGTATAACACACACAGCAGAGAGGCCCTGCTTTTCATTTTCAGATTAAGGACCAGTTGAGCAATGCGGCTTCCTGAATTGTCAAACAGATGCTCTTATCAACTCACTGTGACTCATCATAAGGTGTCCTGCAGATACAGTACAATTCCTCACTGCTGCCCTCTTGTGCCCGCTTACAATCATTACAGATGTACACATCCATTTTCTTAGCCTCCTTTTCTGTGATGCCAACACATTCTCCATGATACCAGTTAGTACAAAGATCACAGCCAATATAGAACCTAAAAGTATTCACAATGAAATGACAATGTAGTTGTCATTTTGAGCTGCATGGCATGTAAATCTGTCTTCCCTACCCTGATTCACTTTCTTAAAGGGTCATTTCTGCAATGAGTCAGCTAAACCCTCTGAATTCAACCATTCTAGTGGCAAACTATAGCATCTGACACTGTACCAAGGGTGGATAAGTAATCACTCACATCCATTTCAACAAACACACTGTTTAGTGAAATATGGGTCTTTAAAACATACTGTAATTTGAAGAAAAAAAAATTAACAACACACCAATGGTAATGGCTTCCTCTTAATGAATGTGTGTGAAATTGTAACAGGCACAAAAACCAAAGCCAAAGAATCAAAGACTTACATCTGTCAAACCTATTCTACAGACGCCATTTCAATATCAGGGCTATTTCTTAGATAGGTTTGAAAATGTATCTCACAATTTACAATTGGAAATGAAGCAAAGCGCAAACACAAGGAGAAGTTACAGTAAAGGAACATGCAGGCCAGCCAGGTGGGGAGGATGAATGGTCAAACGTGATATGAAGAGAGCCAGGAGAGGTCCATGTATGCAGCCATCCCTGTTTCCTGAGTTTGGCGAGTGGAGTGTGTGAAGAGGGAGGGAAAGGGGCCCAGGTGCTGTGCAGGGCTGCATTCGCTCTCAGGCTACCAGGCTGGCCTGGCTACCACTGGTAGGTACCCTTCCACTCTACCAAGTTAACCGAGAGGAACGCCTCAGACTGTGCAGGGTAACACACAGTGAGATGCCAGCAGATTCCCAGGGACCCTTGCTTCTGAACCACGACTCCCACATGCCCTGCCTCAGGTGCGGACCTTCTGAGGCCCTGTAAATATTGCCTCTTTAGGTACTACGTGCTCCGGAAGGAACTTCAGGACCTGAGTTTCAATTTTTAGTAACCCTCCCTTAGAAGCTCGTGACTCAATGCTCAAACCAGGCTGGTTTGATCTGAGAACACAAAGCACTGATAAAATACCAGTTACTCCAACTGTGACAGGGAGTGAATGGATCTGCTATGTTGAAATGTCAATGGCAAACTAAAAAAAAAGTGAAATAGCCACAAAATAATGGGCAGTCTCAACTGAACGAGCACATGTACATGTGTACCTCATTTTAAGTAACATCAGTATCCCAAGAAGGTTGCTTCAAAATGTTCTTCTGTGGACTGAAGACTTTTGTCAGCTCAAAGCTAATTTAAATAAAGTTCCCTATCCTCAGCGTGCTTCAGGACTCCCCTAGTGTGTTTACTTAAAGCGAGGCACACGTACGTGTACTCCATTACAGTGGGAAATTAGTTCCCAGGTGCCACTCTACATGATGAACAATCACCAATGAGGGATACATAGGAAGTGAGACGTTTACACTCTGCTGCACTCAACAGGCAGCGTGGCTCCCAGCAGAGTCTCCCCAGAAATGTGCAACTGATGGGCTTTAGCTGCGCCACTGGAGCAGATTCGCTGTCACCACACACAGACACTAAGAATTTCTAATGCTAAATCTGTTTTTTAAAGCACAGTTAAACTTGTGGTACTGTAAAATACTGGCTTATATTTTGCATGTTCCAGACAGAATTTAAAATAAAAGGAACAGGAAAATATATTTATGGACTAATCTCTAAAATATCATTTATGTCACTAAAAACAAGCCGTAACTGTCAAAAACAGCTTACAATTGCTGTGCTCATAAATCTTGAATGTCAAACTCACAAAATGCGTAAAAGGAACACTTTATGTTTTTCGTTTTTCTTTCCAGTAAGAGTGGAAACAGACAAATATATATCATATATTTAATAAAAGAGAACTGATGTGATGCCTCTGTGCCATCTGTTTTGGGATGGACTCTGGGCTTCAGCCACCACAGATTGGAAGCCCTGAGTGCAAGTCGCAGTGCTGCGGATTAGGAGCAAGTCCACAAAGAGCTTTGGGAAAGCAAAGAAGGCCACACAGCAAGCTTGTTTTTGACAGAAAAAGGACATTGCTGAGGACAAGCAAGACCTATGAGCACGTGAAACAGCCCCCTTACTGCACTGTCAAGCCAAGTATCTGATGCAGAGGAAGCCCAGCCCCACACTGGCTCTCCCTCACCCAGTGCTGACAAATGCTCACTCACCAGCGGGGGCGGGACACTTACTTGGACTCATCATAGGGCGTCTTGCAGATGCAGTACAGCCTGGTGTCCTTCTTGGCCTCCTTCGAGGTGGTGGAGATCATCTTCTTTTTCTTGGACTTGGAGTCCTTCTCCTCCTCCCGCTTCCTCTTCTGGGAAGTGACAGGCAGTGGGGCTGCTGGGTGGCCTGCAGGTGGCAGACTGTGTGCCAAGGGAGGCGAAGGAGGAGGAGGAGCTGGAGGGGCTGCCGGTGGCGGTGCTGGTGCTGCAGGTATGGACACTGTGGCAGCACTGACCTGTACCACCTGTGCTATATCTTTCTCTTTCTTCATTTTCAGGTCTCTCTTCAGCTCCTCCTGGGGTCAAATGAAGACAGACAGAAAATCACCAGGGCTACTAGACGTAGCCAACTGGGCAGCACCTGGATATTCCCACCTGCCAAATAGCTCCCCCCCACTTGTTTTCTTCCCTCCCTCCCTCCCTCCCTCCCTCCTTCCCTCCATGTCCAGGGAAGGCTCTCCTTCCCGTGGATGCAAGGATCCATCCAGCTATTGCTCAGCTGCTGGAAACTAGAAGTCTAGAGCTGGAGTGTGAGCCGCAGGCTGGGATGAGGGGTAGCTGTAGTCGGTAGAGCCCCTCTTAAACAGTACTTAGTGTGTTTGGATTTTTTTTTTTTTTGAGACAGCGTGGATTAGCATTTTAAAAGAATGTCTCAGCTCAGTAGAGCCCTAAAGTCAGCCAGGGTATGTGGTGTCAGTTGTGGGGTGGGTTTCTGTCCCCGCCTCTCTCATTACCTCTGTAGGAAAGCTGGCATGGCTGACCACATCTGCTTTTTTAGCTTCCTGAGCACTGAACTCAAGTCATCGGGCTTTTGTGACAAGCTGAACCATCTCACGGGCCCGGGATCCTAATTTATGGCCAAATGTGTTTAGAGAAACTAGTGTGGTTTGGCGAATTTTTTTATTTGTTATGAGATATTTTAAATTTGTTATGGGATTTGTTTTGTTTTGAGACAAGGTCTCAAGTAGGCTAGGCTAGTCTCAAACTCACTGTGTTACAAAAGAAGTGCTTTAGCTTCTGTCCTACTGCTGTCTCTTGACTGCTAGGACTGTGCACTCGGTTAGAAAATATTATATTTTGTTTCTGAGTCTCCTATCTTAAAACTAGACAAAACAAGGACAATCTCTCTTATTCTGTTCACTACCTGCCAGGCAGGCCATGTTTTAGGTCTTGTATTAGTTCATATGCAGACTCTTAGAAGGATCTACTTAAACTGGCAGTGGTGGTGCACACCTTTAATCCTAGCACTAGGAGGCAGATGTAGGCAGAACTGTGTGTGAGAGAGAAAAGCAGGTCTAGTGTGTGGGACTCAGACTGCCGGGGTTGAGGACAAGCATTTTAACCCGCTGAGTGTCATCTTGTGGTCCTTCCACAGGAAGGAGAGCCTTCCCTGGACATGGATACACAGGCCATAACACCAGTATTGAAGAGGCTAAAGCAGGAGACCCAGGAATTTGAAGCCAATACTGTGCTAAAGAGAGATTCTGCTTGAAATCAACCAAAGGCAAAGGCTTTATATAGATGCTTATAAAAAGATAAAATGAAAGAAAGAATAAAGCAATTGCAAGTCAACAGTACTTTTTTACAGTATTTGTTTTGTATTTAATTTTTTTTTTTTTGTTTTGTTTTCCGAGACAGAGTTTCTCTGTAGCTTTGGAGCCTGTCCTGGAACTAGCTCTTGTAGACCAGGCTGGCCTCGAATTCATAGAGATCCACCTGCCTCTGCCTCCCGAGTGCTGGGATTAAAGGCGTGTGCCACCACTGCCCGGCTGCATTTAAAATTTATATATATATAAAAATGAGAGAATGACACACTTTCATTATGTAGTTCTTTCTGGCTGCCTTGTAATTCACTATGTAAAGACCAGGCCTTGAATCCTGGAATCCTTGAATCCCAAGGGCTAGGATTAGGGTTATGCAGGCCCTGAATAGTCAAATACTGTCAAGTGTGAGGCTGTAATTTAAATGTTTGATGCTCTGTGAATAGATCTCTTACCTAACTGGACCATAGCACCAACTGTGAAGATATATTTTAAGTTTTCTGGCTCTACTGTGAAGGAGCTCTCTTCCCCGAGACACTATGACAACAGCTGTATTCTGTATTAGTACTATTTCTGGCAACGTTAACTCTCTTAAAAATTTTAATATGGTTTCCTTGGGGATGTCAGTGTAATAACTGCATCACACAGAGTAACAATTCTGTCTTCTTTCTTTCTGGAAAAACCAAAGCAAAACAAAACAAAAAGACAGCACAGCCATTTCAGCTTAGAGGAAGGTGGCTATACTTTCAAAGGTCTGCCTCATCTCAAAAGCCAAGGAGCCTTTTACTCTTAGCGCGACAAACATTTGTATGTAAATCCTAGACAGTGAGCTGGAGTTTTAGGCCTAACTAAAGAATGATGGAAAGAAGCTGTGTTCAGCTCTGGCCAGGCAAGGAGCTCACGCCTACCTGTACTTGGATCTGCAGCTCTTTGTCCAGGAGCGCCCTCTTCTTCAGGATCTCAGCTTTGAGCTGCTCCTTGTGTTTGAAGAGCAGAGCAGAGAGCTTGCTGGCATTCTGCTTGCTCCGCTTCTGCTCCACACTCTCCTCGCGCTTGCGTTTCTTAGCCGCCTGTTTCTCTTCTTTATCTATCTTATCCAGAATATACTTCATCACCTGGTTACACACAATCATTCTAGAGAAAAACACACAACCCTTGTAATTTGTAACACTGGCTGCTTCACCCTGAAAGGCAAGGCACCATTTGTCTATGACCCTAATGATGCACAAACTGACTGCAGAGTTTCAAGGAGTGACTATGAGCCACTCCGGACATTAAACTTGGGTAAGACCAAAGCCAAACCAAACTGTGCAGACTCTCAGGTGGGCCTGTGCCTCTCCCTACCTTTGATTTTCTTCTCTTTCAGCTGGAGTCATGGTCTTTTTCTGTTTTAAATGTTCTATTACAGCATTATGCTTCATCACCACCTTGAGAACAGAACAGATCCATAAATGCACATTTTTATAAGACACAAGTCCAGTTAGCACATAGGAGGAAGCACAGCACATGCTGGCGTTTGAACTTGTAAGCACTGTCTAACTAATAGAGATAGAAAGCTGCTGGGTGGTCTCAGGTTCTTACCGTGCACCATGCACCGAATTACGCTAAGCACTTGACATTGCTTATTCCCCATTAACACTGAAACGCAGGTATACTTTTTTGTCAACTAAACACCGAGACAAAGTAATCAACCAACTTGCTTGAGTTTAAATAGGAAATAACACAGCCCAAAATTTCACCCAACTCTCATGCTCTGAAGGGCCTCACCCACTGTGCAACCACCAGGTTGAAGAGTACCCTGCTCTCTACAAAGATCTAGAAAATGGATACTGAGGTAACACTTGATTTACAGATGAAATAGTACAAGAGCTGGGATTTGAACAAGTCACAGAGGACTTATGCCTAAAGAAATATTAACTTACACCTTCACAATCATGTACATGATGGAATTTAATCCTAACAATTCCACGTGGTTGGAGAGACGAGTTTTAATGTAGATACAGCTCAGGGAGAAAACAGAGCTTCAGAGCTTGGTAAGACGTGAAACCTCTTGCCTAGCGCTGATGGGGTCACATGGCTGCTGACAGGAGTGTCCTCAGAAAGACTGCAGGTCACCAGCTTCGTTTTGGCAGAACTCTAGCTGTCTAAAGCGACTTATTGCACCCAGGGACTACTCCACGATGCCCCTGCTAAACATCACCACCTTATACGAAAGGTATGGACAACATTTGGGTTTAAGACATTTTTACAAAGGTGTGGCAAATAACGCAAATGAATTCAGTCTGCCCACAATTTGCTTAGTCAATAGGCAAATGAAAGAATGACACTTGCAAATCAAACGTCTTCAAATGAATTGCTACATTGTGATGGTGGCCTTACCACTTGGTTTTCTACCAGGGAAAGATGGTTTCTAATAAGCACTGATGCTACATGTCTATTAAGGAGTTTCAAATCAGAACCAGCAAGCAGTGCTTCTGGTCTTCTAAGGTTACCCACCAGTGACCTCGTCTCATTCAGGAAGCTACCACAACCAAAGCACTAAGTCTACTGCACAGCACAATAACTCACGCTACTGAACATGCTGTTTTGACTTAATGACTTTACCTGTTTCTGAATGATCTCACTTTGGTTAGAAGCTTGGAGGGTGTGTTCACGCTCAATTTCTATCTGCTGCTTCTTCTTTTGCTGCTGATCCCTGAGGTGCTGAACCCTCTGCAACTGCTCTTGCACACTGGCTGCCTGCACTGTGACCACACTCTGAACATGCTGAGTCTGCACAGCACTGCTTTGCTGAACTTGAATGGGTAACTGCAGTTTGATTTGCTGGGGCACAACACCTTGCTGAGCCTGTATCTGAGCCACAACCTGTGACTGGATCTGAGAGAGAACCTGGACTTGCTGGAGCTCAGGCACAGCAATGACTTGGGGCTGCAGCTGCTTTGTTTGTAGCTGAGGATAAGACGGGGACGAAACAGTAACTTGACTTAATGTTTGTCCTGGAGAAAGAGTTTGAGTTGAGGACTGTACCTGGGGCTGTGACTGTGGTTGGCCTTGGGAAGGTGTCTGCAGAGATGTGGGGGGCAGGATTGGAATCGGCTGTGAGGTTGTAGTCTGAACTTGGGGTTGCTGTCCAGGAGTCACTTGGGATGGAGTTGATGGGCGTATTCGAGTCAATGGTGGGCTCTGGACACGAACAGGAGACTGTCCTTGAACACTGTTCTGAGGCTGACACTGTTCCTGGGGTTTAGATGGCTGTGCCTGGGAGGGCTGTGCTTCAGAAGGGACATGGGACGAGATAGCTGGCTGGGTCTGGACTTCAGGCTGAGCTGGGGACTGCAGTTGGGGCTGGGGCTGTGCTGCAGGCTGAGGAGTCTGTGGCTGGGCTTCTGCAGGACTCACACTTGATGACTGAGCTGGCGCCATGGTTGTGGCTGGTTGCACCTGGGGCTGGGGTGACAATTTACTCTGTTTTTGTTCCCCTGAACCTGTTAAAAAAACAAAAACAAAAAGACAAAGTGATTTCCCTGACTCTAGGACGGAAGTATGCGGTGAGAAGACTCTGAAGGGACTCTGAAGCTCCAGTAGAGAAGAGGTGAGCCTTCCATTCAGGTGCATTCAGATTAGGCATCTCCTGGGCTGGAGAGTGAGGTATTTCCTGCATGCCCTCTGCACATCATCTAGGCATTCTGAGACAGACTCTGTCAAGCTTTGCTCTTCTGCTATGGCCTGGCAACAGACACTGACAACTTGTAGGAGGCTGGTCAAGTGCTGGGCAGACTCACTCTCCCTAACCCATCTCCAGGGCTGGAGAAGGAAAGCAGGTACAAGGGCCACGGTATCCATTGTCCCACCCCTCCTTTCTATGATTCTGTTTCACTTTAATGGGGAAGGGTACAGGGAGTCTAGGAACAAGGCATGGAAGCACCGAAGCTGGCTGTATCAGCAGTTAAGTTGTTAAGCAGACTGGAGGAGAGTACTGGGCCCTGCTACTCCATAGCAGAGTGACAAGCGGCAACAGTGTTTCTACCTGCTGCTGTAGAAGTGGTGGTGGTGGTGGTGCTGCTGCTGCTGCTGCTGGTGGTGGTGGCGGTCGAGGCTGTTGTAGACAGTGGGGTGAAGAGAAATCGCTGAACGGTACCATTGGGCATTGCAGCTTGCATGAGCTGCTGCCCTGGCCCAGGAAGGACGGTCATCCCCTGAGGTATCAACTGCAACTGTCCAGTGGTTTGACCCTGTCCTTGAATTACTACTGTTAAACCTTGGTTGCCGCCCTGTGGAAAAAGCAGACAACATGGAATATACAGCATTCAAATCACGAATACGTAAAGGGTTTTAATGTAATCCTTTGTTATGAAGATCCTCCCCTGCAATGGGACCAGGGAAACTGAGGTAAGTTAAAAAAAGGGAATCTGGGGCTGGAGAGATGGCTCAGCAGTTAAGAGCATTGTCTGCTCTTCCAAAGGTCCTGAGTTCAATTCCTAGCAACCACATGGTGGCTCACAACCATCTGTAATGGGGTCTGGTGCCCTCTTCTGGCCTGCAGGCATACACGCAGAAAGAATATTGTATACATAATAAATAAATAAATATTAAAAAAAAAAAAGGGAATCTGAGCCGGGCAATGGTGGCACACGCCTTTAATCCCAGCACTTGGGAGGCAGAGGCAGGCGGATCTCTGTGAGTTCGAGACCAGCCTGGTCTACAGAGCTAGTTCCAGGACAGGCTCCAAAGCCACAGAGAAACCCTGTCTCGAAAAAAAAAAAGGGAATCTGTGTGGAACAGCGACGTCAGCACCTCAGAGTTCTAGTCCAAACTCTCCAATGGGAAGCTAGCCATTAAGCCACAAGCAACACACCAGCTCCAGATCCCATTTAATTAATTAGTAAAACGAGGCACTGAGCAGGTATTAATCCCTACAATTGTGAGTCTGAGGCCACTCTGGGCTACAAAGTGAGACTATCTAAAAATACCCCACTCTGCCAGAAACTCAGGAAAAAACTTACTACTTCCTATGGTTGGGTAGCATAAGAACTATTATGTTCAGGTTAAACTTCTTCCTGTATGTGCATGTGTGTGTGTATATATTTCATGTATGTGTCTACCTTGTTTAAGAGAGGGTCTCTTGTTGGCTGCTATAAATGCTAGCTGGCCAGTGAACTTCTGGAGACGGTCTTTGCACTACTGTGTGGTTTTGGTATGGGTTCTGAGAGTCCCGACAAGTCATCAGGCTAGTGGAGCAAGAGCTTTCTTAGGGACTAAGCCTCTTCCCAGTCCTTGACCAATTCTCTGCACACTCTGGGTAGTTGAGTATATTTCTGCGGTTTCTCATTTTGCCCATACTCCTTGTAGTGCGCCTGATAGGCGGGCTCAGTTCTACCTTCCTTTACTTTTCTGTAATGTAAACATTCAACTCGAGACAGTGTGAGCTGGGATGTGCTCAAACCCCCATGACACACACTCAAGCCCTCCTTTATTCTGAACTCTCACAAAGTTGCCTGTAGCTTAGTCAGGCTTTAGATGAACAGTAATCCTGCTCCAGTCCAAGCAGCAGCACTATGGCGCAGCTAGGACTTTGCTTCTGTTGTCCTAACAACTGAACCCAGTGGCTGTGTGCATCAGGTAAGGCTTGTACCAACTAAGCTACATATCCCTAGCTCTTGGGTTTTTATTTTTTCCAAAATTCAATTTATAAGTTACTTTAATTAGTTAGTTAATTAATTAATTAATGGTTCTTGCAACAATGTCTCCCTTTGTGGTCCAAACCATTCTGGAACTCACAAGCTTCTTGAGTGCTTGGTTAGCACTTTCTGTGTGTTTTAAACAGAGTTATAGGGCTTGGGAAGCCCAGCTGGGAGTGCTTGCTTAAAATGTGCGAGACTTTTGGTTTGATCCCGGCAGAAGAAGGAAGGGAGAGAAAAAGAAGGAAAGGTTAAGAAAAAAGAAGGTAGTTGGAAGTAGTGGCACATGCCTTGGGAGATAGAGGCAAGCAGATCTCTATGAATTCGAGAATAGCCTGGTTTATACAGCAAGTTCCAGGACAGTCAGGGCTATACAGATACCCTTGTCTCAAGAGACAAAAAGAAAAAGTGTTAAGTACTTACAAAGATAGGGTAGTATCTTTGTAATCCCAGAATATGGCAGGTATAGGCTGAAAGACTGTGAATCTGAGGCAGGTTTGGAGAGAGAAAGAAAGGAAAGGAGTGTGCAAATGGACGGGTGGGAAGGACATCCTGATTAGCAGAGACTTTGCTGAGACGTGCAAAGCCTTAGGTGCAATCCACAGCACCTCATAAACTAGGTGTTGGCAAACACCTCTAATTCCTCAATTTCACAGCTCTATCTCAGGATATATAAAACGCTGTCTTAAAACAAGACAACAAAAGAAAAAAATATTGTACGAAGATAACTTTTCACCTCTTAGTTACGACTTTGTTTCAGTGAACTGAGCATGTTTTAAATGAGGCACATGGCACTGGTCCACCCTCATGGTCTCCTGTGTGGGGTCAATCAGGCCAGCACCACTGATTGAAAAGCTTGTCTTTCCTCAGCAGTTTGTAAGGCTACCATTGATGTACCGATGTACCGCAAGTATCCAACCGCATTAGTGACGCACTGCAGGAAGCTTTTGCTGTTTTGTTTTTCTTGGGAAAGGGCCCAACACAGCCCAGAACTTGCTAGGTTGTCAAGGATGATCCTCCTGTTTCTCCTTCCCAAATGTGGGCATTATGGGCGCATGCCAGCATTCCCGATTTATGCAATGAAACAGATCCGCCCAGAGCTTTGTGATGCTCCACAAGCACTCCACCAACCACGGTCTAGCTCCAGTCTCTGTTGTTTTAAGCACAAGTGTAGCATGGTGTATGTGCTCCCTCGTGCATGCACATGGAGGTCAGAGGATGACACCGACTATCTTCCTTATGTCACCACCACAGCTGTTCTTAAATTTGTTTTAAATTGTGTCTGTATGTATCCCCCAGAGTCCAGAAGAAGGCATCAGATACCATGAAGATGGAGTCACAGAAAGTTGTAACTGACATGGAGGCTAGAAACTGAACTTGGGCAGATGCATTCTTTGCTGCTAAGCCAGCTCTCATATCCTCACAGCTGGCTTTTTTTTTTTTGGTAGGTGATGGGGACTGACCCCAGGTTCCCATGCTTGTGCAGCAAGCACTTAACCCAGAGTTTTGAAATCTAGTTGCACGCAAGCAAATTCCTGCTCTTCAACAGCATCAGTGTTCTCGTTAATCTCTCCCTATGCCATTGTAAGACTGGGGGGGGGTGTTTACATATCATAGGAGTTGAAGATGTGTTACATTTGTTTATTCTGTGGAATACTTGTTTAATGATGCAAAGATGTGTTGCATTCTTTTATGTTACATTTGTTTAACTCCGTAAAGCTGTGTTATTTTGCCTGTCCAAAACACCTGATTGGTGTAATAAAGAGCTAAATGGCCAATAGCAAGGTAGGAGAGAAAGAGGCAGGCTGCCAGGCAGAGAGAATGCGAGAACTCCAGAGAAGAGCAAGGAGCGAGCAAACAAGCAGCAAGGAGAAAAGGAGAGGAGGATGCTAGGGGCCAGTCACTCAGCCAGTCAGGGAGTAAGAAGGAAAGAAAAATAAATAAGAAAGATAAAAAGCCCAGAGGCAAATGCAGTTAAAGAGAAACAGGATAATTCAAGCTAGAAAAGATGGCTAGAAACAAGCCAAGCTAAGGCCGGGCATTCATAAGTCACAATAAATCTCCATGTATTTGTGAGCTGGATGGTGGGCCTTCAAAGAGTAAAAAATAGCCAACTACAGTGGGCTTTTGGGAATTTGATAGAAGACTAGACAACAATATCAGATGTTGCAGGCTATCAATTTCATGCACCCAAATTTTACATTTTTTTTCTATGAACTAGACTAGACAACAATATCGGATGTTGCAGGCTATCAATTTCATGCACCCAAATTTTACATTTTTTTTCTATGAACTAGACTAGACAACAATATCGGATGTTGCAGGCTATCAATTTCATGCACCCAAATTTTACATTTTTTTTTTCTATGAAAATTACCCAATGAAGTTTTGGAAATTGAAAGGCTTATCCCTTTCATTGTTACAGGGACTAACTGAGGGACTCTAAAGAGCGGAAAATTATGTTGCCAATAGTAAGTATTCTTGTTTGACTCCAGGAGGCAGCCATTTCTTCTCTGTGTCATTTTAAAAGGTTTTTACTTATTTGTATGAGCATTTGCCTGAATGTACATCTGTGTTCTGTGTGCTTACCTGGTGTATTCATGGAGGTCAGAAGAGGCATCAGATCCCCCTGAAACTACAGTTTTAGGTAGTTGTGGTGCTGGAAACTAACCTGGGCATTCTGGAAGGGCAGCCAGTGCTCTAACCTCTGAGTCACCTTCCCTGTCCCAAGCAGCCATTTCTAGAAGGATATATACTTCAAAACTGACCTAAGATCAAATGTAAACTTCAGCTCTCAAATGAAAGCAAAGTCACTTACGTGGCCCTGCGTTAACTGAGTGAGCTGAGCCATGGTGAGCTTCACTTGCCCTTGCTGGGGGCGAGGTGGTGGCGGGGCTGAGGGCTGCAGAGTACCAGCTGCTGTTCCTGGACTTAGGCCTTTTTGCCCAGGTGCGGAAGAAGCTGTACTTGGAGCAGAAATGGCAGTGGAAACAGGCTGTCCTCGGATGATTTGAGTCACCACTTGTTGGGGAGCACCTGCGCGAACAAGATACCCTCACTGATCACACGCTCTTAGTATACTTGGAATTAAAACAGTCTGACGCTTCAGATGAATGCAGTTAATTTCAATCTTCAAATAGACATTTGGTTGCCCATAACCCAAGATGAGTACAAACACAGGACCACTGCCAAAGAATTCACTAACTTCAATAGAGTGAAGAAACAACAGTACAGGCCAGCTTTAACCCCAGCACTTGGGGGGCAGACGAATATCAGTGAGTTCTAGGTCAGCCTGGCCTACATAGTGAGTTCTAGGACAGCCAGGGATACACAGAGAAAACCGGTCTCGAAAACAAAACCAAAGGCATTTTCTTGGTCATGAAGTAAATTCTCAGCTTTTGGGCTGCATCTATCTGGGTGCTTTCTTGGGAATAATGTACCTAAGTCTGGTGGCCTTATGAGATGATGTTCATCATTGCTCCTCCTCCTAAACTTCTGAGTCATTCTCATCCATTCTCTCAAGATGAGCCACAGACTTACACTGTGATATGAGAGCTTCAGGGACCTGACTCAAGACTATGTCTTGTGCACTATAGATCAGGAACAATACACAGTAAGTTACCATTTAAAATATGGGACTGTTAAACTACTACAAAAACACAGAAGAGACCGCTTCTGGGGACTGGAGAGATGTCAACGGTTAAGAGAACTTGTTCTTGTCGAGGACCCCAGTTTAATTTCTAGAATCTACACGGCAGCTCATAACTGCCTATAACTCCATCTCCAGACACCATCCACGAGCATAGTGCACAGGTATACACTCAATGAAAACACTCATACATGTAAAATGAAGTAAGTAAATCTAAAAACAGACTGGTTTTGGTCAGTAACATGAGGATCACTGAGATAATTTAATAAATATATGTTCTCTTTTAAATATCATCAAACCACACATCCAAGCCACATGTCCTAACCAAAGTCATCTCTATAGGCCCTTTTGGGTTTTCACTGAATTTTCTATCTCCACTCCCCACCCCACACATGCCAGGGCACAAAAAGCAAAAGCTCTACCATCAAACGGTAGGTCTAGCTCACAGTCTTCAACTCTTAATATCATAGGTGTTTCTGCGTACAGCAATTTGTGATTGATTCAAGGTCTGACACTGCCTTTGCATTTTCCATGTACAAAAACCTTTGTTCTCTCGACTGTAATTGGTCTGAATGCTATCTTTTATACCTGTCAGAGGTCTGCCTTACTCACTTTGTAAGTGAAGCTGAAAAGGAGACAGAGGGCTGGGGAGCTGGCTCAGAGGTTAAGAGCAGTGCCTGCTCTTCCAAAGGTCCTGAGTTCAATTCCCAGCAACCACATGGTGGCTCACAACCATCTGTAATGAGGTCTGGTGCCCTCTTCTGGCCAGCAGGCATACACACAGACAGAACATCGTATACATAATAAATAAATAAATATTTAAAAAAAAAACGAAAAAAGAAAAAGAAAAGGAGACAGAATGGACAGCATCTCTGTTCGTAACCCACCATGGATTAGAAAGCTAATGTGCACTTAAGCACTAATGCAAATTGGTAGAGAGGGCCAAACAGAGAGGAGTGTTACAATTTCCTAGATGTGTTGTCCACATACTAAAACAGTAATGCTACATGTATGAATACCTGGCTGCACCATCACAGGGGTTCGAATAATTGCCTTGCCTAGTGTTGATTGTTGGAGGGGTGTTCTAATCACCGTCATACCAGGACGGATCTGAGGCCCCGTGAGTACCTGTGGACAAACAGAGACAATGCATTAAAATTGCGAGAGCAGGTGTGATGCAGCACACCTTTAACCACAGCACCCAAGGCAGAGGCAGAGGGATCTCTGGTCTACAGAGTGAGTGAGTTCCAGGGCTACACAGAGAAACTGTCTCAAAAAAACAAAATCAAAACAAAAAGAGAGATAAAACTGCTTCAAAATGACTAAAACACATTTGACTTAGAATTCAAGTTCCTTAAACATTCTACAGAGATGGCAGAGAATAGCACTATTTTATACATATATATATAGACACACACACACACACACACACACGGTTCTGCTACGTAGCCCTGGCTGCCCTGAAACTCACTATGTAGACCTTTGCCTCCCCACTATTACATTTGAAATTGTAGTCAGTGTTGGTATAAAGGTAGAATTTTGAAGATAGAAACTTTAATTCAAATGTAGTATGAATTTGTTGCCATTGATGACAAAAATTGCTGGAAGACTAAGAGGCGGAAGGCTCAGCTTTGTCACTACTGCTCAAGAAACCTGGAGAATATAATAAATCAACAAAAATCCAATATCCTTTCACAATTTAAAACATGACATTAATGACCATATAACTTCAGTTTTATAACTAGAGCCAGAACATTCTGACTTTAAGTTTTTTTCCATACTAGCGCCAAAGAAATGCTGTACCTCATATGTGTACCTAATAGCTGAGATACGGTATATGTCAATATACAGTTTATGTCAATCCACTCTTTTTTTGTTTGTTTTGTTTTGTTTTTCGAGACAAGGTTTCTCTGTAGCTTTGGAGCCTGTCCTAGAACTAGCTCTGTAGACCAGGCTGGTCTTGAACTCACAGAAATCTGCCTGCCTCTGCCTCCCAAGTGCTGGGATTAAAGGCATGTGCCACCACTGCCCGGCTTCCTTCCTTCCTTCCTTCCTTCCTTCCTTCCTTCCTTCCTTCCTTCCTTTCTTTCTTTCTTTCTCTCTTTCTAAGATTCATTTATTTTATGTGCATTGGTGTGTTTTGCTCACATGTTTATTTGTGTGAGGTTGTTGGATCCCTTAGAACTGGAGTTACAGTTGTGAGCTGGCATTTGGGTGCTAGGAATCAAACCAGGGTCCTCTGGAAGAGCAGGCAGTGCTTTTAACTACTGAGCCCCCAATCTGTTCTTTTTTGACCAGAAAGAATATAGGTGAATTGAAGCAAAGGTGAGAGAACTCTTGCAAAAGGGAGGGGCTTCAAGAGAGGGTCAGGAAGTAAAGCCTGTCCCACTGCTATTCATCAAGTCATACACAGTTCTCTCTAGAAGATCGTGGCTAATCATTATTATCTTTGAACAATACCAGTCAGTATGCAACTAACCAAATGCCAAAGTTAATACATCACATAACATTTTTGTTTATGACCAATATAAAAAATTGCCAAGCGGTAGTGGCACACCTTTAAACCCAACATCCAGGAGACAGAGGCAGGTAGGTCTCTGAGTTTGAAGTCAGTCTGGTCTACAGAAGAAGTTCCAGGACAGCCAAGGCTACAGAGAGAAACCCTGTCTTGAGGGAGAAAACAAAACAAAAAACCCACAAATATGTATTTTTCCAAACTGGCACTTCATCACAGATTAAATCATAGTAAAGAAAGACAAACTGTACTGATGCTGAAAGAGACCACAGGAATGTTACCCTGATGTGTTCGACACTCCTCCACAGAGAAACCCTTGAGGAACACTTACCTGGGATGTGGTAGTGGTTCCTGCGGAGGCTGAGGTATTGGGCCTGATTGTTACTGTGGCAGTCCTGGGCTGGAATGAAGTAAAGGTCTGCTGACTAGGACCCGTTGTCGATGGAATGATACCCAGGACTTTCTGCTGTACCTGGACCACGCCTTAAAGAGAAATGAAGAAGACATGAGGCGCTACCCTTCGAGGAAAGGTATGAGGTTCTGCTGGGCATCTGAGGAAACTACGTGTGGTGGGTTGCAGAGTGGGCTACACAGAATGTGAGACCTGACGACTGAAACCAGTGAGGAGGAGATGGAGTGATGGCGACAGCATGATCTGGCGAAGGTGAACTCAAACTCTGTGAGGTTCCCTTACCTCCTTGTGTTGCTGGCACATTTACAGCGACAATCTTGCTGTTTGCAGGAAGTGGCAGTTTGGTAATTACTTTTCCTGCCATAGTGACGGGATTGCCTGTAATTTGGAACGTCTGACCTGTGCTGGCAATGGTTGTAGCAGAGGTGGCAGCTGTGCTGGTGGCTAATGGGGTATAAGACATTTAATAAGCTTTAGATTTTAAAGAACCAGCAGTGCAGTGACTTCTAGGAAGGGCACTGATGCATGAAATGCGGCTCATCTGTATTTAATAAAATCACTCCTCTCTGCTCCAAGTGCACTATGTGGACAGTGAAGGCGAGGACCGCAGAGAGGAACTCCACAAAGAGCAACTATGACAACAGCTGCACAGCCTGCCTGCGCAAGCAGTGGAGCTCTCAAGAAATGGTTAGAGATGCCCTCCTCTCCCCCACGATGACAGTGATGCTTCATTCATCCCAGCCCTACCTGAATTGGACTGGCCTTGCTTCACCCATGTGGCAAAGGTTTGGTGGAAGTTCTTGTTTTGCTGGAATGTTACTGTGGCAGGAGACCCAACTTTGGTGGCTAGGACCATCTTTGTTCCAGGGGTAACTGAGCCACTTATGGGAGCCACCATCACCTTCTGAGCTGGAGAGACGGTGCTGCTTGTGCTGTTTGTTGGGGATGTGGTAGATGCAGCAATGACTGCAGGCTTCTGCTGCTCCAAACGTTTCTGAGTCAAGGAGAGGAAATGTGAACTCAGTTTTATATGACAAACCCCATTTTGCAGGATTTCTTGATCTTAAACTATCAAAAAGAAAGCATGCCTGTCTAATTTTTCATTGGCTCAATCTCCAAGTCTCTACATGACTATAAATTGTCCATAAATAAAATTTAAAGGTTCAAAATGTTCTAATAATATCTAGCTTTCAGAGTGAGAAGAAATGTGGGAAAAATCTTACTGGAGACATTAACACCATATCAGAGTCAGTGCAGAAGAAAGGGGGTGGGCCTGTTTCATGGCAGAAGCATAACTTAACCAATCAAAAAGAGCAGTAATTTTTACCCTTATTATTTAGGTCAGCAAACTGTGATCAAGATAAATGGGAATTATAAATAGTTTTGAGACTTTGTTATTGTTTATTCATAGACAGAGTCCATTCTGTAGCCCAAATTGGCCTGCAAAGAACTATATAGCTCACTGTGATCTTGAACTTGAAGCAATCCTCCTGCTTCAACTTCCTATGTACTGGGACTAATTCATGTACCAAATAATTAAAAGGAACTTTAAATGCTAGAGAAGGGGAGAATCTCATCATCAGACACCAGAGTTCCTGGGGATAGAGCTCAGTTGTTAGAGTGCTTGTCTAGCATGCATGAGGCTCTGGGTTCATTATTCAGTACTGCTAAAAATGAAAATAAAATAAAAAAACACAGTACTGAGTGTGGGAAGCATATTTGTAATTCCAACTCTCGGGAGAATTTTCAAATTCTCCTGTCTCAAACAAAACAAAAAATCCAAGCAAAATAGGTGGAAAGGACAATTTGTATGTTTTTTAATGAAAGACTGGTGGAATTTATCCGTAGTTAACCAATGGTGGGGTCTAATGAGCAACAGCAGAGTCTTCCAAGAGGGAACCATTAGGTAGGACGGATTGGATGCGGGCACCTCGTTTAGCAATACTTCTCACCACATCACAAAGCGGGTACTGCAACACTCTACATGAGGGGACTGAGGCTCGGACCGGTCGGCAACTGGCCCTAGGACGCACAAATGGGCTGTGATTAGCCCATTAAGATCCATGCAATGGTAAGGCTTGTCTTGAATTTGAGGATGCTCGACATACAGAGCAACACTGTCTCAAAACCACAAACAAGAAGTGGACATTGTGGTTCATGCCTGTAATTGCAGTGCATGGGAGACAGAGGCAGGAGGACTACTGTGAGTTTGAGGCCATCTTGAGTCACACATTGAGATCTGGGAAAGCCTGAGTCTCATACAGTGAGAGTCTCAAAGTCTATTGAGCCCAAACCCCAGGCTTCGCCTCTGCTCTATGATCATACCCATTCTGTTTGAATTGTTTTTGCAGACAGATCATATGCTTGAAAAAAAGTTGAAGTGTTTTATACCAATGCCCATTTTTCAAAATAGAAGCACTTTAGTTTTGCATACTTAGAGATGTCATTTGATCAAATTAGTTAAAAGAAAAACAGAGCAAAGAAACAGGCACATAATTAAGAGTATTTCCCTGGGAGAAAATGTATTAAAAACATAAAGTGCTACTCTAAAACAAATGAAGAAGTACCACTTAAGGTTGTATGGCAGAGATGACAAAAGATACCTATAAAGGCAAGAGCAGCTTGGTGGCGGTGGTGATAGACACCTTTAATACTTGGTGGGAAGCAGAGGCAGGTGGATCCCTGAGTTCGAGGTCAGCCTAGTTTATAGAGCAAGTTCCAGGACTACAAAGAGAAACCCTGTCTCGAAAAAACCAAAACAAAACAAAGAGCAGAACTAGCCAGTTGCTATAGTAACAGAGATGCTTGTGATTTTCTTTAAATTTCCACAGCAGAACTGAGCACATGACCCCAAAATACTATTTTTTCAAATTTTAAGTTTAGAGAAAGAGACAGCAATTTGAAAGAAACAAAATAATGATATATGTGCTTTATAAAATATGAAAAAAGAATGGCTTGAAACCTAAAAAGTAAGTTTTTAAGATATGTGCAACTGGGGCTGGAGAGATTGCTGCTGTTTCAGGATCAAGGCTCATTCCCAACACCTGCATAGTGGCTCACAGTCATCTATTAACTCCAGCTCCAGGGGACCCGATGCTGAATATCACAGACTCCACACATGCATGTGGTGCACAGACATACATGCAGGCAAAACACTCACACACATAAAGCTAATACAAATGTGTAGCTATGTTGGCATAACTTCGAGTAAACACACTGTTTCCCCGTCCTCTAGGTGCCCTTCCCTTGATTCTCAGCTAAGATTCCTGAATCCTGATCACTCTGTGGGATGCCAGAAAACATCCTGCGCACAGATTACCATAAACTCAGGGCCTTAGTAAAGTTGACGTCTTCACAGGCTGCACTCGAGTTCAGCAGAAAAAAAATCTTTTTATAAACTACTTAAAGAATTGTAAAAATAACCAGAAGAAGAATTTAACACACTGCAGCCAGGTACACGATTTGCCTGAGTTTGGCTGAAAAGGTCAATCTGCTGTACTTCGGGGCCCTGCTGGCCGGGGAGGCCCCTTTGGGCAGTGATCCCTGTCTGCTGTCCACTGACCTTAGCCTGCTGCTCCACCGCTTGGGCCTTTTCTTTCTCCACTCTGTAGGGGGGAAAAGGAGCAACTCATCAGAAACCGTTTAATAAATGAAATCTGGTTGACTTTGGCATCATACAAAAGCCTGGACTATTTCTGTTTTAAATGAACATTTAAGATATTTTAAAAAGAATAATACTAACACACTAAAATTTAGAAATAAGACTTAAATAAACTACTTAGAGATAGTACACAACATCAAAAGGTAGAGAAAAGCTAATCCGAATGGACTACAGTGACAGCTGACGTGAAAATTCTCTAGCTCTGAAGTGACAGAAGCACCAGTATGACCAGACGTTAGCCGATTACCTCTCAGCAAAAGCCCTGATCTCCCAGAGTTCCAACTCCTCTTCTGCCACCCAGGTTTCAATGATAACAGGACCCGTCTGCTTGGGCATTTCAGGTCTCTTTGGCCGTAGTGCACTTGACCGAAGGCCTTTCCGCTGAGGTGTGGGTGTTTCTTGGAGAAAGAAACCAGAATGTTTTCAGCAAGACTGTTTGAATGGAGTTCTGACATCTCATCTCAAGGAGCATGGCAGTGGCAAACTACATTTTGTAGTTTGAGACAGGGTCTGCTACCTAGCCTAGGATGCCACCACCAGGTAAACTTTTCCTGCAAACCCCTGAGACCAATGGTCTACATTGCAATTCTGGACCAAAGTGCCTGTGGCAGGAGAGATAGCTTAGTGGTTAAAACCACTGCTTGCTATTCCAAAGGACCTGAGTTCAGTCCTCAATATCTACATGGCAGCTCACAATTATGTTTAACCTCAGTCTAAGGGGATCCAATGCTCTTTTTACATCTCCAAGACAAGAGGCACACACATGGTATACAGGCACACCTGCAGGCAAGACACCCATATACATAAATAATTCAAACAAACAAACAATGTCTGGAGGCTGAAGAGATGGCTCAGGGGTTAGGAGCACTGGCTGCTCTCACACAGAGGACCCAGGTTGAATCCTAGGACCCACACGGCAACAGTTCACAACCAGCTGTAACTCCAGTTCCAGGGGATCCGAAACCTTCATCTAGACTCTACACATGCAGGCAAACACCAATGCACAACATGTTGAAAAAGAATCAGTGGAAAAACAAACAATGTCAAAGTTACATGCTGCTGTGTTCCAATTATTTGTAAAGCAGGCAGTCATCAAGGCTCATAGGAAATGGCTTGCCAACCCTGATAAAGGGCTTGTGGGCCTTTATACCCTGTCCTCTGCCTAGGACTCTATTCCTCATCCCTTCTCCAGATGTGACCAAGAGCAATTCATTGTTGAGACTCCAAAACCAATACAATCTCTTTCAAGGATTTAGCATTTCTAGGAGGAAAGCTGAGAGCTGTGACATTGGGGGAGGGAGAGAAGGACAAATTCTTGACAATACCTACTCTAGGGCTCACTTGAGACTGCTGCTCCTTGGCCTGGTGAGACTCTGAAACAAGGGGTCAGCTTGATAAAATTTCTTTGTCAATGAAAAAGAGCAAGGGGAGTCCTGGAGAAGAGTATGGCACTCCACAGGTACACAGCAGCTGAGTGTATCTTTGATTGGCTCACCAGGAAGCAAGGCCAATAACCACTGCTGTGCTGTGCGCGTTTGTTCCCTCTTCTTCCATGTAAGTTGCTGCATGGCACAGAACTCACTATGGAACACAAGCCATACTATCTTTCTGCCTCAGACCCCTGAGTGTTGAGTCTGTGCCACTGCACTCAGACTGTGGGTCACCTTTACTGGTTTGAAAGACTAAAGCAAAGCTGGAGTCCTTTACAGCTGAGCTGCAATACTCCCCCACCCCCACCCCCGCACTGAGGAGATAGGTTACATTTGCCCAATATAAAAAGGGATCCAAAAGGATGAAGAATATATGAAAATCTCTCAGTAAGATTTAAAACACTGTACAATAAAGAGGGAGGGTCCTTGTCCAGGGCCCAGAGCAACAGTTAGATACCAGGGAGCAGAGGGCAGTAGAACCTGGACTACAGGGAGCAATGTGAGACAGTGGTGGTGACCATACTGGAGGAGCTGCAGTCAGCAATGGAGCTTCCGCATTCAGCAGTGGGGCTTAGGGAGTCCATCTCACATGTAACACCCCAGAGGGGCAAAGACCCAGGGGAACTGTCTCCTTTCTTCCACTGTGCCTTCACCTGCTTGCTGCTATGTGTTCCTACTGTACTTGGCAAGGTGTGATTACTAAGTGAAAGAATCCCACCGTATCTAGTATAGAGTGGGATAATCCCCCTCTTCACTGGGGAATTTACTTGCAGATCATAATGAAGATGATTTTTACAGAGCAATGCTACTTAGAGATGTGAGTGAGATTTGCCAAGGATGGAAAATGACAAGGAAAACAGTTATGTCCCAACACCCAAGGTTAGGTCCAAGTTCCTTGATTAGAATTAATCACAGGTTTTGGTGTGCACCTTGAAAAAACAAAGTTGTGGAAGGAAATTAAATGACCCTATTGTGTGCACAGAAAAAAAAAAAAAAACAGATGGCTAGCTATATATATAGCCCGCTTGGTTGAGGCTTTGTAGAGCAGAGAGGACAGGAATCTGCTACACTGAAGCTGCCAACAGCTCCTACCAGTGCAGAAACTGCCCGAAATCTTCTCGGCTCGCTTAACACCCTGCTAATCAAGTTTTGCCCTTTAGATAAATCTGCTGTGTGTTTAGTAGTCGCCAACTCCACACCTTCTCTCCAGTTTCTCTGGACTCTGGCTCAGGAGATGCTGGAATAAACAGATGTCTGCCAGGAGTAGATCTGTGCTCTGCCTATCGACTGTGTGCCTGGATAGCAGTGGTTGGTCACTGTGATAGTACCCGACTCTTTCCCAGGACAGAAATGACCTTCTCAGTATTCTTTCAAGTGGGGGTTATCCCCTATCATTATTCACTAAAATGAACTGTGAGTTAGTATCAGTAAAGGTATACATGGTATACATTTAGGGAGAATAATTTTCAAAAAGTGTTTGTGAAGAAGACATTTTCTCCTCCCATACTTAATATTTTCTTATTTATGCATATGTGCATGTCTCTTATGACTATCTTGAGTAGTTTGTATTAGTTTTTTTTTTTTTTTTGTTCGTTTTACTTTTTCAGTTTTCGAGACAGGGTTTCTCTGTTTAACATTCCTGGCTGGGGACTGGAGAGATGGCTCAGTTGTTAAGAGCACTGGCTGCTCCTCCAGAGGACCTGGGTTCAATCCCCAGCACCCACATGGCAGCTCACAAGTGTCTGTTAACTCCAGTTCCAGGGGATCCGATACCCTCACATAGACATACATGCAGGCAAAACACCAATGTACATAAAATAAGAATAAATAAATTAGGGGCTGGAGAGATGGCTCAGTGGTTAAGAGCACCGACTGCTCTTCCAGAGGTCGTGAGTTCAATTCCCAGCAACCATATGGTGGCTCACAACCATCTGTAATGAGACCTGGCACCCCCTTCTGGCTTGCGGGCACATATGGAAGGAATGCTGTGCACATACTAAGTAAATAAATAAATAAATAAATAAATAAAAAAAGAATAAATAAATTAAAAACAGCCCTGGCTGTCCTGGAACCTGCTTTGTAGACCAGGTTAGCCTCAAAATGATAGAGATCTGCCTGCCTCTGCCTCCCGAGTGCTGGTGCATTAGTTTTAACACTAAGGATATTTAAAAAAAAAAAGATTTAGTTTTACTTATATGCATATGTGTGAGCCTGCATGAATTTATTGGCAGAAGTTCATGGAATTCAGATGAGGGCCTTGAAGCCCCCTAAACTGAAGTTGTGAGCCAACATGTAGGGGCTGGGAACTGAACCTGCATCCCTGGCAAGAGAGGTAAGCACTCTTAACTGCTGAGCCATCTCTCCAGCCTGCAGTCTGTTTGTTTTTTGAAATGGGGTCCCACTCTGATGGCCTGGGACTCACAACGATCTCCTGTCTTGGCAGGTAGTCTTATTTATTTATTAATTTAGATTTTTTTCGGGACAGGGTTTCATGTGTAGCTTTGGAGCCTAATTTATCTATTTATTTATTTAGATCCCCCTTCCTCCCAGAGATAGGGTTTCATCTGTAGCTTTGGAGCCTGTCCTGGAACTCGCTCTTGTAGACCAGGCTGGCCTCAAGCTCACAGAGATCTGCCTTCGGCGCAGGTAGTCTTATGTCTCTTAACACAGGCGTAGTTTGTGGTGTAAGGTAAGCAATTAAAGAGACAATTACTAGCAAATCTCAATTAACAGAACACACAGCCAACAGGCCAGTGATGATCTATTTCTTACCTTTTGGTGCTTCTGGAACTCCAATCGGGCAAATGATCTTCCTGATACAATACTCAGAACGAATGCCGTAAGGACCCACATCACGCCTCTTAATTATCTCTGTGGTTATGATTTCCGTTTCAGATGTTTCTATGGGAACATGATTTATACACTGTTAACAATCATCTGAAATATGAAGAAACTGAGAACATGTAGCACTCGGTACTTCTTTAAAGCTGTGGATCTGACATGTCCTTTCAGAACACCTGGGTCATGAATAGCACAGCAACACTGCATGACAATAGTGAGCTTCTTCCCAAAGAGGCTGTGGTGCTGCTGGTTGTTTCTGCAGCAGGTTTTGTGCTGCTCAGGCAGATCATCCCTTTCCTTCTGATACACTGCAAGGGTTCCCTCTATAGCCCAAGTTGGTATAAAACTTGATACATAAGCCCAGGCTGGCATCAAACATGTGGCAATCCTTCCACCTCAGCATGAGTGACAGAAAGGAAAAAAAATGACATAAGGTCCAAGTTAACTCCCAGAGGCAGCTGTGTTTGAAGATCCAGGAATCTCGAGTCAACTGTCTCATGCTCTGGAAGAATAACTATCATTTGAACATTTACACGGGTCTATGTGTGCTGACTCACCTAGAATGTGAACCTTGCTCCTTAACCTTGACTTTATGGCACTCAGAAAACTTGAGCAAGGTTAAATTCTACAAAATAAGACAAGCATTTAATAAATTTAGTAAATGGCACATGATTTGATTTGATTTTTGTGTACTGCTAGGGGTAGAGCTCAGAGCCTTGTACATGCTAGGTGAGTGTTATAGCCACAGAGCCATTTTTAGTTTCTTGGTTTGTTTTGTTTGAGACAGTTGCTCTAGCTGGCCTTGAGCTAAGTAATCCAAGCAAGTCATTAATTAGGCCCTCTTGCCTCAGCCTCCTAAGTAGCTGACATTAGGAGCCTGTGCTGCCAAGTCTGGCTACCTCTTCTGCTACACGGCCCCATGTAGTCATAGGTGAGGATTACCTAGAACTTTTGATCCTCTCTCTTTTAGCTCCTCAGTGGTAAGGCTACAAGCATACTACCACAGCCAGGTTATGCAGTGCTAGGGACCTAACATAGGTCCACACGTTAGTGCACAAGATATGTACTCTAGCAGCTAAACTATATCCTTAGCCTGTATCTTTTAAACTTAAAGTCCAACTCCCTTACCTGTCCGTGTAGTCCCTCCTCCTGGAGGAGCTTTGGCTGCCATGTCATCCCATCTCAAACTGGCCCATAGTAACCGTAACATCAGGCTCACTCCCGCTAGGGATTTTACCGTCTGAAGTCTATACCTGAAAGAACAACCCAGATCAACTACATATAAACATACAAACACACACTCACACACTCTCTTCCTCTCAAGGAAACTGAAGGACATGTTTGTGGTGCTCACTGTAACCTCAGTGTCTACAACATGGCTCTGGAAGACTGTGACATTACATGTTCTTTAAAGGAACAACTTGGAGTTCCTAGGATAACATTTAAATCATCTAGATTCATTTCCAATGCCATATAAATAGGTAAGGTTTTATCTTAAGATCAATAAGACAATAATTTAAAGATTTTTATATGAATCAACTAAAATATATGTATGAAAAACTATAATCAATAACCATGTTACTAAATATGATAGAGGAATTTTGAAGATAAAACCAAGATAAAATAGTTTTTGCTAAAACAAAAAAATCTGAAAATGCTTATATTTTATCAAAGAGTAAAACAAAACTAAAACACTATTAGTGCAAGAAGACCTTTTTGAACTGAAGAGAATTTTGTAGTCCACGATGGCTCTTGAAAATGAGCATTACACACACTATAAATACTAACAATGCAGTGAGTTTGGAATCCTATGAAGAAAGCCATTTCCAGAAACACACAGTCCTGCATCAGCTACTCTGACGAAGAGAAGGAATCCAGGCTCATGTTTTTCCACGAGCATGAGTATAAATTTATTAAATATGCCTTTCTTTTAAAAAATAACATGAAAGACACATGTGAAAATGAATTTACTCAATTTCAATGAAGATTTTAATCCTAAAATGAAATTAACTGTAATTCATATAAAAGCAGTCAGTGACTGTCAATTCCCTATTACAACTGGCATAATTAGATTCCCCTTTGGACATTTCCATACTACACGAAGTGAATATACTGGCTGAATGCAGTACAGAGGAAATCTATACAGTGGAAATTATTTCCTTCATGAACAGGCAAATGGTTCATCTTAAGAGGACAATTTTGCACTGGAAAAGCAATGCTTTTTCTGTTACTATCGTGGGAGAAATGAACAACGTCAGAAGGTAAAGTTCTAGGCAATTGTTACTGCACCTCTGCCAATTTCTGTCTCCACCTGTGACATATTCTCTTCAGGTTAACATCCCAGGAATCCTTGACCCAGATACTGACTAGTGCAGAGATATTCTGGGAGGAACAAGGCGTCTGTCACTTCAGGCATGTCCCATGGAAAGTCTTGTGCCAGTTTGGTGTGTCAGGAAAACAAGCATTTCTTATTCTCTTTCTCCTTTGCTTGTTCTCTAGGGTCAAAGAATAACTTCAAATCCTCACTCTGCCTGTCTTGCCTCAAGCACCTCCACTGTTCTGATGACAGAACCAACGCCCCATGGATTATCAGCTTGCTGTCTCACTCACTCATGCATTCAAACAATGGAGTGCTGCCAAAGGGCCAGGACTGAACAAAGCTGGGATACAGAGAAGTCTATTAGAATCTACCTGGAAGAGCTGTAAGAGAAGCAAGTCCTTAGGTCACGGGGGCACACACGAGAAGGAACAAAGTGTAAAAAGCACACACTTCTCGGACACTACATCCTGCGCAGTTATGGCTAGAGGGGTGGGTGCAAATGGCGATGGAGCTTGCATGGAGAAGAAAGCAGAAGTCAGAATGAGCTGTGCCAGAGAGAAGGCTTACAGGAAAGCACGTAAACTAGACACGCAGGCTCCCCCTCCCTTCCCTGCAGGAGAGAGCAGTCCACCAATCACTCAGAATAGCCCAGGTAGAGAGCGGGACCCCTCTAAGAGCATTATGGGGAACAACTGCCAGTTTGAAATGACAGTGACACAGAGTCTTGCCAGGGAAAACAGGTATAAGGAAATGTATGTACAGAGGTCAAAAAGGTTTTACTGCACCCATGAGACAAGTGTCAATTTTCCTAAAGTGCTAGGCTTTAACATTACATTTAAAAATATGTATCACACATACAGCTGGGTCTACATGTAGTCTTAACTACCTATGAAGCTGAGGTGGGAGGACAGGAGTTTGAGACCGGCCTGGGCTGCATAGCTAGACCCATAAGAACCACCCCCAACAAACAAATGTGAATAAACAAATAAATAGAGTGAGAATCCCATCAGCTCTTGGAATTCTTCTTCTAAGCAGTAAACACACGAGACTCAAAGGTTAGTATAAAAATGCACTTTACATAGTTTTTGTAGTATTTTTAAAAAAGTTTTCTCAATCAAAATAACACATATTTTTACCCATGCTTCCATTAGTCAGAAGTGATAGTTATTAATTTCAACTTCAACAGATTAAGAATGTACAGTAAGGTATTTCTTTCCATTAAAAAATGAGAGTGACCAACAGATATGATACATGCCAGCACATAACAAAATCCTCTAAGTCAAGGCGCCTGCACTGCAGGCACCCACCCAAGGGTTAGGATTGGGGCCTGGTTCTTTCCAGGCTCAGAGGACAGTGCTTCCCAGCGAAACTATGTTGTACTTCAGAACACTGGAGCAGAAAGAACAGCTCCCACCTGCGGGGCATCTGAGTCCAACTACTGGTGTGTAGTAACTTTTCCAGTGGGAAAGAAGTTACCTGCAGGACAGTCAAGGGTGCACTTTGGGACCGCTCTCAATGAAGAAAGCAGAAAAGTACAGAGCAATCCTACAACTCCATGAACTGCAATGAAGAGTTCCTTGATTCCCTGCAGGATTCTGCAAATCCTTCATTGCAGGCCCTGCAGAGAAAGTGCACTTTTCAGCTGTCTCTAGCGCATGTGCCATGGAGTGATGACATCTTACTTCAAATCAACGATGAGGCATAAAAACGTGCTCATACAAACAAGGAGTGGTCACCAGAGTCAATAAATTCCTATAGGGAAAATTTGCATTTACACCGGTTTTGTGTTCTTTTCTGACACTAGCTAGCTGATTCCAATATAAAGAAGAATGATGGTAACTGAATCTGGAAATACTTAAGACACGCTGAAATGAAGTCTTAAGAGAGATGATGCCCTGCTCAGTAACCAGCTGGAATGACCACTAACACTAACTGTAGCCTAGATCATGCTGCTTTCCAAGCTTGCCATTCTTAATGCTTATGTTCACCCCTCATCCTTCTCAAAAAGGGGGAAAAGACAGAGACAGAGACATGGAAAGGGACAGAGCCTGGACAAGTATGTGGAACACAAACAGCACATGAAGTGCTGCTGGCTGGGGTCAGGAAAAGCAGGTACTGTGCTTAGCCTGGCCTCTGTGGTCAAAGGCAAATTACTCATGTCCATAGGAGAACTTCTAAGCCCCCTTCCCAGTGAAAAATGAATATGGATTAACAACTGTCAATACTATAAACTGAGGCTTGTTCCCAATCACAAGGACCCAGAACATTCTGAATAAGACTATTTCTGTATTTTAAGACATTTCCTAGGAAATTACAGCCTATCTTTTCTTACATAAATAACAGAGAATTCCAAAACATGGTTATCATGCAAATAAATTTCACTAGGAAGGTCTGATATGATGGGCTTTATGAAATTACAGGCATGTTTTTATGAGACCCAGGAAATGAACATCCAGTTCTGGGGTTGCTGTGGTGCAGAGGAAACAACATGCAGTGACTTGAAAGTCAGACCATAAAAACAAGCTTGGTGCGTTCTCGTCTCGTGGAAGTAAAAATGGACATGCATATTAAAAGAATCCCTTACATTTTCGGTAAATCCGCAGCTGCTGGGTAAAGGTTAGTACCACCCGCTGGGCAGAGTTAAAAGCTTTCTGTATCTCATTTCCATCACTAATCCTGGCCATTACACATATGCTTCCCTCTCTTCTAGGAGCTCATTTTTACTTAAAAATGAGATTTTAAAAAACTTCTTTAGCTCCCCCCTCCCCCAAATAACATATAAAGTACATACCTCCACGTGATGCCAAAGGTTGGTCTAGGAGAAGGATATGGCCATATGTCCAAGGCAGGTTTTGCATTATAATTAAAGTAAGGGACTTCCCGGATCCCGCCTCTCCTGGCCAGCTTTTTCAAGTCATCATTAGGCAACACGAAAATGCTCTTTTTGCTGCTCTTGGTAACAAACTTTCTGTAGGACGGAAGGGCTGTTCCGGAGCGGGTCTTCTTGGGTCTGGAGAACTTCATCAGTCTCACCTTGTCTCTTGTGGAGTACTCTTTGCTCACTGTCATGGATGTTACCAGCGTGTTTCCTGCAGTGGTCTGGGAGTCCGTCACTGTCGTGGTGACCACGGTTCTGCTCTGCTCCTTTACAGAGAAGGTGTCAATATCACTGTCTGGGCAGGGTGTGGAGAGCTTTGTCACAGTGGTAGTGGTAGTTGTGACAGTGGATCTGGCACAATTTTCTGTGGAAGAAACCACAGTTTGCTTGTCCCCCTTTGCTACCTTAATGACAGTTTTCGATTCTGTGGCAACTGTGGATGTCATCGTGGTGACCTCTGTGATGACTGTTTTCCTTTTGGACTCTCCATTGACATTCCTGTCCTTGCTGGAGGGTAGACCATTTTCATCCATGAAGTCATTACTAAGGTTAGAAGCAACAGGAGATGGGGTAACCTTAACCTCTGAACTCTCCGTTTCCATATCTTCCTCCTGATTACATGAGTTACTTTCTGGGCAAGAGGCTGGAGGTATGGTTACCTGGGTACTGTCTGACTCTTTGGTGGTCGGAAGGGTGTGTAGGCTGTCTTGGTGATTACCTTTGGCATCTGAAGGACTCAGTAAATGTGAGTTGGTTTCTGAACTGTTTTGTTCATTGAAATCTTCCATGCTGATGTCACCATTAACAAAGGGCTTCACAGCAGATTCTTTAACAGCCAGTGACTTGATATTTCCAGGGATCACTTTATTGACATTATTGACCTTTGGTTCAACAGTAACATTCACAGCTTTCCCTTCAGAGCCGTCCTTCGCACACTGCCCTTTCAGGAACCCCTTAACTTTACTATCTTTGCCATTTACCTGGAATTTATTTGCTTTCTGTCCTTTCTTTTCAGAATTTCGATTTTCATTATTCTTTTTGTCGATGATATGTTTTAGGCTTACTTGGCCAACACATTTGTTAACTGATCTCTCGTCCAGCTTCTGGTGCTGCCCTATTTTTTTACCATTTGCTTCAGTTACCTTACCCTGTGGTTTATCTTCACAATTTTCAGCAGATTTAGGAACTAACTCATATTTTGATGGCTCCACACTCTCCATGCCTTGGTCTTTTGTTGTGAACTGCTCAGAGATACATTCATTGCTATTCTGAACAATCATGTCTTCTTCACTGCTATCCTGGATAGACATAGTATCAGAACTATTTTCCAAAGTGCTATTATATTCAGAGTCACAAACTGGTTTCCCATCAAAGTCCACTCCTTTTGAGAAGGACCGGGCATCTCTGTCACCGGTACTTTTAGGTACCGATACAGGTAAAGTACTCTTGGAAGAAGGCACAATAATGCTATCTTCCTGTGGGACTGACTTTTTGCTCTTAGAGATCAAGGTACCAACATCATCTGCACTGGCTGGTTTAGAGTCATCAATGAAAAAGTCACTTCCTTTTGTTTTAGTCTGACTTAGTTCCAGTCCCTTACTGGTGGGCTCTGAGACCCTGGCATCAAGGTCACTTTCAACAGAGCTCTGTCTGTGACAGTTTGGCCCTGAACTCTGAACAGAGACACCATCTGACACTTGATCTTTCTGATAGAGTTGGTTTGTACTCAGACTAGTATCACTGAGGCCAAGAACTGTAGAATCACTTGGTGAGCACCCCTGTCCTGAGTCCCCAGGGCTAGCCTGGCTTGGACTGGGGCTCTGTTCCTGTCTAAGCAAGTCACTCTGACAGCCTTCGTTGGCCTTCGCAGTTACTGCGGATTCAGAGGGGCTTTGCAGAGCACTTATGGGGGGCTTGCCTACTCCCTTCACCCCACTCTCCAGCTTCAACTTTTCAAGGCGCTGCTTCTCTTCCAGTGTGAACTGTCGAATACGCCTTTCCAGGAGCCCATCCAGTTTCGAGGATTTTGTTTTCTTTTTGTAACTAGTCCTTAGATGAAACCCCTCACTGACATTGACCACATCCACTTGAGTAGTCTCCTGACAGTTTACATGGGACTCTGTTTTCACAATATCATCTATCTCCATTGGTTCTTCCTTGAAGGATTTGTCGTTATCAGACTCCAAAACTTCTTTTACATCTGCGAATTAAAAGACATAGATAAAACGTAATTTTCACTATGAAGTTATTTTCCTCATGAGAAATTCTCATTTTCAGAAGTATCTACTATTGTTATTTTCATATGTAGAGGTAGGTCATGGACACTGCTAAACTTTAAATGGGGCTAAAAAATACCTAACATTTCAAATACTGGATGATTCTGATTTTTGGTACCTAAGTTGATGGGATTTTATACTGGGAAAATGACTTCGCCTATGACAGGCTACTGAGTGTGTGCATTATACCTACAGCATGGTCATCACCTGTGCTAAGCTGGATGGAGGTTCGTCACCCAGCACTGGGGGAGGCAGAGGCAGGAGTAGCATGAGTTTTGAGGATATCCTAGGCCATACAGCAAACTAATCTAATCTTTTGGCAAATGTGCTATCAGGCATCTATGGGTTTAAAAGTTCTATTTGTTTCTTCTGTTTTTCTTTTCGCATTAATGAATTATTTAATTCTCATTTCTCGTTAATTAACTAATTAGTTATTTTCACGTAGGGGGATCCTGGAACTCACTGTATCTACTAGGCTGGGTTTGCAATGACTCTTTATCCCCAGCTTCCGAAGTGCTAGAATTATAGATGACTTGTTTTTGTTTCTTTTCATTAGTTAAAAATCTCCTCCAGTTCTATTACTTATAAACAGTTCAAAATTAGTGTTTGACTTGAGCAAAAAAGTCAGATTTCTTTGGATGTGTAAAGAAACAACATGTGATCAAGGAGTCATAAGCAGTCAAGCCAGAAACTGTTTCGTGTCTCACTCTGTAACCCCGAATAGCCTCAGACTCAAGTCAATCTTCTGCCCCAGTCTCCCAAGCACTAGGATTATAGGTGCGAACCATTATACTTAGCCTATGTTTTCGGTTCATGCATGTATGTTTGCTTAGGTTCCTCTCTATGTATACATATATACAGTGAGTGTGTGTGTGTGCATGTGTGCGTGTGCATGCATTTACATTTATGTATAGGAGGCCCAAGGCTGACCTCTGGATTCTTTTTCAATATGTCTCCATTTTATTCTTTGAACCCAGAGCTCACCAATACAGCTGGTCTAATTAGCAAGACTCTGGATGGCAGTGCTGGCATTTCTGGCAGGCTACCAGTGCCCCAGTGGCAGGTACACGGACTCTGGAATACGAGCTCCTAGTCCTCATGCTTAAGTTCTAAGCACATTTCCCAAGGTGCCATCTCCCAATGTTTTTATTCATGTATCTCACTGGTACTAAACTTTCACAAAAGCTTAAATATGGAGCCCCCATACAATCTAGCAATTCCACTCCTTGGTACACCACTAAGAAGTGAAAACCTGCATTTACAGAAATACTTGTATATAAAGCTGGCGAGGTGGCTCACTGGGTAAAGGCTTTGTTGTCAAGCATGCGTGAGGTCCTGAGTTCGATCTCTGGGCCCCACAAAACAAAATGAAACAAACAAACAAACAAACAAACAAAACCCAACTAAACATTAATTAGCTGGTTACAGTGACACCTTTAATCCCAAGCATTCAGGAGGCAGAAGTAGGTGGATTCTCTGTATGTTCCAGACCAGCCTGCTCTACATAGTGAGTTCTAGGCCAATCAGAGTTACACAGTGAGTTTCTTTCTCAAACAAACAAGGAACAAATCCTAAAACTTAAAGTGTCAGTGTTTATAACAGCTGGAAACCAGAAACAGCCAATTATTCACTGATCAATGACTGCACAGATGGACTGCGGCCTAGCAATACATTGGAGTGTTCTTTGGAATATGCTATAATGTGGATGAACCTTGGAAACATTGTGTCAGATTAAAGGAGACCAATAGACTGCCTAACTTCATTTTAAAAATGTCTAAAACAGACAACTCAACCAAAAATAGACTGATGGGTTGGGATCAGAAAGCGACTTCCTTTGGCATGATGAAATGCTGTGGAACTGTCATAGATGCTGAACAAGTCTGTGAACATCTACAGCATTTACAAATGGCACGGTCAGTCACCCACTACATGAATTATACTCTTATGAGAGGGTGCAGTATCTTGCCCGTGGGACCTGATTCAGGGCATTCTCTTAGCCCTGGCTCCACCATCCTGGCCCCTGCTTACCGTGGTCCTTCTTCTCGGACACCTTGGAGAGCTCCATTGCACTGTCATCTGCTGCTGCTGCAGCTTCAGCATCTTTTGCCTCATCTTTCCCAGAATCACATTCTGTCTTAATTTTTTTTGGACTTCGTGGACTTTTTCTTCTATCTGATTCATCCTTATAATCGTCTGTATTATTTTTGGCTAAAAAGAATTACATGTATGGCAACAGACAGTTGTAATATTAGAACTTTATTTTTATTTTGTTTTTGTTTTTTGAGACAGGTGTGCAGCTCTGGCTGTCCTGGAACTTATTCTGTAGACCAGGCTGGCCTCAAACTCACAGAGATCTGCTGGGATTAAAGGTGTGTGCCACCACAGCCCAGCTTATTTTTATTCTTGTGTGTGTGTCTTTATGTAAATCTGTGTGCAGATGCCCTCAGGGGTGAGAAGAGGAAATCAAAATCCCTTAATAGCACGGGGCTATTAAGCTAGGAACCAAACTCTGGTTATCTATAAGCCCTCTTAACCTACGGTCTCCTAATCTAAGAACTGAATATATCTAGTTTAGATAAAATCCACCAAGTACTATGCAATAAGTATATTTCATTATTTCTAATTAAAAAAACAAAACCAGCAGGGCAATGGTGGCATATACCTTTAATTTCAGCACTTAGGAGGCAGAGGTAGGCGGATCTCTGGGAGTTCGAGGCCAGCCTGGTCTACAAGAGCTAGTTCCGGAGAAACCTTGTCTCAATAAAAACCAAAAATAAAAAAATAAAAAATAAAAAACAAAACAAACAAAAACCAAACCAAATGAAGTACTACATATGACATAAACAGAAGGGAGACATTTTTTTGAACTCTATAACTCAGAATACTGGTGCCTGTCATGGTGTCCCTATTCACTTCCCTTCTAGGTTTATGTGTGTCATAGTACTGAAAATGACAACTAGTATTGATTATAAAGTCTTGGGGTAGGTAGATCCAAAAAAAAAAAAATCCCTATTTTGAATATAATAATTACATGACTATTTTTAAAAATTACTTTCTCTTGTTTTTCTCTAACTAAAACCTTATAAATAAAGGTAATTTAAAAACCTTTAGTTTACGGGGCTGGAGAGGGCTCTGCTGTCAACAGCACTTGTGGTTTGTGCAGGACCTAGGTTCAGTTCCCAGCACCCACATGGTGGCCAAAAGTCATCTCTTAACTCCAAGTCCAGAGAACTGAATGTCCTCTTTGTGGGTTCTGTGGGCAAAGGCATGAACATGTGCTGCACATAGATAGCTGCACATAGATACATGAAGGTAAAACACTCATAAACATAAAATATAAATAATCTTAAATAAGAAAACTTTAGAACTTGTCAATTGGTAAATCCCAACAGTATTGTCCACATGCTATTAAAATTTTCATAAGGATACATTTATCTGAAATAAAGCCAGTAAACTATGAACTTCTAAGAAATACTTCTGGTTAGAAGTGGTCCTACAAACAAAAGAACCAGCAGCAGGGAAACAGTGAAGATCTCCTATTAGCTATAGCTACTGAAACAGTCCACTACTCACCTCCTTCAAAGGGCTTCCTGTAGTTCACATTGGTGTTGCCTGGTAATTTGGGAAGGAACCTATAAACATGTGTTTTACTAATCCAGCTCCAGCCTCCATACCCTGTCACTCTGTATTCCTCTCCTTTTTGTTTCCAAACCTGGTAGAATTGAAAACCCAATGGTTAAAGAAGCATCTGCCAAACACAGGCCAAGAATCAGGCAAACTGAGCCAGAGATATGGCAGAGTGGGCAAGGATACACAGGGCGAAAACAGGAGAACCAACTCCTGCCAATTATCCTGTAACCTCTGTCTGTGCATGCACTCTCACACTCACATAAATAGATAAGTATAATAATTAAAGAATCAGGCAAAATTAATTAAATTTGCCAAATAATCAATTTTCAGTTGGAATCTCAAGATTTATGACAGATTGTTAACACTGCTATTAAATTTAACAATGCTTTTACTTTTATTACTAATTTCAACAAATTGGTATCAAATTCTAAGAGAAAAATCAAGCTTACAAAATTACAAGATGTGTTCATACCACCTCATTAATTCAACAGTTACGAAGGAAAGCAGAGTGACTGCAAAGGCGCGCCCTGCAGGCCGCAGGCCCAGTTACCTGGTGCTTCACTGGAAACGTGTATTTTACCCACGTGGCCTGCTGCATCGTCTCTTCCTCCTCCTGTTTTTTCTCCTTTTTTTTAACTTTCTCCTTTTCTTCCCTTTCAATTGATGTCATCCTATGTAACCTAAGAATACACAGATTAAAAAAAATTAATTTTGAAAAAGGAAAAACATATGAATGTTATACTGAAAATTAGGAAGAAAACCAGAGAGTTCTTAGTTAGAACCCTACACCCCAGACATTCCCAACAGACAAAAATAAGCAGATGTGGCATTCCCTAAGGAGAGATCAGAACAGAAAACTAGCCATAAAGAGGAATAGCCCTTCTAAACACCTCCCCAAAGAAACACTAATGTTTTATTCTTGTACAAGCCAACACTCGAATACCCATGTAGAATCCACTCTAAATAGAACTAACACCACATGAACAACTCAGCCTAGGACTTCTAACCAGCAAACACAAACACCTTTATCCTCGTAGTGTGGGGATTAAAGCGTGGGTCTTCAGTGTGCTAGGCAAGCATTCTACCCATATCACAACACATTTTATTTTATTATTTTTGATTTTTTGAGACAGGGTTTCACTGTGTATCCTTGGCTGTCCTCAAACTAGCTATGTAACCAGGCTGGCCTTGAACTCACAGAGATCCACTTGCCTCTGCCTCCTGAGTGCTGGGACTAAAGTTGATGCCACCACCACCCAGTAGCACAACACAATTTTTAAAAATTAATTAAATTCAGTCTTGGTAGCAAAAGCCTGTCATCTCAGCACATGGGAGTCTGTGGTTATAGCAGGCGGGGACGTCCACTGAGATGCGGTCTCAAAGGAACAAGCGAGGAAACAAGCACTCTCCCTCCCCAACTTTTTCCTCTGTACTGAGATCTCAACATGCAGCAGCAACAGATACTGCCTGCTAGCGTGACAACTGCTGAGCAGAGTAGAAGGGGACGCCTGTTCCCTGTCTCAGAACTAGGGAGTAAAACAGGAGCTATCGCCACAGCAAGGTACAGCCTCAGGGATAGAACCAGGGTAGAACTGGGCCACCATCATCAGTTTCCACAGCTTCCATGTGTATTCCTGAGGGACTAGCTCCAGTTCAGACAATGACAGCGCAGATCATGCTGCTGACAGGCACCCTTGGGCTCTTGGTTTCTGTCCACAAGCAAACAGATACAAAGGCTTCACTTTGCTTTGGTGTAGTTCATTGTGATGTGTGCTGACCCTGAGTGAAGTTCTATTGCTTGGGCCACCACCACCAAAGTCTTTTTGGGGAAAGGCAACAACACAAAGAGTACAATTGGTAGTTCAATCCTATCTGTGAGACAGAAAGCCCTGGACACTACTGATGAACTGGAGACTTCAAAGAGCCCCATCAGGATAGGACCATGCAGCTACCGTTGTCAATCCACACTACTGGGGGGGGGGGTGAAGAGGGTGGCAGATTTTCCTTTCTCCATAGTCACCTGAGAGCCAGACCATAAGAATGAACGGTCAGCTCCACCCCTAATCTCCAGGCAGTGCTCAGGACTCTGTGCTGTGGTATTACTGCAGAGATACCATATAAAACATTGTGTGTCCTTCATGCTGAACATGGGGAGTAGCCCTCCATAGTCCTCCTCAGTGACGGGATGGCAGAGACTAGAAGTTCCTGTACTTGAAATGCTGACAAAAAGAAGCAAGCACAGGCACACCTGGGCCTGTCAGTCACAAACCCAACTGCTGCCCCATACATTTAAGCTGAGTATCACACTTACAACCTGGGTGGCAAACAATCCCATCCCACTGATTTCCAACTATGGCAGAAGTCACTGCTCTGTGTCTACTAGCCCTCCACACATATTTCCTGCACGATGCCTGTTCAGGTCCTGTGTCTCACTTGTACTGGACTGCTAGTCTTTTTCCTTTATAGAAGGTCTTTGTCAATTGAGAACATTTTCCATTTGTGGTGCAGATATTTTCCCTCAATTAGTCATCTCTCTTTTGAGTTTAATTACAATAATGGTTTTCCACGTAGAATTTTAAATATATGTGTTCAATTCCCTCCTCCATTGCACCTTTGTTTTATCTATCTATCTATCTATCTATCTATCTATCTATCTATCTATCTATCTATCTATTTATTTTGGTTTTTCGAGACAGGGTTTCTCTGTGGCTTTGGAGCCTGTCCTGGCACTAGCTCTGTAGACCAGGCTGGTCTCGAACTCACAGAGATCCGCCTGCCTCTGCCTCCTGAGTGCTGGGATTAAAGGCGTGCGCCACCATCGCCCGGCTCTAATGCACCTTTGTTTTAAATCTGTTTAAAAAGAAAAGTATCAGAACAATAAAATAACTTAATTCATGTTTAGTCTTTCTTCTAATTAGCACTGTGGGTTTTTTTTTTATTTGTATTGTATTTGTATTGATATTTTGCCTGCATATATGTCTGCGTGAGACAGTTGTGAGTTGCCAGGTGGGTGCTGGGAATTGAACTCAGGTCCTCTGGAAGAGCAGTCAGCGCTCTTACCGGCTAAGCCATCTCTCCAGTCCCAAGTTTTGTTTTTTAACCTTGATCAATTTGAGGCCTCTTCCCTGAAACATGTCCTCTTTGCTCAATGGCATGCAGTGTCCACAGCGGAGCTTCCAAGTGTCTTAGGGCTTATTTGAGAAATCCCTAAATGTACCATCCTGCTGATTCTGACCATAAAGTGCTCTGACAGCTTCCAATATTTTGTTATACTTTGAGAGAAGGTTCATGTATATTATTTAGCTCAGGCTGGCCTCAATCTTAATTCTCCACCCTCTGCTATGTAAAAAACGAAATTAATGATGTGAGTACCTCAATATAATACCTATTATATTTATTTATAATATATTTATTTATTTTATTACTTATCTAATGTGTAGATGTGAGAGCCTGAATGAGTTATTTGCACCTCATGTCTGTAGGGACTCAGAGGAGCCAGAAGACCACACCAGATCCCTGGTACTGGAGTTACAGATAGTTGTTAATCACCACCTGAGTGCTAGGAACTGAATTCAGGTCTTCTGGAAGAGCAACCAGTTCTCTGAACCCCCAAATCATCTATCTCTTCAGGGGTTTTGATGTTTGTTTCCTGAGATAGGATCTAATATATCCCACGATGGCATCAAGTTCTGGGCTAAGACTGCTCTGTATTCCCGGACCACATGCCTCCATGTGCCAAGCGCTGAGACTGAAAGCAAACACCACATGTCTGGCTTGTTACTTCCCCGTACTAGGATCTTACAAACTCAGGTCCTCGGGCTTGGCAGGAGCCTCGAGCAGAGGTACTCACTGCACCTAAGATGTTAACCGAGTATTGTGTTCACTTGTGTGTGGTGTACACAACTGTGTGTGTAGGCCAGAAGGCTGAGCTCTCAAACCTCACCAGACATGTAGTTTTGTACAGTGGACACTAACAGCTGACCACATCAGAGAGAGAGCAAGGGTCTGTGGATTGCTCACTCACAGTACAACATCTCTGTCACATCACTTCCCCTAAGGCTCAGGGGAAGAAGAGTGCGGAAGAAAGATCCTAAGTACCAGAGGCTGGGGAGAACTAGACCCAAACAGGGTCTTCCAGCAGGACCACAGCAGTGATGACAACTTACATTTCAGCATGGAGACTTTCTGGCCTTCTCCCCTGAGCCATGATCCCCAAGCCCCACAGGGTCTTACCAATTGGCTTGGACCTTGCTGTGTAGATCAGGATAGCCTCAAATTCACAGAACTCTGTCTACCTCTACCTCACAAGCATAGAGATTGAGGGTGAGTACCATTATGCCCAGCTCAGCTTATCCTTGTTGTTTTTTTTATTTTTTTAGGTGTAGCCCAGGCTGGCCTCAAACTCATGATCCTCCTGCCTCTGCCTCCTTTAGCAAATCCTACCGGCGTGCGCCACCACAACCGGCTCAGCTTGTCCTTTTAATTCAGTTTTACTAATATTTATTTCTAAATAAATCTTAATTATCTTACCAAATTCTACCCCCAAAAATCCAACCACACGTTAATGAAATTTCATAGTGACAGGACAAAACCTGACATCACCGAGAAATTTATTCTTCTTGTTTTGTTTTTATGTTTTTGCCTTTTTTTTTTTTTTTTTTTTTTGGGTATGTGTTGGGGGTAGGGGTCCAAGGCAGGGTTTCTCTGTGTAGCCCTGGCTGTCCTCAAACTCAGAGATCTACCTGCCTTCACCTCCCAAGTGCTCCATGACATTTGGCTTAAATTGTTTGGTTTGGGGACAGTCTTGTTCTGTACCTCAGACCCTGTGGCCTACACTTCCCCAAGTGATACCAGTACAGATGTGAGCCACCACATCATTATAAAATAAAACATGCTTAAAGGGCTGGAAAATACATTTTCATTGTAAAAAGTTAGGGGGTTACACCACTCAAGTGACCCAGTAGGAGGGCAGACAGACTGACTCTTGGTGCTTTAAAGTGTTAAAAAGTATAACACGTTTGCAACAATGATTCTTGATAGTTTATCTTTTTGTTTAGACGGGATCCTGGAACTTGAGATTCTCTTACCTCAGCCTCAGTGCTAGAATTAAGGGAATATAAAACCACATCTGACATAGCTACACACACACACGTTTGTTTATTTAGCTTACAATTCTAGGTAAAATCAAAGCCTTGTGTGTATAGTTTGGTCCTCAGAATAATTTTTACATTTTTTATTCTTATTTTCTAAAGTGTGTTTGCTTCTGCGGACACAGGTGTGCTTGGGAATGCACATGCAGCTGGAGGCCAGAGGTGGACATCTAACACCTTATTAATATATTTATTGACAGGGCCTCTCAATGAACCACTGTTTCAGCTAGACTGGCTGGTCAGAGAGCCTTCATGATGTGTCTATTTCTCAAATATCTGATCCCTAGCAATGGGCTTACAGGTGTGTGTGTGTTGGGAAGTGAACCCGATCCTGTGGAAGGGCAGCAAATGCTCTCATTCTTACTTCTAGTGCTTGCTCAAGTACACAGCTGAGTCTACCTGGTAGCTATATGATCTTTGGCCAGACATTCAAGTCTACAAAGAGAAATAAAGCCTGACCTTTAGCATAGTTTTGGGAACATTTTAGGATAAATGAGTAAATGTGACTTCTTAGGGTTAGAGATGGCAGCAGTTAATACAAGGCTGCTCTTGGAAAGACTCTGGTTTGGCTTCCAGAACCCACTCAGCTAACAAGAGTCTGTAAATCCAGCTTCAGGGTGTTCTAATACCTTCTTCTGGTCTCTGCAGACACCAGAAATAAACATGATGAACAAACATAGATGTAAGCAAGCAGACACCGGATACAGACACACACTCTTTCATCTTGTCAAAAATGCTCTTCACTTGTAATATCTTTTAATATGTATGTTGGACTGGCAAGTTGGCTCAAGGGGCAGAGTCACCTGTCAAGAATAAACTTCTCTCCATCTATTCATACCCATGGCATGCACAAGTCCACACACATATATACACATAAAAGATAAAAATTTAATAAAAAATATATTTGATCTCGTTTCATCTTCATCACAGTCTTGCATCCTGGGAATTAATGGAGACTGGGAAGAGATATAGTCTTTACTGTGACCTCTTGGGCTATTCCGTAATTATTAATGATCTAGCATTTCAGAAATATCCAATACTCATCAATCCCAAAACTCAGAGTTCACTCACCTTGTGTGTCCTAAAGACTCCCGCCATATTGGCAGCATCACAACAGGTTTAACTGCACACTCCAAAATTGCAAGAGCCAAGGCAAACTCTCTGGGTTTGCTACACATCTGAACGGCCTTGATCCAGTTAGCCCTGCATTTCAGAAGAAAGAAAGCATTTCACTCCATTGTTCTTAACTGAAAAACACAATAGTCACAGTCTACTACAACTCAGATGAGAAAGGGTTCTATGTGGCAGAAGTGCACACACAGGCACACCAAGAGGGCTTAGCTCAGAGCACTGGAGATTTTATACACAGGAGCAACTCCAGGCATCATCCAGGCCCCTCAATTCCTTGACGCACAATATTTTTTAGCTCTGGTCTCCATTTGACTCCTTCTGATACTTAAAGTTATCCAAGAATCAATTTTAGGTAATTAGCATATTTACAGCAATATATGAACTTTAGTTTCCTTTACCTGTGTGAAGCCCAATTGGGATGAAGAAAGGATGAAGGGATGTTGCTCTCCAGCTGCGTGATGGTCAGTCTCAATGTAGATATGGTAAGGACTTTGGACCCGTGGACAGATCCATTCCATTTGAACTCCCCAGCTGGAGAGAGACAGAACTTATGTGCAAGGTGCCTCCTCTTGTCGTGGTCCTCCCTGTGTTGGTGTTTATTCAGAGCAAAGGAATTGGTAGAATACTGATTGTGGTAGACACGATACTTCCCTTCTTGTCCCAGTTTAAAATAATTGTTGATATTCCCTTTCATGACCACCTCCTTTTTGGTGCTCAACCGTGAAACTTCTCCTTGGGAGTTAACTACCAGCACCTGATGAGGAAAATCAGAATGTCATTATTCATGCCAAAGAGGCAGATTTTGTCTGACCAACTGTCTTTCAACAATTGTAATCAATTGTTCCAAACACGAGATAGCCTATGACTGAGAGTTTAAAAGTAAACTTATGACTAAATTTAAAAGTAAAAAAAAAAAGGGGGGGGGACCTAAAAAAATTGAAAAGAAGCTAAAGTGAGGATGGAGCTAGGCTGGGTGTCTTATACCTGTAGAGCCAACATTCAGTAGGCTGAGGCAGGAAGACCATGAATTCAAGCCTTAGCTAGGGCTAGCTACATAGGAAGACTGTCTCAGGGCACAGGACACTTGGTAAAGATACTTGTCACACAAGTCTGGTGACCCATTTTAAGCCACAGATACCACAAAAGCGTGGAACAAGAGAATTAACTTCACAAAGTTGTCTTTTGACACCCCCTCATTAACCTGAAGGCTTGTGCGCACACACCTATTTCTGGTCTATAAAGGGTCACACAGAGAAACCCTGTCTCGAAAAACAAACTAACTAACTAAAGGTGAAAGTTGGCAATTTATAGTTAAATAAGGAAGATATAACTGGAGAAAGAAAGGAGTGATTAGACACCACTGAGCACGTCCACGAATCTCAGACACACACTATCAGTCTATCAAACTCCAGCACAGAGTTTATCGAAATAGGAGAGCACTACACACACTACCCCCCCCCCTGCATCCTCTCCCCACAAATAGCCAACAATCCTCTACTGCTGTTCTTTTCATTATTCCAACTTTAGTTGCTCTAGGCCCTGGGGTCTTTAAAATAATGTTTCCACAAAGCTGGGCTCAATCTTTCGGTGGACTATCAAAATCAATACTGGTTGTTTACTTTTCTCCACTGACGTAGGAGGGAACGTCAGGGGTTTAGATAGGGCCTGAGTTGGCCAGGCTTGCCTCAGACTGGCTGTATTCTTCCCTGCTTCAGCTTCCTCAGTGGTTCAGTCCTGTTGGACTCCCCAGGAAATCATCAGAGACACAGCTGTCATCATTCTGTGGGTGCAGCTAGGCGAGCTGAGCTCGTGGTGTCAGGTCTGATCATCTGCTCTAGCAGATCAAGCGACAACTGTTCTTCTAGTGGTCACAGGAAATGGGGTTGTGGTGGTGCAAGTCTTTAATCCCAGCACTGGGAAGGTAGAGGTAGGTAGAACTCTGTCTGAATTTGAGGCCACCTTGGTCTACATACCAAATTCCAGGTCAGCCAGAGCTACACAGTGAGATACTATCTTCTAAAAACAAAACAAAACAAAACAAAAACCTAACAGAATTATACTCGATTAGCTGATTCTAACATCATCTGCTCACTGAATTCTAATAAATGGGACTAAATTTGTGTGTATAAATTTCTTTGCCACAATACAAGACTTACAGTTTTGTTCTTGGTACTCACTACATTAAAGAAAACACAATTCAAAACTAGGTTTATAAATTTCATGTCCTTTTTTCTTTTTAAAATAATATTTTACGGTAATCCCATATTTTTTTTTTTTTTTTTTTTTTTGGTTTTTCGAGACAGGGTTTCGCTGTGGCTTTGGAGCCTGTCCTGGAACTAGCTCTGTAGACCAGGCTGGTCTCGAACTCACAGAGATCCGCCTGCCTCTGCCTCCCGAGTGCTGGGATTAAAGGCGTGTGCCACCATCGCCCGGCTGGTAATCCCATATTTAATGTGTGTCTGACTGTGGGTGTTGGCATACTAGTGCAGGTGCCCTTGGAGCTGGAGTTACCAGTTGGGATGTAACCATTAGAAGAGCAGCCAGTGCTCTTAACCTCTGAGCCATCTCTCCTGTCCACGATCCTAATTATTCACAGTACACAGAGTTTTGTTTTAAACAGAACACACCTCTTTGCCCTCCTTAAACAATTTGTTTGCTTCATGGGCCGCAGCTGCCACCTGCTGGCTCTTGAGCTGACTGAGTTTGCTGTCTGGGTTCCGCAATCTGGTGATGATGCGAGTGGAGCCAGATGTTCCTCTCCCAGCTCCAGGGGACTCGACGATTTCTCCATTAGACTTCTCCAATCTGAAATCCCCTGTTACCAAATGAAAATGCCACAAAGTGATTGCTGACAGGAAGTAAATAACTAAGAATGCCTTATTTATCCAACCCTTACATGCCATATATATTTAAAGTCCAAGAGAAATAAGCAGAATAAGTCCTTTCACAGGCAAAGCATGTCCTCAATCCTTGAATGTTTTTGTCAACAGCAAAGATCAAAAAGCAAAAATACTGTGTGCCATTCATTATTTTGCAGAAAACAGTGTTACCTGTTTTGAAACTCATTTACTGGAGAGGAGGGGTCTCCAAAACCGTGCAAATAACAAACATAATAACTCGAATGCATACAAAATGCTGTCTTGTATATCTAATGTGCATTTGTATATTAAAAGGCTGGAGTTAATTTCAGAAAGATTTTCCACTTAAGTAGTAATAGTCTTGAATTTTAGAAATGCCAACTGAATTTTTCCCTAGAGTATATAATTATTTGTGAAAACCCATTACAATTATTTTAACATAATAAAGATTTCTCAACATCTCCTTTATAACTTCATTTTTGATGGTGACAGTCTGAATGCCCAGATACAATTTCTGCTTTCTATATACACAAATTTCACATTGGATAGTGAACATACATACCCAGCCATTCATCACTGTACATTTTCCATTGTTCAGAAAATTGAGTAAGACCTAATTTATAATTTAAAGCTTAAAAAAAGAAATTAAGCAGTGTAGCATTGGTAAATCCAAGGATGGGAATTTCGTATTACATATATGGTGGCATTTTAGGCAAGTAGAGACAGATGCAAATGGGGAGGCTATCTGTTCATTTCAGGGAATTGTTTGGTATGTTGGCTCAATAGGGTTATGGATCAAAGGTCCGGCCTTTGGAAGCAACGATAGCACCCAGAGAGAACTGGACAGAAGACCCCACCATCCCACTAGGCAGCTTTCCCAGGCAGTTGTCACCCTGTTCCATTTTGAGCTTTTAAGTATGGCTTCTCTTCTCTGTTTTGTTCTCTTCTCTGGGACTGAACTGCATGTACTGGACAGAACCCTTACCTTACTATTCTGGTTTTTCTATTAGTAAGCAGGAAGGGTATGAATTAGAGGCTCTAACTTGTACCTCTATGGTAGAAAGACTGTTACTTGCAGGGAGCAACCCCCACCCCCCAATACTCCAGAGCAGACATGAGAAGAGCAAATGTTGAGGAAGCTGACAACCTGGCTTAGCTTCCTGAACCTGACAGTACACCCGAGGCTTTCACCAGCCCTAGACGCTCCTTTTGAGGCCACTAATAAAATGTCATTTCTGTTTTTAAGCGAGGTAGATTTCTGCCAAAAGGAGTTAGTCCTAAATAATCCAGCAAGTATTTTAAGACTTAGTCTACAAAATATACCACTGAGCAAATTGGGCAGGCTGGAGAGCTAGTGATCCTGAATACTGCTATCTTCTCTTAGACTCTCCATGTGCTGGGGATTTAACCCAAGGCTCTCAACTCTTATGACCATTTATTATATCCTGCAATAGACTTTATAGATGCTCTCTTGGTTTTAGGCCTCACTTGTTGAAAGAAGAGAAGGAATAGCAAGAGCTTTCTGAAAGAAGCCCCCCAGTGCGCAGCTAGAATTCAATGCTGCTCAGAATTAACCCTCTGCATTTGCTAGTTCAGCAAAAATAAAGCGAAGAACAACCTCATCTGTAAGCATCACAGCTGAAGACATGGCAAGGGTAGGTCCTCATGGAACACAGGCTACCCAAGTCCACACTGCTGCCATTAAGAAGTCAACCTCTACAGGCAGCCTGTTGGCAAAATAGTCATCTGCTCTAAACCAGCCCCTCTGGCAAGCATAAGCAAAGGGCAAAAAAAAACTACTGGCCCACCAAACATAATGAGGAAGCAGAAGGGCTCCTGTCCAAGAAGCCTGAGGCAAGTTACTAAGTACTAGGTACGAGTGGGAATCCCTACAAATCTACAAGGGAATGTTGTTATACTGACATGGGGAGTAAGGGCAGGGAACTCTCCAACTTTGCCAAGTTACTGTGTATGATTGTTCAGCCAACAGTAATTCCCAAGAACCCATACTGTGTAATAGCTAGCAAAACCTAGGCTACCACAATGGAATGGCCCCCAGAAGAACCTCTTGCATGCATCTCACTTCTCATACATTGTCACCATATCAAATCTACCCAAATAGGCCCTCTATTGTCAGGACAATAAAGTGAACAACAGCTAAATTCAGAATTTCATATGGGTTATATAAACTTAAGACATACCCAAGCCTGTCAAACAATGCATAGCACAGAGAAATCTTAGATGGGGCTTAAGATATAATTATATACAACTACTGGGCGCAATAGTGGGCCAAAGATTTTTAGACATTTTCAGGTGAGCGTCAGAGAGAGGCAAGAGGCACTGTGAACTGATGGATGGGAACAAACACGGGTGACCACGCTGTGCTGAGCGACCTAAGATGCAACCACAGCTCTCTGCGTGGTCCTATCTTTGAAACAGCCCTTGTTCTTTAAAAATTCATTCCTACCCATTTCAATCATATACTTTTGTTGGAGCCATCAATAATACCTTGCCTGCCCTGGCCACAGGTGTGGAACAATATGATCCAAGATAAGCCACTCAAATTCCTTCCTCAAAGACTTTTGATTTGGAGCAGGAGTGGGGGCTTTGGGCCACAGACCTTGGAAAGACATGAGAACAAATTGCTGGTGCCATCTTACCTGCAACTTGGAAAAAGCCTGTCTGTATTAGGAGAGAATTAAATTATCACACAAATTTAAGTTGACTGAAAATGGGGGAGGGGAGGATAGAGCAGTGGTTGTACCACTGGGTCCACTTATGCTTCAGGAGAACATGAATTTTCCCAATTATACAAGCTAATTAAAGTCCCTCTACAGTTGGTCATTTACAATTGGAAAAGTCCTAAGTAAAAGACATCTCCAACCTTATGTCATATCTGAAATTATACTCAAGATAAATTTAAACCAATGCTACAGACTTATGGAAAATTACTGTAAATATTTATTTTCATGAGATCATCTTTCTTTAAAAAAAATACAACACACAGGGAAAATCTGCAGAAAGAGATGAAATTTAACAACATAAAAATTAAGCACAAGAAAGTAATAAGCACAAATATGAAGCAGATATTAATGACTATAATACATAAGGCAATTCTAAAACTTATAAAAAATATTAAAATTCTCTAGAAAAAGCAAGCAAAAACAGGAATCAACAAAACACAGAATATTAAACACATAAAAAGAAGCAACCACATTCATAAGCGGAAATAAGCAATTTTTCCATTAAATACATTCTTACCACTGTCAAAAAAGATAAATGGTGTTAAATTTAGATGTGCAAATAGGGAAACATACAAGTATGGAAATTAGTAGGTTTGTCCTTCTGGGTGATGAACTAAGCAGTAGCCTCTATTATCTGTAAAGGGTACCTACCATTTGACCAGTCAGTCATTTCATTCAGTTTCCTACACTGCCAGAAACACTTGCAGAACACAGAGACACGTGTGGAGACGGGTAGAAAGCACCACCATGGTGACGGCCAAACACCACGCAGCAGCTAAGAACAATGCATTTGACTCTAACCTGAGGAGTCCCTACCATGTGTCACTATGTGAGAAAGTGAAGAAAAAAAAACAACCCATACACACACACAAAAAAAAAAAACAAGATGCAGATTAACACATGCAGAATGATCCAATTAATATATTAAAAAAAAAGAAAAAAGAAAACCAAAAAAAATTTGTAAGCATACAGATATGAAAGAAATGAAAAATACAAAAAACTGATGGTGCTTATACTTCAGGAGAATGAAAAGGTTTCTACTTTTCTCCTCTTGTAGGATTTTTTTGTAAAGCAAAAACAGTGAGCTCATGTTAATGGGGGGGAAAAAAACAAAAACAAAAGCACAACAAGAGACACCAATTCTTTCCAAACCACTAAAACTTTTATTTAAAAAATTGAAAATCTTTAAAGAAAAAAAAAAAAACAAAACACAAAAACACCTCTCCCCTGAGTGGCTGAGTGTGCTCTTACCTATCTCTTCCTGAGCAGAGACAGGTGTGTGGGAGTCGCTCTCCCCAGCGCCAGGGTCATCAGCTGCCTTAGCAGAGTCGCTCTGGGAAGAGCTGAGTTCACTGCTGCTACTGCTCTCCAGATTAGGCTGGATGGAGGTAGTGGTAGCACTAGTGTTACTGCTGTCACATGTCTTGTTAGAGTCTTCTAGAAAAATAAAATATCTGATTTTTACATTGAAAAAAATCACAACAAAATCTAAATGTCAGAAAAGCACTTAATGGTTGTAGGACTTCACCACGATGCTGACAGTAGAAAGCAAAGCTGACCATGGAGGAATGTGGTATCCTCTGAGTGAGAGGAAGTTGGTAAGCACTGCCCCCATACAAGTCCTATAAAAGCTTTCCGACCACTGATAAACAGTCTCTCTATCATCATCCAGCACAAGCAGATAACTCCCAACAGTCCAGAGTCAAAGAAAAAGCAGCCAACACAACAACCACCAAACACAACTCAGGGCACATCAGATAGGAAGAAGTGGTTTTGCAGAGAAAAACACTCAAAGCAAGAAGCTTATATTCTCACTTTTCAAGAATTTTCAAAGATCTCATTTACAAATAGAATTGAAGAGGATTCTTTCTTTACCTGTAAGGTTTTCTAAGTGTGGTTACCTTTCCTGGGTAATTCCACAGCATCACTAGCAGTTTAGTTCCTAACCAATACAGGAATTAGTACCAGGAAAAAATGAACGCCATGGGAGTTCAGAAACTAAGTCTGTTTGCATTTGCCAACAACAAGGTACTCTATCACTAAGTAAAAACAACTGACATTAGGTCACACCAACTACATGAAATATAGTTACAAATGAGGAAAGGCATTAGATCTCTGACTGCACCCAATATGAGGTTACGATAGCATATAGAATTGAGAATACAGGAATAATCACAAAGGAATGAAAGTTGCCTTTAAACATGTGGAAATATGACCACTTCATTCAAGCCAAGAGAATGCAAACTGAAACTACAGGGAAAGGTAGGCCCTGTGCTCACACCTGTAAATCCCTAGGCTGAGACAGGAAGATTGTATGAGCGTGAGGCTAATTGAGGCTCAAACAAACAACTAAACAGAACAGAAAAGGCAGTCAGGAGGTGGTGTCACAGGCCTTTAATTCCAGCACTTAGGGAGGCAGAGGCAGGCAGATAGATCTCTGTGAGTTTGAGGCCAGCCTGGCCTATAGAGTGAGTTTCAGGACAGCAAGAGTTACACAGAGAGACCTGTCTCAACAACCCCCTACAAAACAAACAAACAAACAAACAAACAAACAAACAAAAAAACCCAACCCAAAACCATAACAGAAAAGAGCCATACAGAAATAATGTCAGTACATCACAACTGATACTTGCGAATTCTAGACACTGAACCCAGATGCACACAGTAAATAAAAATAATGCTGTCTTTCAAACTAACACCACCCAACTTCCGAGTCTAGCCTTCCTTCATCTGAGCCACAGGAAATATTACAGATCTCTGACTACACCATAGGATGGTTACTAAGGCATCTGTCTACTTTATATTCGGATCCTTTGTTTTTTTGGCTACATCTGTTACTTTTCCTTTTACTGAACTCCCTAAAAGTGATACTGCTCTCTGTTGGGATGTTACATAAAGGTAAATCTTGAAAATGGTTGCATGTGGGCTGGAGAGATGGCTCAGTGGTTAAGAGCATTGCCTGCTCTTCCTAAAGGTCCTGAGTTCAATTCCTGGCAACCATATGGTGGCTCACAACCATCTGTAATGAGATCTGGTGCCCTCTTCTGGCCTGCAGGCATATACGCAGACAGAATATTGTATACAAAATAAATAAATAGATAGATAGATAGATAAGATAGATAGATAGATAGATAGATAGATAGATAGATAGATAGATAATCTCAAAAAAAAAAAAGAGAAAATGGTTGCATGTCTAGATTTTAAATCTTCTTATTAAGGCCTGGAAAGATGGCTTGGCTCATAAAGGCGCTTTCTGTCAAGCCAGACCATGTGAGTCCCATCCCCAGGAACCACATGGTAGACTGGTAAACAAACTTTCACAAGTCATACTATGCTGTTCCCTGAGCTCTACCAACATGCTTTGGCACACCTTAGCCCACAGTAAATAAATAAATGTTCATGTCACAACGTTTCTGCTCTAGGGGCTGCAGATACAGCTCAGAGGCTTGGAGCACTCAGTGCTCTTGCAGAGGACCTGACTCTAGTTCCCAGCACCTACATCAGCTGGCTCACAACTGCCTCTAACTCTGGCTCCAGAGGATGTGATCCCTCTTCTGGTCTCTATGGGCACCTGCACTCACATCAACTCTCACTCATTCAAAAGAAAAACTTCAAGCCAGGTGGCACACCTTTAATCCCAGCACTTGGGAGGCAGAAGCAGGTGGATCTCTGTGAGTTCGAGGTCAGACTTGTCTACAAGAGCTAGTTCCAGGAAAGGCTCCAAAGCTACAGAGAAATCCTGTCTCGGAAAAACAAAAACAAAAAAACCCAAAAAACTTCAAAAAAACAACAACTTTTCTACTATAGAAAGTAAATGCCAATCCGAAGGTAGTATAGCTTGGAAATATTATTAAATATAATGCACATTTCAAAATAATTAAGATACTAATTCAAAAGAAAATATAAAATTTGGATGCTCCTGGTAAAAATGAACTGAAAAAACCTGAGAGGCTGAGGGTAACTGAGCACTTGCCTAGCATGCTAAGCTATGGGGCTCGATCCCTGGTACCACAAACAAGTCAGAAAGTCACTCTCAAAGCAAACAGCTGCAAATAATTTTAAACAACTTACAATGGAGGAGGAAAGAGACTTGCATTAAAACAATACAATTTAAAATTTTGACTTAACTGTCTTATGTTGTACCCAACAACAAATGTGTGTGTTTTCATCAAGCACAAATCAGACATTTATCAACGTCAAACTCACACTGGGGATATAACTCAGTGCTTGTCTCTTGACCACAGGCTCTGAGTCCCACACCCATCACCACCCAAAAAGAATTAACTGCAGTCATGCAGAGGGAAACTGAAGTCATGAGAGCAAGCACAGGAGGGCATCACAGCCTTGACTTTCAGAAGCTGGGCCATCCAAGATGAAAAAAGCAAAGAAAAGAAAGCAAAGAAATAAGAAAGATCAGAGGCTAATTAGTCAGAGGAAAGCGTGTGCATGCAGCCAGTTCTCTCCTTTATTTTACTTCAGTTCTGGAGAATGAACTCACATGGTCAGCTTTACCCAGCAAGAGCTATGGAACCATCTTCGCCTGCCAACATGATCTCTGAACTACTTTCTCACTGGTCTGGGACTCTCTGAGTAGGCTAGACTCCCTGGCCAGTCTTCCCAGCACTGAGATTATCTGTTATCATGCCTGACTTTAAAGATTCTGGGGCATGAACTCAGGTCCTTTCAATGCCTGAACTATCTCTCCAGCTCAAGGTGACTACCATTGGTAAAGTGTATTTATTATTAGTGGGGAGGGAGCAGGCACGTATATAGCGCAGGACACATGTTGAGTTCAGGTGACAACTGTCAGGAGCTGGTTATTGCTTTCTACCATACGTTCCTGGTAAGTGCTTTTACACACACTGACCATCTCACCACCTCATCCACTGACCAGAGGGGGCATCAACAGTGACAACAGAGGCTGGTTGGGGGCTTCACAAAGCACACAGCACCCTCCCAAGAACAGTAACACAATTACTTGCTGAACAAGAAAGAACAGAGAGAAGCAGAAGGCACAGGAGACAGCAGCGCGCCCTCCCTGGAGGCCAGAGCGCACTCCCAGGTCTACTGCTACCCAGCAGGATGCAGTCATCAAGGACTCCACTCTACTTTGTCATGTATTCCCATCAGACTACAGAGTCTGAAACTTACTGTAATATCAACTACTTGGTACAAGTACAAAATAAAGGCTGACAAGATGGCTCAAAAGGTAAAGGTGATTGCTGCCAAGCCTGGCAAACTGTGTTCAATCCCCAGGAAGGAGAAACTGTCTCCATCAGGTTGTCCTTGGATCTGTGTATCTGCCATTACATGAGCATGCGGCACGCATGTGCACGTGTTCATCCACATTTGCCCACACAAAATAAATAAATAAATGTAAAATAATCTAAAACAGCACACAAAGACTAGAATCAACCAAATTTGGTTTAAAAACATACCAGTTATATTAAACCTGAAGCCCTAGTACAACTAAGATTTACATTATAATTAAAAAGTAACAAGCGGGCTGGAGAGATGGCTCAGAGGTTAAGAGCACTGGCTATTCTTCCAGAGGTCCTGAGTTCAATTCCCAGCAACCACATGGTGGCTCACAACCATCTGTAATGAGATCTGGCGCCCTCTTCTGGCCTGCAGGCATACATGCAGACAGAACACTGCATACAAAATAAATAAATAAATAAATAAATAAATAAATAAATAAATAAATAAATAGAGCTTTAAAATGAATTTTTTTTAAAAAAGTAACAAGCATGGAAGTTGTTTTTCCCACATTACTTCAGCAATAGTACTCAATATTTAAAACTTTTAACCCTGAATATGTGGAAATGAGAATAAAACTGACGAAAACCTAGAAGTACTTAGCTATTGAAACAAATTATAAACCTGTGTTCCTTCAGCTCCTAAGGAAACACTCCTGGGAAACGCCACTTTTCTCACTGACAGCTCTATTTTCTAAACAGTTCTAATTTTAAGAAAGTTCTTAATAGTCAATCAGAATATTCCCTTCTAGTTTCTACTTTGATGACGTCACATTTCAGAAAGCCTGATCCTTACTGGCTCCCCAGTTCAGTGCCCCAAATATTGCAGGAATATTAGTTTTTCAACTGCCAAACTGTATAATGTTCTGGGTTTAAATGATTTTTTTTTTAACTTTTTGTGTTTTGATGCAGGGTCTCACTTCATTAACCCCAACTAGCCCTGAGTGCCTGCCTGCTTGCCTGCCTCACTAGCCCTGAGACTACAGACTGCACACCACACACCCAGGCAGCTCTGCTTCACTGGCATATAGGTTCCAGATTTCCCACATCTTAATGAGCCCAGTCCCCCTATTATCAACTGTGTCAGATGCTCTGCTGACAGCTGGGGTTCACGTGGAGCCTGTACACAACCTAAGCTTTCATTGGGGTTTTCAACTAGCTGCCAAAATCTTTCACAATCCAATCAAAAATCTGGAGGCTCTTAAAGGGGTGGATGGCACTGACTTATGGGCAGAAGACCTAGAACGCACACCTTTTAAACAGCAGTGTGTCAACACAGCCGGCACATCCCAGCACAACTAACACAAAGCAATACTTTCATAGTCACAGAAAAGGACCTCTAAGGATTTCTTCCAACTATGACATTTTTTTGTGATATTATTGATACTTACTTTTTGATTTTAATCATCTGACTTATATATGTGAGTATATACACATGCACACACACATATACACACACACGCTGTAATAAAAACACCTTTGGATTTCTTGAAAAAGCAAAAAGGTCATAATTATACATTCTCAGTATGATAACTTACTCCAATGAAGTTTAAAAAGGTTAAAGTTAAAATTACTGGTTAGCATATCAATGCACCTTGCAGAAATGTTGGTGATAATGGATTCTCTGGTAATATTATGATCTGACATGTAGCACTACATGAGCACATGCAAACAGAAAATTAATGTGTTAGTATATACAGAGCCAGAAGGGCCATGTCACTCAACAAGGAAACAGACATTACTATGTAAGTAACTCAAATCAAATCTCGGCCAGGATGGTCTGGTGACCAGGCATATAATTCCATTTAAGAAATACAAGCATGGGGACTAAGAGGGAGTTCCAGGCACTAACTGCAAGACCATCTGCCAAACATCAATGTTAGGTGACAGTTTAGCAATCAGGAATGGCACTGTGAGCAAGCGGCATGGATGAATGCAGACTTTCAGGTTCTAGGTGACATGCAGCTTTTACTGCAAAGGGAAGGGTTCCCCCCCCCATTACAGAGGCATTGGTACACTGCCCTCTGTACCTGGCACATCCGGGGGGAGCTCAGATGCCACCTTCTTCTCTGTCATGTTGCTGCTATCATGGGTTTCTGAGAGACAGCCCTCGGGGCTCCTCCCTTCACAGGGACTAGTCTCTTCTGAAGAAGCATTAGCTGTGTTGTCGCCAAGATTTGCTGGCACAGAGTTACCTCTATCCCCAACTTCTGTTGGCTCTACAGCAAAATGCACAACAAAACTTTAAAGATATGCTTTAAAATTGCTTTGGGACAAGTGGCCACATTCAGTCAACTATGAAAAATCATCAATCACCAAAAAACCTGCTTCTCTTTGATGGCCGTTTTAAAGCAGTTCAGACTCTGGGATAGCTTTGCAAATGAGCCATCCAAAGACAAAGATATTAAAATATTAAGGAGGTTTTAGAGTTAATTTTTTAAGAACACATTTTTTAATCACATACCAAAGTATATTCTGGTATAAAAATAGTTATTTTTTCATCAACAAATTTCAAGGGATGCCAACTTCTTAGGGAATATTTATAACATTATAGCAAATCCATCAGTACATAAAACTCATTCCAATGGTTGTAATATCACAAAGGAGAGACTCTCTTAAATATCTTTAGAAATCAAAAATAGCTGTCTGCTCTAAAAATTTCCATTTCCATTTTCCAAGTAAAATTGGAGGTTTCAAACAAATGGCATTAATAAAATATTTCTTTTAAACCAAGTAATTCTTTTACCCTCAGGTTTTCCTTGCCCAGGCTCTTCACCCAAGGCTTTGTTGTCACTGTCCTTCTCCAGGGACTGGTCTTCCAAGTCCTCCCTGTTCTTCTCGGCATCTCTGGAACTGTCACTCTCGACCTCATTCTTGTCTTTTTCTGTTTCTTCTGGGCTCTGATCACAGTCAATATCTTCCCCTCTTTTGATTCTTAATGAGTCCAAAATTTCTTCTATAATGAAAAATAGATGTAATTGTTTTCTTCTCGTAGTCAAATTTACTAACAAATGACACTTAGGAATTTTAATGTTTGTTAGGCTTGGTGGTGCACACCTTTAATCCAAGCACTCAGGGTTCAAATGTAGGTAGATCGAGTACAAAGCCAGCTTGATCTATTCAGCATGTTCCAGGTTAGGACAGCCAGGGCTACATAGTGAGAACTTGATTTAAAAAAAAATAAAGTTTACTGTTTAATATTTTTAAGTCTTTAAACCAGTTAGAAGACCTGAGCTTGAAACCCCAGCCTCCACATAAAGCTGGGGGCAATAGCTCACTTTGAGGGTGTGAAGGAAATACCTGCAGCTTGTTGGCTACTCAGCCTAGGAAATCAGCGAGCACCAGGCTCAAAGAGATTGTGTCTCAAATAATAAAGAGCTGGAGAGATACAGCTCAATGACTAAAGCACTTGCTGCTCTTGCAGAGGACCCAAGTTCAGGTCCTAGCACTAGTGTCAATCAAGAGGCTCAGACCAGCCTGTACCTCTAGCTCTACTCTGGTCTCCTGGGATGCCCACACATAAATAATATTTTTAAGAAGATCTTTAAGGTTACATATGGTGGTGCACACCTTTAATTTCTGGACTCAGGAGGGAGAGGTAAGTGAATCTCTAAAAGTTTGAGGGTAGCTTGATCTATACACTGAGTTCCAGGACAGCCAGGGCTACACAGTGAGACCCAGCCTTTAAAAAAAAAAAAAAAAAAATTGTGAGGGGACAAAATAAAACAACCCACATTTACAAAGCTCAATTAGAGCAGGGCACCTCATTTTTAGAAAATAAATCCTAGAATCCTACCTATAAAATTAACTTTCTTTGTAAAGATGAGATGGCAAAGGCAGAAGACAGTGAAGCACACCTCTAACCCAGGTGTATCTGGACTACATGGCAATATTCGGCCTCAGAGAAAACAATCTGACTCTTAAAACTGAGACCTGGGGGGCTGGAGAGATGGCTCAGTGGTTAGGAGCACTGGCAGTTCTTCCAGAAGATCAGGTTTAATTCCTAGCTCAGAAGAGTTCCTCAGGATCTGACACCTTCACACCAATGCACATAAAGTTAAATAAACTATTTTAAAACAAACAAACAAACAAAAAACAAAGTCTACAACAAGAGCTAGTTCTAGGACAGGCTCCAAAGCTACAGGGAAATCCTGTCCCGAAAAACAAAAACAAAACAACAACAACAACAACAAAAAACAAAGTGAGACTTGATGTCCATCAGTGTCACAACGCCCCACCATGAGACAGACTCAGGCTACGCAGCACAGTGCAATGAGGAAAGCAGACCTGGAAACAGTGTGGAGCTGAGGTGACTGCTCCCTGAGACTAAGCAGGCTTCCTGGATCTGCAGACCCTGCCTCCTCCAGGGTAAAACGAGCAGAAAGGCCCACATGGAAACACTTTCTAACTCAGTGAGGGTGACACCATGGCACAGCACCAGCATAAGGAAAATCAGTGTGGACACATGGACACTAGACAGACTCACTGGGTTATGGTAAATGCATCCTCTGAGATGAATTATTATGAGTCCCAGGCTATCTGATGTTTACAATCCTGCTGCCTCAGCATCCCGAGTAGCTACGATATGCTATCACATCCACCAAGTTAAGTACCTTTTCTTGTTAGTTTGTCTGTTTGGTTGCTTGAGGCAAATGTTATGAGGCTCAGACTGGACACAAATTCAGTACGTCTGAGGTTGGCCTTGAACTTTTTTTTTAAATTCATTTTAGAGGTGATGGTGCATGCCTTTGGGATGCAGAGGCAGGTGGATCTCTAAATTTGAGGCCAGTTTCATCTATAGAGCATGTTCAGGACAGCCAGGGATGCACAAAGAAAGCCTGCCTCGAAAAAACAGCAACAACAAAAATTTATTCATTTTGCTTTATGTGTGTCTGTGTTTTGCCTGCATGTATGTATGTATACCACATGTACTTGGTGCCCTCAGAGGTCAGAAGAAGGCATCAGAACTGCAGTTGTGAATGACTGTGAACCACCATGAGGATTCTGGAACTGAACCTGGGTCCTCTGCAACAACAACAGGCACTCCTAAGGGGTCCAGCCCCTGGTTTGACCTCCTCCCACCTTTACCCACTAAATGCTAGAATTGCAGGCATATGCCATCACTCCACTCTCTAACTTCCAACATTCAAAAATTTCCAGGTGTCCTCTATTCTTCCTGCCCATGCTGTATATATAACCGACCATCTGTCTTAGGAATCTTGTTTCCTTTTTTCCCCTAAGAGACAGAGTCTCACTATGCAATTCTGACAGTCATGGAACTCACTCTGTAGACCAGGATAGTCTTGAACTAACAAAGATTTACTTGCCTCTGTATCCCAAGTGCCGGAATTAAGGCGTGTGTCACTATACCCAAATCTTAGTTCTTTTTATGATTAGAAAATGTTTAGAAGCCATACAATCTGGGTCCTCTAACAACAGGAAATGTCTGCACCTAATAAATATACATATGATTCCAGTATCTACCCATATGTAGGTGGGCGTGTCTTGGGTTCACTGCACCACTACTTCTATGCTTATTTTGTAATTTCTCAGTGAGAAACTGGCTACATTCTTCACAGAGAACCCAGTGGTTGGTTAAGGATGGCCACGGCAAAGCAGTTTCAGAATTACTAAACCGAATTCTCCTGGGAAACAAGCTCCCAACTGCAGTGCAAAGTTTACAAACACAAACAAATGCTCCTCTGGGGTCCACAGTACTTGTTTTTATCTCCTTCCTTCAGTGTTCCCCACCTTCATTTTGTTCTTATTTTTTTAAATATTTATTTATTTATTATGTATACAATATTCTGTCTGTGTGTATGTCTGCAGGCCAGAAGAGGACACCAGACCTCATTACAGATGGTTGTGAGCCACCATGTGGTTGCTGGGATTTGAACTCAGGACCTTTGGAAGAGCAAGCAGTGCTCTTAACCACTGAGCCATCTCTCCAGCCCTTGTTCTTATTTCTTAAACTATAGTTACTGAGACCATTTTCCACAACTAGAAAATCTCTTCAAGGGACTGACAGTGAACCTCAGTAATAGAGTATGTTTCTAGCCTATGATCCCTAGCACTAACAAGATAAAACAACTCAGTATAGTTGTCTAAAAAATTATATACTGAGAGCTGAGGACACAGAAACAGGAAGTACATCCATTTGATTTTGTGTGTGGGTGAGAGTTGTTCTATAAAGTTGTCTGTAGTGTGGAAGGAATAGAGTGGTACAAATGATAGGAAAGGTGGAACACCCCCACAGTTCCAATATTCTGACAGCTGAAGCAGGAGGATCATGAGTTCAAGGCCAATCTGGGCTATATAATGAATTGAACCCGGACTGAGTTACAAACAAGAAACAATTGATTTGTGGGGATAGGATGTACAATCGGCGACCAAGGCAAGAAACAAAACACTAAAATATACAGCACCTTAAACTGTGTTAGCATGTATAGGAACACTGTAGGAAAAAAAAAACATTATCGAGTCAAAGCAAAGCATATGTAAGTCAGACATCTTTACATGTGTTCTAAGTTTCAGAATATTTTACATAAGATCTTATCTCAAATTTAACAACAAAAATCAAGGAAGAAGGCCCCCTCACCATTAGCTGCCGCTAGAAAGGACTTGTTGCTGCCCCGGGCTTTGTTGGTCAGGTCTTCCGTTATGTCCATGTGCTGGTGCATTTCTTCTCGCGTCTCTTCTAGAATTTTGCACAGTTCTGCTTCCCAGTAGTCTTTGTCTAGACAGTCTATTAATTCTGCAAGCTGGACCTTTGTACTGTAGTACCAAACTTTCTTTTCCTTTTCATTTTCTGTGTCTTCTTCTCTGTTGTGAAATCAGCGAGGGGAAAGCATTAGACACAACAGCGCTTACCAACTAACATCTACCCAGCAAGTTCAACTGTGTAACGTGAAGGCCAAATGCTGAAGCTCCATCTCTCGTTTTATCTAAACAGTCTCTAATTACTTGGATTTCTGAGCTCTCACTCCTTGGAACAAACAACTTTCAGTATTAGTGAGTAGAGTGGTCACTTACAAACACGGACATGTGACAGAAACATGACTTTAGCATTCAGAGCCATGCTCCGAGGGTTTGGAAAGAACCACCCAGACCTCGGGCAACTCGACTGCAGCAGCCTGCTGAAAATCCCAACCTGGGTCTTCAGAAGTCTCAAAGATTGCAAAACCACCAGAGAGAGCACATTCACACTGTTACTGGCCATTCTGTCAACTTCCTCAAGCAAGCCACACAATACTGAGCGGATTCCTAACAACTAACAAACATGTGGACTCTATTCTGGTCTCTACATAATTACCCCTTAACAACAAACTCATGGCTTCAGACAGACGTTTTGGTTTTTTCTTTTTGTTTTTTCGAGACAGGGTTTCTCTGTGTAGTTCTTGCTGTTTAGGAACTTGCTCTGTGAACCAAGTTGGCCTTGAACTCAGAGATAGGCCTGCCTCTGCCTCCTGGGAGCTAGGATTAAAGGGGTGTACAAGTACTTTTAAGTAAGTTTTTACCTATAATGAAATTACTCAAACCTGTAGTAATTCCATCAATTAGCTCTGAGGCTGTCTGCCAGCAGTGTGTGAAATGTATCTAACATCTCCTCTGCACCAAGCCTTCAAACCACTCAGCTTTGATACTTTTACTCCACTCTCTTCTCAGGCCACGCAAGCTCAAATACCTCCCCACTCCTCATCCTCACTCCCTTGGACATGTCTCCAGGAGAATAATCTGTTAACACCTCTCTAAAAACGGGGTGCTGGCAAATATCTTTTATTCTGCTCATCAAAAATACATAATATTCACACTGACTTAGCTTTTTTTCTCCTGGAAGCAGAATAAATTAATTACAAACATAGCAGTGAAATGCTATAACATGAACTGCCGATATTGTCAAAGCCAAGGTGTCTGTTACCATGGATGCTCTGGGGTCTGACAGTTTATCTAACCAAACCTGCGTCCTCACTACCTCTTCCCCTATAAATACGCTGATCTGCTATGAGTCTATCTGTCCCTCCAAGGCCAGTAAGTTCCCCCAGGTCACTAGGACTTGTCTGGCTACCCCAGGGTGTTCACTGTTCAGTGTCCCCACCACTTCACAAGGTGACAGAAGAAGACAGGGTGGGAAGAAAAAAAATCCTGCCTAAGTAAAACCGTGAGCAAATATATATATATATATATATATATATACATATATATACACATATATATTATATATATATATTTTTCAGGCGTGTTTTACAGCTTGACTTTTTCCTGGACTACACAGTAAGTGGGACTGACTTCCGAAGCTCAACAGTAAGTCTGAAGGTGATTCACGGGTTAGTTTCAAGTTTCTTCTCTCAACAAATCCATAGAAGAGTAAGAAACTCTGCTGAATTCTGGCCCAAGTTCAAGTCCACCTAAAATCTCAGAGTGACCCTGTTTGGAAAATGTATTCACCTATAGGTTTTGAGATAAAAATCACCCTAGACTCTAGTGACTAGTGACTCTTCAAGAGGAAAGGAGGTGATGCAGACAACGGACAGTGGAGAGTGACAGGTCTGCCCAAGGTTAGAGAGGCACAAGGCAGTCTCTAAGAGCCTTCAGAAGGAGCCAGATCTGGATTCCCAGGTTTCAGGCTTTGGGATGCAGGCCCCCGGGCACTCAATAAGGCCTATTGATAGTGTTTGTGTACAGCAGCTCCAGCAGATGCCCAAACCCTAGTACCAGGAAGTAGAGTGCTACTGGAAGACACCCGAAAATACGAGGCTTCAGAGCTGACTACCGGGAAGAGCTAAAGAAGTCTTGGGCTTGACAGAAAAAAGGAAGTACCACCTGGGGCTGGAAGCTGGGAATGCTGAGAAAGGATTCTCATTCTCAGAGCGTGGTTGACACCTTGAGATCTGACCTCTGGCCTTCAGAACTGATTCCAATCCCACTAGAGTTGTCACAGTGATCCTCTTCAAACAGGACCAGCACCCTCCAGTCAGACCATCTAGAATCTCATCCTGACTTGACCACAAGCTGTGTGATCTGAAGTAAGAACAACAGTTCTTATAACAACACCCTCGGCTGGAAAGATGGCTCACAATTAAAGAGCATTCTATCTTTGCAGAGGGTCTGAGCTGGGCTCCCAGCACCCATGTTGGATGGCTCACAACTGCCCAGCTCCAGGCATCCAGACACCTCTGGTCTCTATGGGCACCTGCAGCCACAAACACAAAACCTTAAAATAATAAAAAATAAGAGGCTGGAGAGATGGCTCAGGGTCAAAAGCACTGACTGCTTTTGCAGGGAACCCCAGTTCCATCTCCAGCATTCACATGGTGGCTCGCAATCACCTGCAACTCCGGTTCTAGAGGATTCGACACCCTCTTCGGATCTCCGCAGGCATCAAGCACACACAAAGTGCACTTTCACAAATCTAGGCAAAGCACCCGTACACATAAAATAATGAGGTCCTTAAAAATAATACATAAGGGACTGGAGAAATGGCTCAGTGCACTGACTGCTCTTCCAGAGGACCCGAGTTCAATTCCCAGCACCCACATGGCAGCTCACAACTGTCTGTAATTACAGTTCCAGGGAACCTAACATCATGGCAAAACACCTATACCCATGAAAATAAAAAATAAATTAAGAACAAAAAAATTGCTTCAGTTGGGTGTGATGAGAATAATATATAAAATAATACAAAACAGCTCTCATAAAAAAAAAAAAGCTGGGTGGAGGCTTACGCTTTTGATCTCAGCGCTTGGGAGGTAGAGGCAGAAGCAGGCAGATCTCTGCGAGTACAAAGCCAGCCTGGTCTATAGAGCAATTTCCAGGACAGTTAGTGTTACACAGAGAAACAACTGTGTCCAAAAACAAACAACAATAAAAAGGATCAGTTCTAGGTAATCTTCAGCCTTATACATAATTCAAAGCCAGCCTTTATTACCAGAGACACTATCTCAAAGGGGCTGGGAGTACTTCACCACCGGGAGGTGATGGTGGACAAGCAGATCTCTGAGTATGAGACCAGTCTGGTCTACAGAGTGAGATCCAGGGTGCCAAGGCTACACAACAGAGAAACCCTATCTCAAAAACAAACAAACAGAAGACTACTTCAGCTAATAAGCAGGAACAGAATTGGGAGGAGGTCAGGAGAGTTCCCGAGGGTCTAGTCTGGACATGGCATCCGCTGGTGGACATTCATACAGAACTGCTCTCACTGCATGCCTCACTAACCTATACAATTTACATATTTTAATGCTCACTAAGTAAATTCAATGATGAGAAAACTTTTATGAATGGCTGAAACTACAATTAAAATGCTGCTCACTAACAGGCTTTGTTTCAGAGAACTTCATCTACTGTGAGCATCAGCGCCTCTCAGATTCAACATTTTAAACTTCTGGGCTTCCAGGGAAAAAACATATACCTAAGCTCCACTTACAGTAAACTGACTGAATAGTTTCATAGTTCTGAACCTTCCCAACCTTCTACATACATTCTGCCACAAGGGACACTTAACCTGACAGCATTTTAATAGTACTTTGATAAATGACGCAAAAATCTTCTAGATTTACTTCTAATTATTGCCACAAACATCTAGTATCACTATAACTTTTTTTTTTGGTTTTTTAGACAGGGTTTCTCTGTGGTTTTGGAGCCTGTCCTGGAACTAGCTCTTGTAGACCAGGCTGG
>NC_022014.1:59852329-59854640 GCF_000317375.1 Microtus ochrogaster
ATATTTGGGTACTCATTAAATTCTGTGCACTTTCCTACACACCAAGAAAGTAAACCTGAAACATGAGAGCTTATAAACCACCATTTAAATACAATGTCATAAACCATTATTTACAAACCAAAGTTGAAAGACTAAATTTGCTGTTCCACTAGTCATCAATAATGTGTGACTGATTAATCCTCAAAGTACGTCAAAGTGTAACCTAAGTCCTTCAGGCCAGTTTCCAAAGCTCACACATATTCACTTTCAAATCGGTGAGTCTTTTCCTTTCTTAAGTCTTACTTTATCTGCTTTATCTGAGCGTATCTGCTTACATTACTAAGTAAAAGCAATAATGTTAAAATTTAGTTGGTGGTTTTTTTTTTTGGTTTTGTTTTGTTTTGTTTTTTTGTTTTTTCGAGACAGGGTTTCTCTGTTGTTTTGGAGCCTGTCCTGGAACTAGCTCTGTAGACCAGGCTGGTCTCGAACTCCCAGAGATCCGCCTGCCTCTGCCTCCCAAGTGCTGGGATTAAAGGCGTGCGCCACCACTGCCCGGCCAGTTGATGTTTTCTAAAAGCACCTTTATTTCTAAATATAAAAGCTCTTGGACATACTCTGTGTACACAGAACAAAAACCAGTTATATGTGCTTTCAATTTGTTTTGTTTTTTAAATTTTTAAAAAAATGAGTATCGATGGGTGCATGCTGTGCCCAAAGAGGCCAGAAGAGGGCATCAGACCCCTTAGAACTGGAGCTACAGGCAGGGTGCTGGTCCTCTGAAGAGCAGTCAGTGCTGGTCCCTTAACTCCTAAACCATCTATCTCTTCCCATGGCACTGACTTTAAAAGATAAAATAAATCACAGATTCAATACAATGCCCATCAAAATTCCAGCAAAATTCTCCAAAGATCTTGAAAGATCAGTACTCAACTTCACATGGAAAAGCAAAAGACCCAGGATAGCCAAAACAATCCTGTACAATAAAAGAACTTCTGGAGGCATCACAATCCCTAACTTCAAACTCTACTACAAAGCTACAGTACTGAAAACAGCCTGGGAACACTTCTGCATTGCTGGTGGGAGTACAAACTGGTACAACCCCTTTGGATGTCAGTGTGGTGATTTCTCAGAAAATTAGGAAACAACCATCCTCAAGACCCGGTATACCACTTTTAGGTATATATCCAAAGGATGTTCTATCGTACCACAAGGACATGTGCTCAACTATGTTCATAGCAGCATTGTTTGTCATAGCCAGAACCTGGAAACAACCTAAATGCCCCTGAATCGAAGAATGGATACGGAAAATTTGGTACATTTACTCAATGGAGTACTACACAGCAGAAAAAAATAATGACATGACATCTTGAATTTTGCAGACAAATGGATGGAGCTAGAAAACATTGAGTGAGGTAACCCAGACACAGAAAGACAATTATCACATGTACTCGCTCATAGCTGGTTTTTAAATATAAAGCAAAGAAAGCCAGCCTACAAAACACAATCGCAGAGAACTTAGGCAACAATGAGGACACTAAAAGAGACTTACATAGATTTAATCTACATGGGAAGTACATAGTAGAGAAAGATAAGATATCCTGAGCATGGGGACCTTGGGGGAGGGTTAAAGCGGGGAGAGGAGAGGCAGGGAAGGGAGCAGAGAAAAATGTAGAGCTCAATAAATATCAATAAAAAAGAAACAAAACAAAAGCTAAAATAACTCAAGTTGCAACCTTTTCAAAGTGATCGTTTAGAAGCTGGACTAAAGCATACAATACAGTCAGAAAAATCCTTTTCAAAAATACACTTGTTTTTATTAGTTTTCATTCTCTCTCTCCCTCTCTTTTTCTCGTGTGTGTGTGTGTGTGTTCGTGTTCAACACCTGCAGAGACCAGAGGCATCCTTGGAGCTGGAGTTACAGGTAACTGTGAGCTGCCAACATGAGTATACTCTAACCAATATTAGACACATTCTTATAAACAACTTCAGGTCCCACCTGCTAACAGCTATAGTGTTTCGGGCAAGTTACTTAATCTCCCTTGGTTTTAGTCTCACCATCAGGAGGTCACAAGCAGGTACAGACCTATATTATGGCACTGTTGTAAAGGTTAATTTAAGAACTGTATATAAAATGCTCAGAACACCCAATGTGAAGTACACATTGGGTGCTCAATAACGTGGTTTTGGAATATTTTTATCTAAGTAATTAGCTACTATTGGCAGTTTTTAAAACTAAAGAAGTTCTAAGCCGGGCGGTGGTGGCGCACGCCTTTAATCCCAGCACTCGGGAGGCAGAGGCAGGCGGATCTCTGTGAGTTCGAGGCCAGCCTGG
>NC_022014.1:59854740-59857240 GCF_000317375.1 Microtus ochrogaster
GAAAAACCAAAAAAAAAAAAAGAAGTTCTAGACCACTGATTATCAGTCTCAAAGATATCAAGCTGTACTTACGAATGGGGCAGAAAGGGTAGCTCAAGAAAAGACAGAGGCTGTGAAAGCCAACATCTAAAAGGCCAAGGGAGGGGCTAGCATGAGGCTCAGTGGGTAAAGGTGACAACCTTAATTCAATTCTTAGAACCCAAAGGTAGGCATAAAGAACCACTCCCCCAAAGATGTCCTCTAACCTCCACACAGGCACGGTGTGGCACACATGCTGCCTGCCTCTACACAAATAAATATCAAAAGAACTTAGGAAAAGCTATGCCAAACAACACCTGGCAAGTTGGCTCACAACCCCACCATTCATGAGGCTGAGGCAGGTGGATCTCAACTTCCAGTCAGCCTGCCACAAACAGCAATAGCTTGTTTCAAAACAACAAAACAACCAAAAAGAACCTCTTCAAAAAGACCTAAAACTCAAGATGGGGAAAACAATTTAAAAAGATGAAAGGTGAGGTGATGTGGGACTTCCCTCTGTATACTGTGAATACCATTGGTGAATAAAGAAACTGCCTTGGCCTGTTGATAGGGTAGAACTTAGGTTGGTGGAGGGAAAACCTAACTGAATGCTGGGAGAAAGGAGGCCGAGTAGGGAGAAGCCATGCAGCCCTACTGGAGACAGCCACTGGAACTTCAGCTGATAAGCCACAGCCACGTGGCGATACACAGGTTAATAGAAATGGGTTAAATTAATATGTAAGAGTTAGCAAATAAGAAGCTAGAGCTAATGGGCCAAGCAGTGATTTTAATTAGTACAGTTTCTGTGTGATTATTTTGGGGCTAAGCGGCAGGGAATGAAACAAGCGGCCTTCCTACTACAGAAAATAAATGATCACGTGATAACCACAGTGACAAGCCAAGAAAGTCCAGTCCCAAAGAATCAGCAATCCACACTCCAAAGACATGGGTGCGGGCATGGCTGCAGGCATGGTTTCGGGCATGGGTTGAGGTGGGGCACCTCTGAAACACAACTGGCAGGAGGCTGTTTAAGCAAACTCCTACAGACCACCTCTCCTCTTCAAGCCACCAAAAGTTTGGTCACTGGAGAATACAATAGAGCTGAAGTTCTCTGGATCCAAGCCTCCAGGCGTGGTGTGAACAAATTCAGAGAGCTGAGGCTTTCAGTGACACAAGAAATACTGCAGGTGTGGTGCATGTAGCCTGCTTCAAAATGCAGGACAACAGAAAAAGGCCCCTTCAGGCCCAATAACCAGCTGCAGCAGACTGGGCTAAGGAGGGATACAGGCAGCAGGGACTACTTAACACACTGTGACTGTCAACCCCGGTCAAACTTGAAATCGATGTCCACCCACCACAAAGTTCCCAATCAACTGGTAGTTCTACAGTATTAGCCACTTAAAACTAAGACATCAGGCCAGGCCGTGGTGGCGCACACCTTTAATCCCAGCACTCGGAAGGCCGAGGTAGGCAGATTTCTGTGAGTTCGAGGCCAGCCTGGTCTACAAGACAAACAAAAAACCCTAAGACATAGAGGAAAAAAGACCAAAACAAACAAGGGCAGACGCATTTTAGAAAAAGTTAAATCATGTTACAATGGGGGAAGGAAACCATTATAAACATCATACTCAGCACCGGACCTGGCAGCACACACCTGTAATCCCAGCATGCTGGAGGCTGAGTCAGCCTAGACCTTACTAAACCAGTTCAAAAACCAAACAACTGCTGGGTATGGAGACTCATCCTATAATCCCGGCATTTGAGAAGTTAAATTTGAGAATTTAAGGATAGCCTGTGCCACGAAGACCCTATCTCAAGAAGACATAACAAAATATTAAAAACCTATAATCATAAAATGGAATCAGGATTTTGTCATTATTTTTTAAAAGATTCAAGGTTGTCATTTTAGTAATAGAACAAGAGAGCTCTTAAAAATAAAAACAAGGGGGCTGGAGAGATGGCTTAGAGGTTAAGAGCACTGTCTGCTCGTCCAGAGGATCTGGGTCCAATTCCCAGCACCTACATGGCAGCTTACAACTATCTGTTCCTCCATTCTAGGGATCTGGCTCACTCGTATGGACATTCCTGCAGGCAAAACAACAATGCATGTGAAATAATGATAAATAAATTATAAAAAAAATAAAAACAAGAGGCTAGAGAAGAGAGACGGCCTAACACTCTGTTTTTAGAAGATTTGGGGGGCTTTTGTTTTGTCTTGTTTTCTACACAGGGTTTCTCTTGCTATTCTGTAACTCGCTCTGTAAACCAGGCTGGTCTCAAACTCATAGAGACCTGATTCTACCAAGTGCTGGGATTAAAAGCACATGACACCACTGCCTGGCTTAATTCAACACCACTGCCTGGCTTAATTTTTATTGTTTTTTAAAGACAGAAACTCTATGTAGCGCAGGCTGAACTTTAACCTCACTTGGCCTTTATTTCTTGGGGTGGTGGTGATATACTCTCCTTGCAGAGGTCCTGG
>NC_022014.1:59858387-59875046 GCF_000317375.1 Microtus ochrogaster
TCTCTCTCTCTCTCTCTCTCTCTCTCTCTCTCTCTCTCTCTCTCTCTCTCTCTCATATACACACACACGCGCACACACCTCAAAGGGGAAAACTGGAGAGAAAAGATAAGAAAAATCAAGACAAAATAGCCCACTGTTCAATCAAGCGCTGGCTCAGGACAAGGACAGCAGTTCTCTGGAGAGGAGGTCATCACTGTCAGGACCTCAGGACCCACCCCCATGATGAATGCCAACCAACCAAATACTCAACAGTAACAACAGAGCCACACAAGTCCTATCACTGTACACCCCACACAAACTAGAGACTGACAATTCCACAAGCTTCAGTAAAGTCAATCAATCAATCCCACAATAAATCAAGTGTCAGGTCTCAGAGAGCATCTCTCTCCCTTTACACAGCACCCTCATCTCACCAGTTTCCTTTTGACCCAATTCTCAGAACTTAAGAAAGCCTCAAAACTATAAAAGCTCAAAATGCCAAGTGGTCCATGCCCTCTACCAGGTTTCTAAGGATACTCAATATGCAGGCCAGAATTTAACACTGCCTGGCGTGTAGCCAGGCTCACAAAGCACTCCATGACCCGACCTGCCCCCTGATGCCAGAAGCTTCTTTTGCACTGTTCACCTCTGTGGTCCTGGGACTAAACACAAGGCCTCATAAATGCTGGGCACACACTCTCCACTGAGCTACATCCTCAGCCTCTTCTTACTTTTATTTTGAGACAGGGTCTTGTTAAATTGCTCAGGCTAGCCCTGACTGGATTCTGGAGAGCAAAACAAGCCTTGAATTTTTGATTCTCCTGCCCCACAGGCCTAACTCCAAATTGTTTCTTGAAACCACATGACTCAGACTGTGACCCCCACACTCCATGTTTTAGGATCTCCTGGGGGACTGCAACCAATAATGAATGAATGAACACTAAAGAGGAAGTTGCAGTCCTAACTCCAAGTAAAGGGTGAAACTTTCAGAGGGCTGCAGGAAGGTTCAGAGTTACACCAGGGAAACTGTCTCCTTCTGTGCAAGCCGAAATGAATGGTGTGCAGTCTGCAGCTCTCATGAACGCATCTCAATGCCCAAATTTTAAGATACTATGTTATTGCCTATACTCATTCATCTCTAAAAGTCTTTAACTACAATTCATTTTAAATTACAAGTTTTGCAGACCAACAACTCTATCATATCGATCATGAAGGAAAACGCGTTCCCTCTAAATAGGTACAAAAATTGTGGCCAGGTTTACTCACATTATGAGTCTTCGGTTTAAGAACCAGTATTTCCTCCGGCTTCTGTCATATCCAATAGGTTCATGTCGAACATACGGTTTATTCTTTTGGACTTCAGCAACACAGTCAGTCACTCCAGGCACCTTGTGTGCTACACAGACTTCACACTGCCACTCATCCTCTGGCACCTCTTCAAGAGGTGGCTTCACACATTCTAAATGATACACAGCTGAGCACGTCTCACAGCACAGTAAGTCTCCCAGTTTGTGACAGACCCTACAGTGGTCGTCGTACTGGATCACCCCTTCAGACATCAGCTCCTCACGAGCAATATTGGTCGTAAGGAACTGATCGACTAGAAACTGCAGAACTTTGATTTTGTTCTCCACTGGTCCGTAGGGATAGTCCTCTGCCTCCTGGTAAGGAAGAACATGGTGGTATTCCTTATCGCTCTCACAGTACACCCGCAGGACCTCCGGCCACGTCATGCCATCGATGAAATACAGTGTGGAATTCACACTGTCTTTCAGGTCTGCAGGGCCGAAGGTGGTGTTAGATGTGTCCTCTTCGCGCAGAACTGCTTTCAGAAGTGCCACATGCATCTCTGCCATGAGTGTGCACTGCTCTTGGCTCACCAGAGCTGCACAGAAGTCCTCAAAGCAAAAAGGGGACAACCTTAAAACATTGCCAAAGTTCCGCACGACCTCATAAATGGCAATGACATTCATTATATGCTCGTTAGGCACCATTAAATCCTCAGAGGACTTCGGAAATTCAAGGGGTGGGATGTCCTTTTCTTCTAATATTGGAGAGCGAGGCCGATGTACTCTTGGTTTTCGCCTACCTGTAAATAAAGACATGATATCATTACAGGTTAATATGACAGCTTACTCCTACAAACATACCATATGCCAGATTTCTGCAACACTCAAGTTAAACTAATCCCAAGATCAGAGGTTATAGCTCAGTGGGAGGGGATTTGCCATGTATAGGCTTTGGTCTCATCCCCAGAATTTTTCTTTGGTTTGTTTTTATTTTGTTTTGTTTTTTGAAACAGGGTTTCTTTGTGTAACAGCCCTGGCTGTCCTAGAACTCACAGAGTTAAAGGAGTATGCCATCACCAGCCAGCTCATCCCTAGTAAAAACACCACTATCCTAGTAGAAGGGCACATGCTGCCTTTAACCCCAGTACTCAGGAGGCAGAGGAAGGTGAATCTCTGTGAGTTTCAGGACAACCTGGTCTAAACAGTGAGAAACAGTTTCAACTCTAACAACAACAATAATAATAAATAAAGCTCAATGACTTAGTTACTTAATTTTTATGACAAACCTACTCTGTAGTTAGGCTAGAGCTATACAGTCCATTTATAGCTGGAATTACAAGTGTAAGCCATCATACCTAACACAATGATTTAGTTCTGATTGTTAAATCTACAAAAAAAAAGTCTAAATCCAAAGTTTCCCATTTGATTCTAATATTTATTTATTATGTATACAATGTTCTGTCTGTGTGTATGCCTGCAGGGCAGGAGAGGGCACCAGACCTCATTATAGATGGTTGTGAGCCACCATGTGGTTGCTGGGAATTGAACTCAGGACCTTTGGAAGAGCAGGCATTGCTCTCAACCGCTGAGCCATCTCTCCAGCCCTGCCATTTGATTCGATTATCTACTTTTTTTTAAAATTTATTTTATCCCCACACACACACCAAGACAAACCAGGTTTCTCAGTGTAGCCCTGGCTGTCCTGGTGTGTGTCACCACTCCTGACTTCCTATTCAATTCTAAAGCAGAAGTAAAAAATTTTTAAAGTATACTCAATTACCTCAGAAGTAACAATAAGTAACTGGTCTTATTTAATATGTTGGTAAGAATTTGACAAAATATAAATGAAAGAAATAGCTACCTTCATGTAAAGTGACCAACACTGGGGGGGGGGGAGTGCAGGTGTAGCAGATCTCATATTGAATCAGTCAGACACCTTACAACCAACAAAAAATTCCTAGTCGTCGTGCCCCCCCACACACACACAGAGTACTGCCTGCAGGGAGCTAGTGAAGTACAGGCTAAGGTCAGGGGAAGAGGAGGGAAAACCACAGAAAAGTCCCAGCACCAAAGAGGAGAAAGGTTTCTTGGCTGGGAAAACAACAAAGGCCTGGAATTTTTAACCAACCAATTAAGTGCACACAGGTCACAAATCCATCCATCTCCACACATGCACAGACCATACACTAATCTGTCTGCCTGTCTATCTATACACACACACAAATTCTGTGTGCACATACACACTGGGTATATACATACACACACATTCTGTGTACTTAGCACACATACACACAAATACACCAAGAACTTAGTCTGTAATGTTTACATATAGCATTTAAGCTTTTAAACAAACCTGAGGTGTGACGGTCAACCCTCCTTTGTAATAAACAGTACAAGCGAGAGAGGCTCAGAGAGTGAAGACACTTGCCAGACGGAGTCTGATGAAAATTCCAAAGTGTACAAATACATATAATAATAAATTAGATTAAAGCTTAAAAAGAAATACCTGCTAAACCAGGCAGTGGTTTAGTTAATCCTAGCACTCGGGAGGCAGAGGCAGGCGGATCTCTGTGAGTTTAAGGCCAGCCTGGTCTACAAGAGTGAGTTCCAGGATAGCCAAGGCTACAAAGAAAAACCTTGTCTCAAAAGAGCAAAAACAAAAATAAAAAACCACAAAGAAACACAAAAATCAAAACAAAAAAGGGAACAAGTTCTAGACTGTTTCTTTTTTTTTTTAATTTATTTATTTATTAAGGATTTCTGCCTCCTCCCTGCCCGCCTCCCATTTCCCTCCCCCTCCTCCGATTAGACTGTTTCTATTACTCTAATTACACTTAATTTCTGGTATCTGTGGAATGGTTAATGTTTCTAATTTTCAAAAAGTAACGTTAATGGGATCAATTAAATTCATTTTTGTATGACTAAGTTTTATCAACATGAAACTGAGTTGCTTGTAACTGCTCCCCAACAGCTTCCCTGGGTTTCTTCCTGCAAATGTAACTGGTACAAGGTACTAGAGGAAAGGAAGCACCAAAGAATACAAGCAGAAAAGACCCTTAATGTATACAATGTAACACCCCAACCTTCAAGAGTCTGGAGAACAGATTTTTTAGATAAGAACAGAGCCAATTATTTTCTGTGAAAGAAAATCTGGTCACTGTTGGCCAGACGAGGTTGCAGACATTAAGGCAGTTCTCCCACTCCAACACACCTAGTGAGGATGACAACTAGGAGGACAGAAACCCAAGTGTCACTAAAGCTACAATTCAGACAAGCATCAGGATGAGTTGTTCTGTCCAGTCTTCAGCATGTGACTTAGGACTCACCTGCTCCCCTGTAAGTTAGCAAATCAAAAGAATGGCTTCTGGAGTGCCTTTCTATGTTCCTCAGCCTCTTACTGAACTGTTACAAAGTCCCTCAAGGAGCTGGAGAGATGGCTCAGCAGTTAAGAACAATACTGCTCTTCCAGAGGACCTGAATTCAATTCCTACGTGGTAGCTCACAACCATCTGTACCTGCAGTTCCAAAAGATCTGACACTCTCCTGGACTCTGTGGGCACCAGGTATGGTGCAATACATACATGCAAACACTCATATGCATAAAATAATAAATAAAATCATTTATCAAATATATAATTTATATCAAAAAATATATATCAAAAATAATAATAAAACCAGAAAGAAGATATAAAGTCGCTGAGGCAGGGTAAAAGCACTTAAGTCTGATAAACCAAGTTCAATTCCCAGGACTCACGTGGAGGGACTTTCCCAAGTTTTCCTCTGCTCTTCATATGGTGTACACAACAGGTAGATATCTAGACAGGAAATTAAAAATGTTTTCTTCAAGTCCCCAAAGCTAAAGTCTAGTCTAGAGCAGTATCAATCAGCAGAGCAGGGAAGGGCAGGACAGGAGAAAAGATATTCCAGAAAGAATGACTCTTGACAATTAACTTTTTTCACTTGCAAAATTCTTGGGATGGCAGGAATCTGCTTCTTAAAGAGCAATTCCAATTCCAAAGACAAGACAGCAAAAGCTTCTACTCTGCCCCTATTAAAGGAGTGGACCCAGGGACAAAGAACTCTGCCAGCAAGGGCATGGGGGAGGGGTCTTCCTTCTCACACTCCGTTCTTTTCTCTTTCAAAATGAAGAGCCTATTTTACTCAGAAGAGATTTAAATAAACCTTTTAGGAGATGGTGTGGAACCCAGTTCCCTCCCCCACCCAGGAAAAAACAATCACCCCAACCCACAGGTACATTTACATCCTGCCCTGCCTTTGTCTCCTGGCTTTCTCTACAGATTCTGAATGGGCTACTAGCACTACACATTTCTCCCCCTCCTCCATTTGGCTAAAACTGTAAATACACTTCCTTAGGTTTTTGTCCCTCGGCTTCTTTAGAATATAGGGTAACCGAGACAGTAGATTTATACTTTAATCGCCCAAATAAAAATACTCCGTTTGTTTTAGAAGTAAAGCAAGAGGGCCTCAAGACTCCCCATGGTCTAGTTGGAAGCACAAACTCTGTAAACACACTAGAGTACAGGCTTAACACTAAAGGAGCTCATATGTTGGAGACAGGGTCTCTCTTTTTTTTTTTTTTTAAAGACTTCTTATGAGAGTAGTGGTATTTCACCGGCGGCCCGCGAGGCCGGCGGGATCCCCGTCCCCGGAAGGGGGCGGGGGAGCCGGGGGACTCCCACTTACAGGGTCTCTCTTGATGTAGACCAGGCTGGCCTGGAACTCAGAGATTCACCTGCCTCTGCTGGAATTAAAGGTGTGCACCACCACACCAGACTGGGTTCAGTTTTCTTCAAAGAAGAAAATCAAGAATTCTCTTTGCCTCCTGAATCTATTGTACATATGGATGGATATACTCACACACAATGGAGGGCAAAACATTTCTTTCAACAGAGTTTGTGATTTGTACTTTTTTTTTTAAACTTCAATATCTATCAATAGTTCAGTCAAATATCAACTAGCTGGAAATGTTGCTCGGTGATGGAGCGTGTGTCTGGCAAAAGGCACCAGGTGCAAACGGCAGCACTAGAAGAAAAAAAAGGATCAAAAATAACATCTTTCCCTTTGTTAGTACTGGGGATGGAACTCAGGGCCTCACGCTGCTTCCTTCACCTTAGACTGTTGATGGGAGGAAATAGCCTTTGCTACAGAACAATGAGCAGAACTGGAATAAACGGAGGGATCGAGCGTGCCCTGAAGGTCAGGGGCATCTTTTTAAAAGGAGTTACTTCCGGGGAGAGTGGGGGGGGGGATTGGAAAAAGATGACAGGTTTTTTTTTTAAACACTTTTATACTCTGAGAGAGACCTCATACACTTTTGTTTTGTTTTTCAAAGAAAGAAATGCTGAGTGTGTCAGCTCACAGGTAACCCAAGCACTTGGAAGGCTGGGTAGGAAGATTGCTGAAGCCCTTTTGAGTCCTGCCTTTTCTCAAAAAAGGAAGGGGTAGGAAGAAGCAAGGGAAATGAGTCAGGTAAAGTTGCTGCTAATGACTAAGGGTGAGCTTATGTAAATGCAAATAAAAGTTTATGCTAAATTCAAAGATTCAAATGCAGTGGTGGTACACACCTATAATCTCAGAACTAGGAAGACTTGAAGCCGGATGGAAAAACAGAGTACCCAGCGTGGGAACGCACGCCTTTAATCCCAGCATTTATTTGGGAAGCAGAGACAGATCCCTGTGAATTTGAGGCCATCCTGGCCTCCACAGAGTTCCAGGACAGCCTAGGCTACAGACAGAGACCCAGCCTCACAACGAAACAAAATAAATGTAGCTGGCATCTGTGGTGTGTCAGGCTCACAATGTCACCTCCACCTAGGAAGCTAGGGTTCCACCCTTGCCATTTGAAAAGCTGCCTTCAAACTTCCTAAAACTGTGGAAGATACAACAAAATCACCCAGGTAGCCTGGGTTAAAGTGCAGGACCCTGTCTCAAAAAAGAAAAAAAGTTGCCAAATGCAGTCCAAGTGCCTACAATCCCAGAGGTATCTGTATTTTACCCTTCTGCTCAATTCATTCTGAGGTGCAGCTAAAGTCTGAGAAATAAGCAGAACGGAGGGCAGGAAACTAAGAAAGAAAAGTAAAAGGCGGCATCTCTGGAGCAGAGTGTGTGCAGGAAGCTGAAGCTTGGACAAAGCCCGCAGCAGGGAAAGTGTGCAGACGGATGACACTCGGGTCCCTGTACTAAGAAAGAAACAGCACCGAGAGGGGCGCTGATCACTCCAGCAGGTGTCCTGCTGGGAGGCCCTGCTGCAGTCTTCCACATGCCTGAGTTTTAGAAATTTGCAACATGGTCACAATCTTAATTTCTCATTTTTAATAATAAAAAAGTCACCTTACACTTTAAATTACTGCTGCTTACTTTGCTGATAAGTTTGAGAAATCAGAAACATTTTCCAGGATGGCACTCAAATGTTATGTTGCAACTTCTGAGCAGTGCCTGACGCTGCCCACCCTCGTTATGGCGTGCACACCTTTACTGTATAACTGAATGTATAGTCTTGTCTCATTTGTAAGTTCCCATAGTGAGCAGATCATGACTTTTAACTACTAGAGCAACTTAATATTATCATCAGGTAGATACAGAGGTCATGCCGGGATTAAATACAGAAGCCATTGTTAATTTTCCAGTACCATCCAAGTTTTTAATTTTATTAATTCTGAAAGAAATATGTGTGGTCTTTCCCGCTTGTAGACATCATAGAAACCATTCTAGGTATGGTGGGACGCTCCCTGAGTGGCATCTGAAAAGGGGATGCTGGCACTGGACAGCAAGGAGGGAAGGGCATTTCTTGCATACTGCTGCTCTCCAATCAATAAGATCTAGCCGGGAGTCATGGTGTATGCCTTTAATCCAAGCATTCTGGAAGTAGAGGCAGGCAAATCTCAAATTTGAGGCAAGTCTGCAGGCCAGAAGAGGGCACCAGATCTCATTACAGATGGTTGTGAGCTACCATGTGGTTGCTGGAAATTGAACTCGGGACCTCTGGAAGAGCCATCTCTTCAACCTGAATGTTGTAATTTTTAAAAACTGTGATGTAAACCGGGTGTGGTGGCACACGCCTTTAATCCCAGCACTCAGGAGGCAGAGTTAGGCAGGTTTCTGTGAACTTGAGGCCAGTCTAGTCTACATACAGAGTTCTAGGCCAATCAGGGCTACACAGAGAGACCCTGTCTCAAAAAAACAAAACAAAACAAGGTAGTGGTGGTGCATGCCTTTAATCTCAGCACTTGGGAGGCAGAGGCAGGGGGATCTTTGTGAGTTCTAGGCCAGCCTGGTCTACAAAGCAAGTTCCTGGACAATCAGAGCTACACAATGAAACCTTGTCTCAAAAAAACCCAAAAATAAATAAATAGGATAAAAACCAAAACAAAAATTATGAAACAAACTCAAGCATTTACAAGGCCTCACCACCAGATCTGGAACAGCGTCTCAATCCAATATGGGGCCAGTACTCGCAGGCTATGTGCAAGTACATTCCACTTGCCCCATTCACTGGCTCTCCCTGCCAGGAATAATATAAAAGCGGCAGTTAACTTTCAGAGTACTTTCAGGGCACTTTTTAACCCATTATTCACACTCAATGAAGAGTTGCTGTTATTACTGCCTTTTAAAGATGCTCACGGAGGTGAGATGCTTTATCCAAGGGACCAGTCAGCACCAGAGCTATGCTGACACCCAACTGCACCTTCTGAATTTTAGCTCTTTGCTACACAGAAGTTCCTCCTCTACTGTCAAACCTACCACCGGAGTTCATCTGTCAATGAACTTGCCTTTGAGAAATAGCACAGAGGATTAAGAAACCAGGCAGTGGTTATGGCAAGCCTTTAGTTCCAGCACTAGGTAGGTAGGAACAAGTCAATCTCTGTGAGTTCAAGGTCAGCCTGGTCTACTGGATGAGTTCTAGGACAGCTACGACAAAATGCTGTCAAGAGCTATCATTTCAAGTTCGTAAGAGCTGCATTTGGGTAATGGCTACCATTTCAGACAATACACACAAAACATTCCCTACTATCACCACAACTGTCAATTGGAAAGTTCTGATCTAGAAATACATCTAGAATCACTGTACAGTAACTGAAGTTCAACTACAACCCCTCTATGTTCTCAAAACAAGGCTAAAATTCATTCTGTGCACCTTAAAAAAAAACAACAAAAACCAGAACCTACACTACATGACTACCACAGCCAGCCCTAACTCAGTACACCTCTTTGAAATAGTTGTAAAACACAGATATATATCCAATGGATTTCCAGTAATAATTAAAACATCTGTTAAAACTGACATGAAGACATATAATCATCAGACTTTAACAACACATACACACACTGAGAGAATGTGTTATGTGCATTAAGAAAAACTGGAACTTTCCTACTGAGATTCACTGAAGTGAATGAAGGAACATGAAATGTCAACACAGATTCCAAACGCTAAATGAAGGCTGGGTATGCTGATGCATCCTTTCATCCCAGTGCTTGGGAGGCTGAGGTAGGTGATTTCTGAGTCCCAGGCCAATCAGAGTTACACAGTGAGACCCTTTCTCAAATAAATATGCTGCTTGGGGAAGGGGTCCAAGCATGTGCATAGTATGTAAAAGAGGTCGTGTGTTCCAATCCCCAGCATGCAGGGCAAGAGACTAAATAAATCAGGTCGGGTCTATTAACATGATTAATTAACAATTTTTCTTTTTTTAACTTTATTTTTTAAATGTATACAGTGTTCTGCCTGCATGTATGCCTGCACACCAGAAGAGGGCACCAGATCTCATTATAGATGGTTGTGATGTGGTTTCTGGGAATTAAACTCAGGACCTCTGGAAGAGCAGCCAGTGCTCTTAATCTCTTGACCCATCTCTCTAGCCTCTATTTTTCTAAAAGCTGAAAAAAGTTAAATACCAATACAATAGACCATCCGTGCTAATATAAAAGCATAAAACCCTCATATACAAACATACATTAGCACAAGTCTAAAAATAAGGATGGGTATAATACATGGCAACCTCACAGGACTTTTTTACCTCGAGAGAAGGAGAGATCAACAATCTGTAACTTTCATCATCTTTAAAGGTAACAGAGATCTGAAGCAAATACCCTGAAATGTCAGTATTTATTAGATTTAGGTGCTTAAGCCAGGTGTGTGGGCACAAGCTTGTAGTACCAGAGGCAGAAGCAGGAAGACCCTGAGTTTAAAGTCAGCCTGAGCTGTAAGATGACAAGACCTAAGAAACTAAACCCAGCAGGAGAGAGTGCCAGCACAGCAAACACAGGCCCCTGGCTCTATCCCCAGCACCAGGAAAATGAGTGCGAGTGTGTGGGGAGGGGGGCAAGAATTTAACTCAGATGATCAGGCTTTTATGTAGTGAGCCATCTCTTGGACTCCCTCAGAATTGCTTTTGTAAAAGACAACTAAATAGCAATAGCAAATACAATCATGATTAATAAAGATAAAAAGTGCTTCCTGTCTTCACATACATTCAAGGACCACATGCAGTTTATGATCCTGGCTCCTGGCTCCACAGTTAGGATGCCCAAGACAGGGCAGAATCACAACTCAAGTTATTCATGCCATAATGGACAAGATGCCGAAAAGGAGAAAAGACAAACTCCTAAGGTTACCAAGGATCACCTGGAAATGTGAATCAACATCCTAATGCATATCTGAAATTACAGCAAATATACTTTTGAAATGTGTTATTTTGGGCTGGCCAGACAGCTCAGTGGGTGAAGGTACTTGCCACCAAGTCTGACGAGCTCAGGCAGAGGCCTAGCTAGAACACACAGGGTAGGAGAGGTCCGAGGTTGACATGCCGGCATGTGTGCGACTTCCAGCTTTATTTTATTGGGACTTGATAAATTTGTGTCAGGTGTTCTAACATTGCTAACTGGTTCCCTCTTTTCTAACTACCAAGAACCATTAATGTTTTGTAAGTATCCTAAAAATGACCCCAAAATCTTACTGAAAGAGATACAACACCAAGTTAGAGAGATGGCTCAGAGGTTAAGAGCACTGGTTGCTCTCCCAGAGGATCCAGGTTCAATTCCCAGCACCCACATGACAACTCACAAATGTCTGTAACTCCAGTTCTAGGGGATCTGACACCCTCACACAAATATATGTGCAGACATACAAGCAGGCAAAACACCAATATATATGAAATAAAAATAAGCCGGGCGGTGGTGGCGCACGCCTTTAATCCCAGCACTCGGGAGGCAGAGGCAGGTGGATCTCTGTTGAGTTCGAGGCCAGTCTGGTCTACAAGAGCTAGTTCCAGGACAGGAACCAAAAAGCTACAGAGAAACCCTGTCTCGAAAAATCCAAAAAAAAAGAAAGAAAGAAAGAAAGAAAGAAAGAAAGAAAGAAAGAAAGAAAGATAAAAATAAATAGATTTAAAAAGATACAACACCATCATCTCATATAAACAATGCTTAGCCAACAGCCTCTGTTCTGTTCATAGCCAGACTACTAAAGCTACTCAGGCAGCATAGGATTAGGGCAAACAAAAGGCCAAGGAAAGAGGTGTGAGGTAAACTGTCACTGACCCAACAGAGGCAGGGAGCCCAAGAAAACTTCTTGCAATGAATGACTGCAAATGACCCAAACGGCTGCTCATCACCTGCAAAGTACCTATGGCCTCTGAGGACCTGGGGGTCCAATTTTAGGTCATTTTAATGAATTTACATTTACACAACTATCACACTGCCATAGAGCTAAAGAATGAAATGAATCCTTTGCATACTAGAGGATTGAGTCAGGTACTGAAGAGATGGAGGGAACTCCTCCCAAGCCTACAGGTGGGAAAAAGTGCTGGGAATTGAACTCAGGGCTTTGTAAATGTAGGATGAAGTTCAGTTCTACCAACTAAACATCATCTTGGCTCCACTAAGCTTATTTAAAAGGAAAAAAAATAACCACTACTGAGGGTAGGTGAAGATATGGCTCACTGGTTAAGAGTGCTTTCTGCTCTTGCAGAAGACCCAGGTTCAGTTCCCCACATCAAATGGCAGCTCACATTCACCTCTTAACTCCAGTTCCAGGGAACCGGACATTCTCCCCTGCCTTCCTCAAGCACCAGGCTACATGTACATGTAGGCAAAACATGCATACACATGTTAAAACATAAAACAAACTATTGTGCTAACTGCAGGGGACTAAGGCGTGGGCAGGTGAATAAAAGTGCTTTGCCAAGCAAGCCTGACCCACCTGAGTTCAACCCCAAGGACCCTTATGGTGAGAACCAACTCCTAAGATTGTACTGTGATCTCCACACACACAATAAATAAATAACTAGCAACAAATATTATATAAACAAATGTGATTTTTAAAAAATTTAAACTGGCCATGTGGTGGTATCACATGCCTTTAATTCCAGCACTTGGGAGGCAGAGGCAGCCAGATCTCTGACTTTGAGGACAGATCTATAGAGTGAGTTCCAGGACAGCTGGGGGCACACAAAGAAACTATGTCTTGAAAAGAAAAAAATAAGCTAAATTTCCAAAGGGCTAAGGATGTATCTCAGTAATAGCATGGTTGCCTAGCTACCAGACACAGAGACCTAGAGTCACTCCCACTGTGCCAGAAAAAAACACTGACTGCCAAGGGGGTGGCTGGTACCTGCACTCTCAATACTCCACACACTAAGACAGAGAACAGGAGTTGAAAACTATCTTGGGCTAACTGAGAGAGACCCTGTCAAAAAACAAAACAAAAACACTACAACTTAATCTGCAGGGGGACAAGAAACATTACAACATCGGGAAAAAAATCATAATGACACATGATTATAAATTCCATAATGAAGCTCTGCTTTGTATGCTGACTTAGAAAAGTAGTGACAACTTTTTGTTGTTGTTTTGTTTTGTTGAAACAGGATCTCACTATGTAGTTCTCTGGCTGTTCTGGAACTCACAGAGATCCACCCCTAGCTATATATACCCAAAAGAAATATGTCAGACAAACATGCATCATATAAATCCCACAGAGAATTATTTATGGAAATAATTCGAATGTCTATAGACTCATTAAATGGATAAGAAAAGCTTGAAATACTCAGACAGAACATGCACATGCTATAAAACATGAGTTTTTAAAATATTATGCAAGCTAGGAGGTGGTGTCACACGCCTTTAATCACAGCACACGGGAGGGAAAGGCAGGAGGATCTCCGTGAGTTCAAGGCCAGCCTGGTCTACAAGAGTTAGGTCCGCCAGGCGGTGGTGGCGCACGCCTTTAATCCCAGCACTTGGGAGGCAGAGACAGGTGGATCTCTGTGAGTTCGAGACCAGCCTGGTCTACAGAGCTAGTTCCAGGACAGGCTCCAAAACCACAGAGAAACCCTGTCTCGGGGGGGGGGGAAGTACAGAGAAACCTTGTCTTGAAAAACCTAATTAAATAAATAAACATTATGCTAAACTGGCCAGTGGTGGCACAGGCCTTTAATCCCGGCATTCGGGAGGCAAAGGCAGGCAGAGCTTTAAGTTCGAGGTCAGTCTGGTCTACAGAATGAGTTCCAGGACAGTCAAGGCTACACAAAGAAACCCTGTCTTAAAAAAACATAATACAGAGCCGGGCGATGGTGGCGCATGCCTTTAGTCCCAGCACTCGGGAGGCAGAGGCAGGCAGATCTCTGTGAGTTCAAGACCAGCCTGGTCTACAGAGCTAGTTCCAGGACAGGTTCCAAAGCCACAGAGAAACCCTGTCTCGAAAAAACCAAAAACAAAAACAAACAAACAAACAAAAAAACATAATACAGGATTCCATCTTTTTGTTTTAAGATTTAAGACACTGGTTTCATTAGACAGTCCACTCTGGCCTTCAACTCACAACCCTCCTGCCTTGGTCTCCCATCCCAAACCATGCCTGGCATATGCCTCCCTTCCTTCCCTATGAAATGTTCAAAGGCAGCCTGTGCTACATCCTGAATGAAATCTTGCCGGGGGAGCGAGGGAGCTGAGAGAAAACACTTACCCAGCATGCACAAAAAAGAAAACCCAAAACATTTCATCAATATTGCTTAAAATCATTCATCAAGGGGGCTGGAGAAATGGCTCAGTGGTTTAAGAGCATTGGCTGCTCTTCCAAAGGTCCTGAGTTCAATTCCCAGCAACCACATGGTGGCTCACAACCATCTGTAATGAGGTCTGGTGCCCTCTTCTAACTTACAGATATACACACAGACAGAATATTGTATACATAATAAATAAATAAGTATTTATTTAAAAAAAAAATCATTCATCAAACTAGTCAAGGTCCATTAAATGTTAGCTATTATTATTACCATTTTGAGTATCATTAGGCAATCAAAATATTTAAATGCTGTGCAGCAAAACAACAACAAATTACATATAGACTAGCAAAGAAATCAATTAAAACATAGCTAGGGTCAGCCAGATAGCTCAGTAGATAAAGATGCTTGTTCAGTTTTCAATTTACATGGTGGATGGACAGACGGATGGCTGCAAACCATCCTCTAACCCTAATATAAACCTGTGGCACATCTGCACCCCCTCCATCCTATGCAAAATAAATAAATGTAAAACACAATTAATCTAATAATATATTTTCTTTCCTTCCTTTTGATATTCCTGCTTCTACCTCCCAAGTACTAGGATTAAAGGCCTTCTTCACTCCTAGCTTCCTTTTTTTCTTTCTTTTTAAAGAATTTCATTATGTACCCAGGCTAGCCTTCAACTCTTGATCCTCCTACCTCAGCCTTCAAGTGCTGGGCAAGGAGTAAAGGAAACCCTAAGGAATATGTATTTTATTATGAATTCAGCCTATAAAGGACTCCAAGGCCAACAGACCCCGGGAAACTGGCAAAGCCATCACCCATATGGACCAGGCTCAGGAGTGTTCATGAAGACTGAGCAGTGTGTACAAAGAACATGTTTACAGCCTGAGACTGCTGGCCTACAAATGCCTCCTAATGGAGACTAGTAACCCCTCTCCCCATGCTGTCCCTAATGAGCATGCTGAGGAGCCTTCCAGGTTTCAGCACTTAGAAAAACTCACCCAATCCCAGCTTCATTGTACCTGTGTCTTTTCTTCATTCCCTTGTGGTCCCTGGCCAGAGAATTCTTCCTGTGTGATTTCATTTCCACACTGGGTGTGGTAGCTCACACTTAGAATTCTAGCAGTAGGAAGGCTGAGATGGGCAGATTGTTGTGAGTTCCAAGTCAGAACTGGGATATGAAATCAGACTGTCCCAAATTAATAATGGGGACCGGAGGGGTGACTCAGGAGTTACGAGTGGCTGCTCTTACAGAGGATCCAGGCTCAGTTCCCAGTACCCACATGGAGACTCATAATCATCCATTATGCCAGTTCCAGTGGATCTAATGCCTTCTTCTGACCTATTTAGGCCAAAAGCATGTAGTGGGAACACACACGGGGGGGGGACGGGGGGACGAGGGGGACGCAAATACCTAAAATATATCTTTAAAAAAATTATAAATACCAAAGAGCAAACCAAAAACTGCCAAATAGCTGGGTGTGGTGACACACATAGCCTTTAATCCCAGCACTGGGGAGGAAAAGGCAGAGGCAGGGCAGGTCCATCTCTGCACTTTCAAGGCCAGCCTGGTTGACAAAGTTCCAGGATAGCCAGAGAGCTACATAGCTGAGACCTGGTCTGGTGTGGGGATGGAGGACTTAAATAACAGAATCTGCCTCCTGAGGCATCTCTTCAAAAGCATTAAAAAAAGCAAAACAACAACAACAACAATAAAACTAGAATGGGGATCAGGGCTAAACTATGAAGCTGACAGAGCTGGAGAGGTCTTGATATTTAAGAGGACCTAGGTCTCAGCACCCACATGGTGTCTCACATCTGTCTTACCAGTCTTATGGGACCTGACACCCTCTTCCAGCTTCTGAGGGCACCCAGCACTCATGTGATGAACAGGCAAACATGTGGAAAAAACATCCGCATAACACAACTAGTTGATATGTTTTACTACGAAGCTGCAATTTTAACTACTCTAAGCAGGTGAAGAAAATGGACCAAGACGAGCAAGAGGAATCTAAACAATAAATCACAGCAAGGAGATTATGAGTTAAGCAGAGTGCACCAAGTTGTGTTCCCAGTCTGTCTGTCGCTGGATTACTGCTACCATGTCAAGCTGTAATGTCCCCTAAAAGTCATAGTCACCAGGAGAACAGGATCTCAAGGGTGAGAAAAGGAGGCTCTAATAAAAAGAACCAGAGTTCCTGACTTCATCCTCCCAGATCCTACTGCACATGTTTACATGCACAGCCCCATTTCCAATGTGCCTGTGAGCCGGGCGGTGGTGGTGGTGGCGCACGCCTTTAATCGCAGCTCTCGGGAGGCAGAGGCAGGCGGATCTCTGTGAGTTTGAGGCCAGCCTGGTCTACAGA
>NC_022014.1:59875221-59878442 GCF_000317375.1 Microtus ochrogaster
GGAGGGAGGGAGGGAGGGAGGGAGGGAGGGAAGATAGATAGATAGATAGATAGATAGATAGATAGATAGATAGATAGATAGATAGATAGATAGCCAGGGACCAGAGGAGCAGGCAAGTGTAAACCACATGCAAGCCTACTTATGACCAAGACATAGGCCATGCCTCACCGCCACCCACAGAGCATGCTGCCTAACTGTACTAACTCTCCTGGTCCTCCCTTTCTTTAATTCTCAAGATGAATCTCCACAGGCACAAGACAGCTCTCAATTCATCCCTGATCATACTGCTTTCTTCCAAGGGCATATCTGGTGCTTTAATTCTCTGCATTTACAGGTCAAGGCCAGAAAACTCCTGGATTGAGCTGCTATTCAGGGCTACAAAACTCCTCCAGATCCTACCAGCTAGCTCACTCTCCTCCTAAGCATCCTGCTGAATCCTGCAGACCAGAAGTCTAGCATATTACTGAGGCCATACACTATCCCCAGATCTTCTGACTGACCCCAGGAACCAGAATGTAACAGGTAACCAGGTAACACAGATCTGTGAGAGAGGCAGAGACTGCTTCAGGCCATCTTTCAGGCACGCCTCTCAGTGCAGGGAAGAGGGCTCTGCCACAGGCCAGTTCAGATGTGAACACTGGGGATGTGCTGCTGATAAGAATAGGGCACACCTGCACAGCCACTCACTATTCCAGAGGGGATCCCCCAACTGCCCAATTCAACAGGCATGGGAAGCAAGAACATGGGCACAGCCTGCTTCTCTGAGGAACTGCCCAGCACAAGGTATCAAATACAGCCACACAGCTGACTTCCTATTCAACTCCAGCTCTTGCTACACATCTCTTGCCACAGCCCACACTTTACTATCAGTGCTGAGATCACACTGCTCCCTCCTCTGCCTCACTTCTTACAATCGACAAGCCCATCCAGGAAGCTTCTGCCCACGCCAACCACTCCTCAAACCAGGGTACTGATTCCCTCTTCCCTAAGTTTCCACTTTGTACCTCCCCTGAAGCAATCAGGAATTCTGTGTATACGGAAAGACACTGCACTGACACTGATGGAGTAAATGTAGCCAGTGGAGGACTACACTCGCCTCTGGGGAATCTGCAGCTCACTCAGGGCATCTCCGCCACCCATCTCTACTGTCACAATCCTCAGAGGACATCAATCATTAAGGCTCCCAGTATACCAGGATTTTGTTTTGTAGTAAAAAAAATGCTTCCCAGCACTCGGGAGGCAGAGGCAGGCGGATCTCTGTGAGTTCGAGACCAGCCTGGTCTACAGAGCTAGTTCCAGGAGAGGCTCCAAAGCCACAGAGAAACCCTGTCTCAAAAAACAAAAAAAACGAAAAAAAAAATGCTAAATTTTAAAAACATAGCAAAGTAGTCCCAAAAGTCTCACACAAGGGGCATTCTGTCTCAAGCATAACATAAATCTTTTTGTTTATATCAGAAATGTTAAATTTCAAAGTGCTATCAAACTCTATCAAATATCTATTGAAAATGCACTTTCTGAGCAGGATATGATGATACACGTCTGTAATCCCAATACAGGAGGGACTGAGACAGGACGATCACTGCAAGTTCAAGGCCAGTCTGGTCACGCAGTGAATTAGTTCTGCTTCTACGCCAGTCAGGGGATACATAGTGTGATCATGTTTGAACAGGAAGAGGGAAAAATCTGGTTTGCAGTTTGGCTTGTTAATACAGAACTACTACTTGGTAAGCTAAGGCAGGAAGATCGCCAAATTCAAGGCAACTTAACAAAGATAAAAAGGTGCTTGGCAGGGCTGGAGAGATGGCTCAAAGGTTAAGAGCATTGCCTGCTCTTCCAAAAGTCCCGAGTTCAATTCCCAGCAACCACATCATGGCTCACAACCATTTGCAATGGGGTCTGGTGCCCTCTTCTGGCCTGCAGGCATACACACAGACAGAATATTGAATACATAATAAATAAATAAATATTAAAAAAAAAAAGGTGCTTGGCAGTGGTGGAGCACACCTCTAAACCTGAGAGGCAGAGGCAGGTGGATCTCCGAATTCAAGGCCAGCCTGGTCTGCCTACAGATCAAGTTCTAGGATAGCCAGGGCTATACTATACAGAGAAACCCCATCTTAAAGAATAAACAAACAAACAAAAAAAGATAAAAAGGCTGTGTATGTAAAACACTTGCCTACCTAGGTTCAAACCCCAGTACCACAAATCAGGTCCTCAAGGGGGTCGAGAAGTAGAACACAGATTTTTCTATGCAGTCTTTTTCAATATACCAGGGAATTATGCCAACCAGATACTAACTCTATGTAGGTTGTGTGTGTATGTGTGTGTACTTAAGGTTTGTATGAGTGTTTCTGTCTGTATGCATGTAATGTACCCCACGTGGTGCCTGATGCCCTGGGAGGTCAGAAGAGGACACTAGATTCCCTGGAACTAGAGTTGTAGGCCACCATGTTGATGCTGGGAATGGAACCTAGGACCTGGTCAAGAGCAACAAATGTTCTAAAGCACTGGGCCATATCTCCAGGCCCCTAACTCAAACTTCTACCAATAAAAAAATTTTTTTTCATAAATGCTTTAGTCAAACAAATGCTTCTAACTCAAGCAAAATGAGAATATTTCAAGTTCGCATTACTAATCAAGATCTCTACAGCAATATTTGCCCTGTGGAGAAAATTTGATTTGCCCAATGAAAAGAAAGCAAACAACAGAGTGTGATGGCTCACACCTTAATCCCAGTACTTGAGAGGCTGAGGCAGGAGGATGACTATGAGTTCCAGGCTAGCCTTGAATAAGCTGTTGTCACAAAAGGAAAATTACCCCAATAAAACAAACTTTTGTTTTGTTTTGTTTTGAAGACAGGGTCTCTCTGTGTACCCCTGGATGTCCTGGAACTTGCTCTGTAGACCATGCTGGTCTCCAGCTTAGGGATCTGCCTGCCTCTGCCTCCTGAGTGCTGGGACCGAAGGAGTGCATTACTACTGCCCAGCTAAATAAAATAAGATTTTAAAGTCAGGCATGGTAGGGCACACCTTTTAATCCCAGCACTCATGAGGCGGTGGGAGGCAGGTATCTCTCAGTCTGAGACCAGTCTGATCTACAGAGCAAGTTCCAGGAGAGCTAGGGCTACTGAGAGAAACCCTCCTGTGAAATAAATAAATAATAAACTTTTAAAGTCTCTGACTTTTACTAGTATCGTGTACAGGTTATTTTTTTTTTTTTTT
>NC_022014.1:59878542-59883783 GCF_000317375.1 Microtus ochrogaster
TTGTAGACCAGGCTGGTCTCGAACTCACAGAGATCCGCCTGCCTCTGCCTCCCGAGTGCTGGGATTAAAGGCGTGCGCCACCATCGCCCAGCTGTACAGGTTAGTTTTATGTCCACCTGACACAAGCTGGAATCATGTAAGAGGAGGGGATCTCAATTGAGAAAATGCCTCCTTAAGATCAAGCTCTAAGTCATCAAATATGTAGGACAGTTTCTTAATCAGTGATCTATAGGGGGAGTGTGCAGCCCATTGTGGGTGGTGCCACCCCTGGCCTGGTAGTCCTGAGTTCTATAAGAAAGCAGGCTGAGCAAGTCATGGGAGAGTAAGCCAGGAAGCTGTACTCCTCCATGGCCTCTGCATCAGCTCTTGCCTCCATGTCCCTACCAGGTTTGTGTTCCTACCTTGGCTTCCCTCAATGGACTGTGGCAAACCCTCTCTTCCCCAAGTTGCTTTTGGTCAGGGTGTTTCATCACAGCAATAGTAACCCTAATAAGACAATCGTGTGCATCAACAGTTATATTACTTACACAGTACTCAATAAATAGGTCAATGAATTACTTGTTATACTAGGAACTCATTTCTATTTATTCATTTATTTATTCATTTATTTATTTATTTTTCCGAGACAGGGTTTCTCTGTGTAACAGTTCTAGCTGTCCTGGAACTAGCTCTTGTAGACCAAGCTGGCCTTAAACTCACAGAGATCCGCCTGCCTCTGCCTCCCAAGTGCCCAAGTGCTGGGATTAAAGGCATGCGCCATCATCGCCCAGCTCTAGGAACTCACTTTTTTTTTTTTTTGCTATGCTATTCTCCTCAGGTTCTCTTTTATTTTTTATTTATTTATTTATTAAAGGTTTCTGTCTCTTCCCTGCCACCAGAACTCATTTCTTAAGTAATTTATTTAGTAGTATCTACTTGTATACTAGTTAGTAAGTTATGGTACTCAGTCTGATGTCAGTCGGATGTGTATGTCACTATATAGCTAAAGATGACTGTGAACTTTTGTTCCTCCTGTCTCCACCTCCAGAGAGCTGGGATACAGGCATGCACTACCAAACCCGGTACAGGTGCTGGAAACTGAAACATGCTAAACAAGCACTGTACCAGCGGAACCACATCCATAGCTCTTTTTACCAGGTATTTAATACTCAAGCCAACATTCTAACTACAAAAACTAACCAAACTAAGGCTGGGGAAATGCTAAGTGGTTAAGGGCACACTGGCTACTGTTCCAGAGGACCTGGGTTTAATTCCCAGCACACACACACACACACACACACACACACACACACACACACACACACAGCAGCTCACTACTATCTATAACTCGCTCCAGAAGACTAGACACCCTTACTTAGACATGCATGCAGGCAAAACACCAATGTACATTAAATACATGTAAATTATTAAAAAAAAAAAAACTACCCAAACTATGCTACATTACCTAAAGCCTCGACTACACAAGATGTGTAGAGTTGACAGGGTCTCTCTATGTAGTCCTGGCTGGGCTTGAGCTTGTTATGTAAATCAGACTGGACTCAAACTCATAGAGATCTTCCTGCCTCTGTCTCCAGAGTCCTGGAACTAAAGGTGTGCACTACCACACCCTTCTGGTGTATCTTATTGTTTTGTGTTTTTTGAGACAGGATTTCTCTGTATAGCCCTGGCTGTCCCAGAGTGGCTTAAGTATACCTTAACCCAGATATACACATACACACTGACCTGAAGTCTCCTCCCAGGTATACCAAGAATAAAAATAATGGCACAATAATGCTGCCATGGATACTCAATGCAAACAATGGACATGCTAGGAAAGTAAAAACACAAAATGTAGCATCCTTTTATAGTCATCTGAAGAAGTAATTTGTTTCAAAAGACCAAACACTCAACGCCACAGCCAAGAGAAAAAAGGAAAAGAGCAGTTTAAAACAGAGATGGTTGAACCTTAGGAACACTTAATGCTCTTCCAGAACACCTGAGTTCAATTCCTCACACCCATGGCAGATGACTTGTGAACCTGAAACTCCAGCTCCAAGGGATCTGACCTGCACATACCCTCACATAGACAAACACATACACATAATTTAAAAAATAACAGGGATGGAGAGGTGGCTCAGTGGTTAAGCACACTGGCTGCTCTTCCTCAGGACCTGAAATCGATTCCCAGCAACCATATGGTGGCTCACAACCATCTATAGATCTGAGGCCCTCTTCCATCATAAAGATGAGCATGCATATAGAACACTCATATACATAAATTACTTAAAGATAAATATATGACACTAGAAACACATCTTAAACTGGGTGCTGGTGGCGCTTGCCTTTAATCCCAGCACTCGGGAGGCAGAGGCAGGCGAATATCTGTGAATTCGAAGACAGCCTGGTCTACAGAGCTAGTTAGAGGGAAATCCTGTCTCAGAAAACAAACAAAAAACCCCACATCTTTTTAAAAGTTTTTTGTTTTTTTGTTTTGTTTTTTTTTTTTTAAGTATACTCTGCTGATAAAAACAGTTACTGGCTGAAGTGTTTATCAAAATCTAATTATACCAACCTTAGTTGTTTTGTTTTTTTTTTGTTTTTCAAGACAGGGTTTCTCTGTGGTTTTGGAGCCTGTCCTGGAACTAGCTCTTGTAGACCAGGCTGGTCTCGAACTCACAGAGATCCGCCTGCCTCTGCCTCCCGAGTGCTGGGATTGAAGGCGTGTGCCACCACCGCCCGGCCAACTTTAGTTTCTTAAAACCTATTCATTTCAGTTATGGAACCTACTTCAGAATTATCAAAATTCTCACCTACTAACAATAACTTACCCAATCAGTCTTTCATGCATATCTGCCATGTGCATGTCTATTAGGAGCTGCAGAATGTTTAAAAACTGACTTCTATGAGTTATTAATTCAAATAAATACAGAACAAGTATACACCAAGGAAGGCCACAAGTGGCACTGGAAGAGAAATGTCTTTGAAGTCTAAGTACACAAGTTTGCCAGGCTCTTGAGAGGCAGAGTCAGGTGGATGTCTGTAACTTCGAGGCCAGCCTGTACAAAAACAGCTAGGACTATGTAGAGAGTCCCTGTAAATAAATAAATAAATAAATAAATAAATAAGTCTTGAAAAGCAAACAAGTTTTACATGATTGTTTAAAAAGGACCCATAACCCCACTCTGCAATTTAATTCAGCATATGCCCAGCCATCAATTCATCAGTACTGTCTGTCAGGGCTTCAAGGAGTTCAATGTTAGCTACAGTGCCCTGCTAAAATGCCTCAGTTCTAACTCAAAAACTAACTTCCTCCACTACTGTTATGTCGGTCTTCAGCTCAACTCTGGACTCTTGGTACAAAGATGCCCAACTGTTAATTTCTTAAAGTAACACCTATTACTCTAAAAGATGCACTGGACTATGTTGGCAAGAAATGAAACTTGGTAAAAGACAGTCTCGCTCCTCCAAGACCCCTAAGCTAAGCAACTTGTTCTTAGCGTCAGGCAAATAAAACTAGCTTTTTTTAAAATTTGATGCTAACACAATCTAATCTGGTTTAATTCTCATACTTGTAGCAGTTAAGAATTTAAGCAATTGTTCTTTTAAAAAAATAGAAACATTTAAATTTAATCATGTCTACTACCCTAGTCTTCTCTGAAAATGGTATGGCAAGCTATCATAAGAAAGACCATCCATCATATGTCCTCATTAAATGTCCTTAAAATTATATTTTAATTTCGTTAATCCAGGTTAATAGGAATATAAAGGAATCAATCACCTGACAGTCTGGTGCTACAAGTTAAGATGCCCCCCATAACTATTCATTCAATACAAATGAGCAATTGTGTGTGTGCGTTTTATTTAAACAAGACACAGCCCAGGGCCAAACTCAAGAAACTATGTGAAGAAAACATGCGAGAAGTCACCATGGAGAAACCCACTACAGGTCCAGGAAGGGCTTCTTCCTCAGAAATAAAATAACAAGAAAAGGTCCTGTCGGATGCAAGCTGACATTTCTACACCGTGTGCCTTCAAAAAGTTCATGTTCGGCAATTCCGCCTAGATGATCAACTAACTACACAACTTCTGCAACAGGTGCCGCGAAACTGCATCTCCCACCAAAGCCAAGTTCAAACTGGTTAGGACACACGGCCCTTCGGTGTAATACTTCTATCTGGAACTTAACAAAAAAGCGGTTCCGAATCGGAAGGCTTGCCAAATTTGGTTTTCTGGTTCGCTTTAATCAGCCATTTACCAGCAACTGTTGCACGCGCCCATGAGCACTCGAAGAACACAAACAAACGCACAGGACCAGAAGAAGCTCCCTGCTCACCGCACAACAGCCCTTCCTCCACAACAGTTTTCAAACTCTATGACTCAGGGCAGGAAACGAAGCACGTCTATGTGCGTTACCACGGTATCTAAATTCTCTCTTTTAAGGAACAGGTAATTTTTCCCAGACTACAAGAAAAGGTATATAGGCACGCAACGGTTTGCAAAGCAGAAGGCTTCTTTCATCGCAAAATAAATAAACAAAATACTCATACCAAAACAAGGGGAGAAAAACGAACTCAATGGATACGTGTGTGCCAAAGTTTCAATCCTGCCTGGTGGAGACACCGCACTTGGCAGAAATTTTGAAGAAGAAAGGGGGGGGGGGCGGAGAGAAGGAGAGCGAACGAGTGTGTGGCCTGCAAACTGCAACAATGCAATCTCCATTTTGAACAATGCGCCTCTTTCCTCTTGCAAATCTAGTTTTGTTTTGTCTTTCTTTTTCTGTCACTAGACGCGCCGTGGCCTCCGCGTGGGGGGCAGGCCGGAGTGTGTGGGGGGGGGAGCTGGAAAGCAGGATGCACTGCACTCGAGAGGGAGCAAGCCAAGGGGGAGGGGAGGGGGTGGGGAAGGAGTCTCCAGGCGGCCTGGGTGGGTACCTGGAGTGCTGCTGTAGGTGCTATGGCTCCTGAAGCTGCTTTCCGTGCAGTAACTGGCGTCGTCGTCGTCGTCTTCCATCTCCTCCGGATAATCGGAGTCATCGTCGTCCTCCTCCATGTCATCTTCCTCGTCGTCCTCAGAATCCTGGGTCTCCTCGGCGTCGCCGTCCTCTTCCTCCTCCTCGTCCTCCTCCGAGACCATGTCCTCCTCCTCGTCGTCGTCGTCGCTCTCGTGGTCATCGTACACCACTTTGTTGACGGCGCGGCGGGCCGGGGTGGTCCGGGCCAGGTGGCCGCCCCCGCCCCCCGTCCTGCCGCCCCCGCCTCCTCG
>NC_022014.1:59884157-59895685 GCF_000317375.1 Microtus ochrogaster
CGGGGCCGAGGGGGAGGGGAGGCCGCCGGGGCCCGGGCGGGAGGGGCGCGGCCCGGCAGCGGCGGGGTGGAGAGAGGAGGCTTAGTCCGAATTGCCGGGGCCCCGCTCCGGATCGCCTGCAGCCGCCATCTTGTTTCTTCCCTCTCGCTCGGTGACTGGGGGAACCGACAGCGGCCGCAGGCCCGGAGCGCGGTCACGTGAGCTGCGCCGCCCGACGAGCCTGGGACTGAGCGAGGCGGCGCGGCGGCCACTAGGGGGAGCGCGGGAGCGGCGCGGCGGGGGCGGGGAGGCCCCGGGGCGCCCCTGCGCGGCAGGTCGGCGGCGGCGCAGGGGCGATCGGTGGCGTGGGGTGTCCCCTAGCCTGGGGTCTTCTCTTGGGATGCCCCCCGCGGCTGGAGCTGAGGGTTACCTTCACGAGCGTCTCTCCAAGCCGGGTTGCAAAACAGGGAGTTACCCTCCGAGTCACTGGTCCTTTCGGGGAAATTGATGCAGAAAGAGCGGAGAGGTGTCGCGGAAGGGCGCTACCTAGAGTCGGAGGGCAGACGCCGCGCGAAGCCAGCCACGCAGGGACAGGAGCTGGAGCTAAGCCAGTCCAAACAGAAAGCTCCCAAAGGCTTGGTGTTAGAGGGTCCCTGAAGTTGTTCCAGGATCGCACGCCGCAGCCACACCCCCAGGGTGGATCACAGACTTTCTCGGAGTCTCCACCCTGAAAGCCAGGGTTAAATTCCAGAACGTGGTTCCTTGCAGCCTCCCCGCACCTATCCCACTTTCCCGCTAAGAACTTCCACACCTCAACGAGAACTTGCGATAGGAAGGCTGGTGTCTTGTCTATAATTGGCTTCACAAAGTTGTGTGCTTGTGTTAACCTGGAAATAATGTCTACCTGACAAATCGCCACCAGCCACAGTTTGTCCCAGGGAGCTGGTCACACTGATGAAAATTCAGGCTCCAAGTCGCCAAATTGAGGTGGCCCAAGCTATTGTGGCGGGGGCGGGAGGGTGTCCATCTCGGGGCGGGGGGGGGGGGGGAGGAAAAAGGTTTTGTTTGTTTAGTTTTCAAGACAAAGTTTCTCTATAACTTTTTGGAGCCTCTCCTGAAACTTACTCTGTAGACCAGGCTGACCTCCAGCTCACAGAGATCCGCCTGCCTCTGCCTTCAGAAGGCTGAGATTAAAAGCATGTGCCACCACCACCTGCAGAGAAAGGTTTTAGGAACCTGTCTGAGTGTTTATTGGTAGAGGTGAGAACCGAGAAAGTAATTTGAAGAAAAAAATTAATAGGATTCAGGCTGCTAAATGGCTTATTATAGTATAATTAGGTGACTAGAAGGTAAATAAAAATGGAAAAGTGACTACTAATTGCCAATTCCTTTATTACTTATTCACTTGAGTTGATTTCTGAGGGTGGTAAACTTTTACCTATCGGTACCTCATAAGTAATGAAAGTAAAGAAAGTGAGCATCTTGAGTTCTTTGGCAAGCAAATGCTGGAGTTTGTTTTTGTTTTTTAAGGAGTGCAGCTAAAGGAATGCAGGCCCAAAATAGGCAGATCCTAAGATCTTCCTTGGTAATGGTGGGCGTTTTATTAAGGCAGGGTCTCACTATGCAGTCCTGGCTGGCCTAGAACTCACAGTGTAGACCAGTCTGGCCTCCAGCTCACAGAGATCCACCAGCTTCTGCCTCCTGAGTGCTAGGACTAAAAGCCTGTGCCACCACACCCTGCAGTGGTGGGGTTTGGGCACAGGCTTTCATTATGTACTCCTGGATAGTCTCAAACCGTGTGCTCCTCCTGCTGCAGTCTCCCACTCTGGAATTACACAGGTCCCTCCATGCTTCTCCACATCGTCTAGATTTTATCTAAAACATGTCTGTGTTTAGATAAACTGGCCTAGCCTGGCACCAAACTGGACTGTGGGATGACACACATGCCACCGTGCCCAGTTGTGGAAAAAATAAATTGTGTGTGAGCCAGGCAGTGGTGGCGTACATACACCTTTAACCCCAGCACTCGGGTGGCACAGACCAGCAGATCTCTGTGAGTTTGAGGCCAGCCTGGTCTACAGAGCTAGTTCCAGGACAGCTAGGGCTGTTACGCAGAAAAACTCTATCTCGGGGGAAAAAAAAGTGTGTGTGTGTGTGTGTGTGTGTGTGTGTGTAAAGAGAGGGAGAGAGATTGGAGTTATTCGATACAGGATAAACAAGATACCTCATGTCAAAGGTCCTTGCCACCACATCTGTTGGCCTCTGTTCAATCCTCGGAACCCACATGGTATAGGATGATAACTTGCTGGGCATGGTGGCAAGCCTATAATCCCAGCACTCACGAAGCAGACAGCTAAATAGAGCTTAATAATAATAACAACAGCTGGGCGGTGGTGTCGCAAGCCTGTAATCCCAGCACTTAGGAGGCAGAGGCAGGTGGATCTCTGTCAAAAGCCAGCCTGGTCTACAAGAGCTAGTTCCAGGATCGACTCCATAGCTACTGGGAAACCCTGTCTCAAGGGGTGGGGGGAGAGAATGATCTAGCTTCCAGCACTCAAAAAGTTTCCCTCTGACTTCTCCAAAAGCTGCGACACACATGCCAACACACGTAGACATATAAGCGATTAACTGCCAAACTTTGGGGGAGCATAGCGTTGAGGCAGGGTTTCTCTGTGTAACCCTGGCTGTCCTGGAACTTGCTTTGCAGACCAGTCTGGCTTCAAGTTTACAGAAGTCCTCCTGCCTCTGCCTCCTGAATGCTGGAGTTAAGGGCTTTTGCCACTACCTCCCACCCAGCAAGATTTTGTTTTGTTTTTTGTTTTTGTTTTTGGTATGGTCTTCTGATAGCCTGAAATTGGCTGTGTAGCTAAGCCTGTCCTTGAACTCGACCCTTCTCCCACTACCTCACAGTCACACAACATCATAGTTCTTTCTGCTGTTGTTTTTTTAAAAATATTTATTTATTATGTATACAGTATACAATATTCTGTCTGTGTGTGTCTGCAAACCAGAAGAGGGCAGCAGACCTCATTATAGATGGTGGTGAGCCACCATGCGGTTGCCAGGAATTAAACTCAGGACCTTTGGAAGAGCAGGCAATGCTCTTAACCTCTGAGCCATCTCTCCAGCCCTGTTGTTTTGTTTTTTGAAGCAATGGCACTATGTAGCGCAGGCTAGCCTAAAACAGCTCTTTCTCCTGCCTTAGCTTCCATAATGCTGGGAATAGACATGTACCAATGTTGGAACTTTTTTTTTTAAATCAAGGTCACACAGTACTGTTCAGTCTGGTGCAAATTCCTGACCTCAAGTGGTCCTCCAACCTCAGCATGCTGAGCTTTCACACGAGTGGCCTGCATTCAGTCAGATAACAAGCTACGAACAACAACCCTGCAGATTGCTCCAAATATATATGTACTTTCTAGACATACATATTTGGAGCAATCTCTAACCCAGACTCTACAACTTTGCAGCCTGTGACCCATACTGTTCCACATGCTGTAGGGGAAGCAAGGATGTTATATTAGAAATGGAAGTGACTATTCAGAGTTTGCAATCTAACAGTGAAGAAAATGTATTTACCAAACCTTTATAAAAACAGAACAATGAGAGCGATTTTTGGTGTTTCGCGGACTTTCTAATTGTCAGTCACAGAGAAGTGACTCTGACTCATTTAATTGGAAAAGGAGGATTTAGAGAGCTTTAAGAATTGTGGGTTCCGCCGGGCGCACGCCTTTAATCCCAGCACTAGGGAGGCAGAGGCAGGCAGATCTCTGTGAGTTCGAGACCAGCCTGGTCTACAAGAGCTAGTTCCAGGACAGGCTCCAAAGCCACAGAGAAACCCTGTCTCGAAAAAAGAATTGTGGGTTCCGAGTCTAAATGGAATCCAACCTCTGAAGCTATTGCCTTCCATCTGACTAATGTTCCGGAGAAGAAGCAGGCCACCAGTCTAAACCTGTGTCCCAGCACAGATAAAGAACGCTAACCACTTCTGATCATAGCATACACAATGAAGTAAGTGGGTCTCATGCAGGGTCACAATAAGGTCAGGTTCTTAGGGGCGCTACAATGTATAAAGCACCGTGAGTATGCGGAGGGCAGCAGCACTGGAGAGATGGTCCAATAGTTAGAAGCATTTGCTGCTCTTTCAGAGGACCTGAGTTCAGCTCCCAGCACCCATTTCTTGTGTTTCACACCTGCCTGTAACTCCACCTCCAGGGGATCCAACACCCTCTTCTGGCCTCCACAGGCTCCACACAGAGACATTTAAATTAATAAAAGGCTTCAGGGATGGTGGTTTGTGCTTTTTGTGTGTGTGTTTTGCATTTATGTGTGTCTGCATATGACAGGCATGTGTGTGCAATATCCAATGAAGGCTAGAAGAGGGTATAGAACCCTTGGGTTTGGAGTTCCAGGCTGCCATGTAGGTGTGGGGAATCAAATCCAGGTCCTGTGGAAAAGCAGCCAGTACTCTTAACTGTTGAGAGATCTCTCCAACCAGTGTACGCCTTTAACCCCAACACCCAGGAGACTAAAACCAAACTCCAAGAGTGTGAGAGAGGTAGAGAGGAAGAAGCCACTTTCTTGTTGAAACAGGCAGGTGTTCCATTGACCTACATCTCATGAGGCCGCTAGGAGGGAACCTCGTCACAGGCTGCATCTTAATGAGTCCTCCTAAAACCCTTTCAACACTGGCGACAGGCAAGTCCTAGAGGACGGCCTCCCATGAGCCCCTCAGAGTCTCTGCCCTGACCTGGCCTAATGGCTACTTCGTTACTTAGTGTTACTTTGTTCATGACCTCAGAGCCACAGGTCAGTCTCTGTCTCTCCCTGCCTCTCTGTCTCTGTCTCTCTCTCTGTGTATGTTTCTTCTCCTGTGGCACAAGTTGGCCTCAAAGTCATTACATAGCCAAGGATGACCTTGATTATCGATCCTCTTGCCTCCGCCTCCTGCGTGCTGAGATTACAGGTGTGAGTCACCATGCTCAGTTTATGTGTTGCTGGGGACAGGAGTCATGGCCTTTTGCATGTTATACAAGTACTCTACCAATGAAACTATACCTCAGCCCCATGGGTGAGTATTGTCCCCTCGCTTATTAAAGTTTCCTCTGCACTGATACCATTTTAACTCTGTGTGTGTGTATGCGCACACGCGCATGTGCACGCACGCACAAGCACATGTGTGTGTTGGTGTTTTGCCTGTGTGTATTCTGTGGACTGTGCCTGAAGAAGCTAAATGGGCATTGGATACCCTGAAACTGGAGTTACAGATGGTGAGCCACCATGTGGGTGCTAGGAACCAAATTCCTGGCCCTGTGGAAAAGCAGCCAGTGTTGTTGTTTTGATTGTCTTGTTTTTCAAGACAGGGCTTCTCTGTGTAGCCCTGGCTGTCCTGGAACTCTCTCTGTACACCAGGCTGGCCTTGAATTCAGAGATCTGCCTGTCTCTTCCTCCCAAGTGCTGGGATCAAAGGCTTGCACCACCAAGTGCCCAGCTACAGATAAGCAATTTGAAGCTGGAAAGGAAGAGTCACCACCACCTGGCTGGTTAAGTATTTTTTATTTTTTCTCTCTGAAACCTTGGAGCCTGTCCTGGAACTAGCTCTTGTAGACTAAGCTGGCCTCAAACTCACAGAGATCCGCCTGCCTCTGCCTCCCGAGTGCTGGGATTAAAGGCGTGCGCCACAGACACTTTTAAAAGCCACCTGATCTGGTGAAATTACTCTGTGAGGCTGTCGCTGTGAGTTAAAGGAGTGGTAGCGAGATGGGAGTTAAAAAGGTTGGGGTTCTTTTTTGTGCTTCTCTGGGACGTGTTCAGGCCTGTTCTTTTATACATATGCTCTGGGGGAAAGGAGTATTACCAGCCCTTCATGGCTAAGTGGAACACATACTGGGCTCAGGATAAACCTGTAGTTGTGCGAATACCAGACTTTCAAGCTGTGTTAGGATCCAGAGAAAGAGCAGTTTGCAAGCCAAGAGAGCAAGGCTCTGCACCCTAAGTGCGTCCGCCGAGGTTCCTTTAGACTGCGGCAGGCTCTGTCCAGCTGCCCCGTGCATAGCTGGGTGTGGAATCTGGGATCCACCAGGTCATGAGTTCCAAGCCTCAGAGCTCCTTATGCTATGATATAGACCTGAGTGACCTCTGATCTGCCCCGTGGGTCAACATCAGCAGGCTCTGGTCACTCTGGAAATGGGACAAATCGTATAGAGATCACAGAGAGACGTGATACTTCTTTTTTTTTTAATTGCCAGCAGTGGTGGCACATTCATTTAATCCCAGCACTCGGGAGGCAGAGACAGGCTGATCTCTGTGAGTTCGAGGCCAGCCTGGTCTACAAGAGCTAGTTCCAGGACAGGCTCCAAAGCTACAGAGAAACCTTATCTCAATAAATAAATAAATAAATAAATAAATAAATAAATAAATAAATGGAAGCAGACAGGAGATGCTCTTAGTGGCTGCAGATGAGAACGTATACCCCAAGGTCAGGCCAGTATAGATGCCTGAATACTAACCAAATATCTTGAGTTCGAGGCCAGCCTGGTCTACAGAGCTATCTCTAGGACAGTCAGGGCTACATGGAAAAACTCTGTCTTGAAAAAAAGAAAAGAAAAAGTAAGTGGAGATAGGAGGGAGTTTACAAACGATTGACTCTAGGCCTTGGGCAGTCGGTTAACTGGGCTTGAGTCCAGTTTCTATACTGATTAGTTAAGGGAGCTGGGTTGGAACACAGTTTCTGTTCTGAAACACTGTCCTATCCAGGGAAAAGTAGAGGAGAATATGAAATGAGATTTAGAAATTCTGGCTACGAGTCTGGGGTGGGGTCCCACACCTTTAGTCCTAGTACTCAGGAGGCAGAGGTAGGAGCATTTCTGGGAGGACAAGGTCAGCCTGGTCTATATAGTGAGTTTCAGACCAGCCTGGACTGTGTGAAGCCTCTTTCTCAAGAGAGTGGGGCTGGGGGGGGGGGAGCAGGGGATGCTGGGGGGTGAGAACAAGGTGCTTATGCAAAGGCAAACATAAGTACCCGAGGTCAGATCCCCAGCAACTCTGTAGAAAGGCAGCAGGAGCCTGTGATCCCAGTGCTGGGGAGGGGGAGACTGGAGGATTCCTGGAGCTTGCTGCTCTGCCAGTCTGGTTAAAACCACCAGCTAAAGAGACCCTACCCTGTCTCAAAAAATTAGATGAGGAAGGATCAAGGAAGATACCTAATGTGGACCTCTGACATCCACACATCCATACATCACAGATGTGTACGCACAGGTACCGCAGATGCAAACAAACAGACAGAAAGACAGTGAGTAGCGCTGCTCGTGGTAAAGATAACTGCAGAGGCTCCAGCACCCGGAAGCAAGGGTGAGTGATTCCTCCCACGCGAATGTCTGTGACTACTGACTATGATTCTGCACGACTCTTATTAAGACAGGCTGAGAGTCAGCCAGATGGCTCAGCAGGGAAAGACACTTGATGCAGAACCTGATGATCTGAGTTCAGTCCCCACAATCCACCTGGTTCAGAGAGAGAACTGACTATTAAAAGTTGTCTCTTAAATACACCAAGTGGTGGTGGCATGGCATACATCTCTAATCCCAGCACTTGGGAGACAGAGGCAGGTGGATCTCTGAGTTCCAGGTCAGCCTGGTCTACAGAGCAAGTCCCAGGACAGCTAGAGCTATATGGAGGAACCCTGTCTCAAAAAAAAAAAAAAAAAAGAAAGAAAGAAAGGGAAAAAGAAAAAAAAGGAAGTTGCCTGTCTTCTACCTTAACATTTGCCTTTAATCCCAGCACTTGAAAGACAGAGGCAGGTGGGATCTTTATGAAGTAGAGGCCAGCCTGGTCTACATAGAGAGTTCTAGACCAGTCAGAGCTACAGAGTATGACTCTGTCTCAAAAAATAAATATAAAACAGTGATCAGGTAGACTAACTGAACTATTTTTAATCGCTTATCTGTATTATTATTTGTTTTGTTTTTCGAGACAGGGTTTCTCTGTAGCTTTGGAGCCTGTCCTGGAATTAGCTCTTGTAGACCAGGCTGGCTTCAAACTCACAGAAATCCGCCTGCCTCTGCCTCCTGAGTGCTGGGATTAAAGGTGTGTGCCACCACCACCCGGCTTGTATTATTATTTGTAATGATGTGTATGTGTCTGTATATGGATCTGTCCACGTGACTGCAGGTGTTCTAGGAGTACAGAGACATCAGATCCTCTTGGGACAGGGACAAAGACAGTTGTCAGTCACCTAACATGGGCACTGGGACTCAAACTCAGTTCCTTTGCCAGAACAGCACATACTCTTATTAACCACTTAGCTGTCTCAGTGCCAAGCTAAATCATTACAGTAGAGAAGAGAGAGAGAGAGAGAGAGAGAGAGAGAGAGAGAGAGAGAACCTCATGTAGACACCGGGGAGCCACCTGTATTCAAGAGCTGGATGAAGGGGAAGTGGCGGGGGCTGGGGGCTGGGAGGTGGGATAGCTCAGTGGTAGAGCACTAGGCCAGCCTCAAAACAAACACAGAAACTAAGAAGGGGAAGAAGGCTGGGGATGCAGCTCGATTGGGAGAGAGCTTGCCTAGCATGCATCGAGCTGTGGGTTCAGTGCAAGAACCATGAAGCAGCAGGCATGGTGTCCAGGCCTACACCTGTAATCCCAGCACTGGGGAGGTGGATGCAGAAGGATCGAGAAGTTCCCAGTCATTCTCAGTTACACAGGAAGTTCGAGGCTACTCTGGACTACATGAAACGCTAACTCAAAAAGATGAAACCAAAAGGAAACTGCAAATCCCAGTCCTAGACTTCCGTCTATGCTTTGGGCCAGTGGTCTGGACTGTGGACTCCCTTTCTGCTGCGTGTTGCCTCAGGACCCCTTCCTGGTTCTAAATCTCTAGAACTCTAGTTCATGCTCATGATCACCTCAGTTACCACTAACGTGCTGTGCTCACAGTTCCCGAACCAGCATCTATTTCTCACCTCACTGTAGTGATTTATTTTCTTTGTGTTTTAACAAATAAAAGTTGAGGGCTGGAGAAATGGCTCAGCGGTTAAGAGCACTGACTGCTCTTCCAGAGGACCGGGGTTCAATTCCCAGCACCCACAGGGCAGCTCACAACTGTCTGAAAATCCAGTTCCAGGGGATCTGACACCTTCACACCAATGCACATAAAATAAAGATAAATAAATCATAAAAAAATAAAAAAAAATTTAAAAAAGTAAAGTTTAAAAAAAAAAACAAAAACAAATAAAAGTTGACTAAAAGTCAGAGTACAGAGCTAAACTACCAGAGGCCAGGCGGTGGTGGCACACACCTTTGATTTAAGGACTCAGAGGCAGACAGAGCTCTGTTAGTTCAAGGCCACTCTGAGTGACGTGAAATTGATCTAATCTAAAAGAGAAACAGAGCTCACACAAAGGTGACCCCAGTACTTGGGATCCCATGCCTTAAAACCCAGCACTAGGGAGGTAGAGCCAGGAGAGATGTGGCCGGGCAGAGAGAGGATTATAAGGAGGAAGGAGGTAGAAGCTCTTCGCAGTCTGAGGTTTGGTGGAGGCAGTTGCAGTCTGAGGACAGGGATCCAGGGATAAAGAAGGTCCCCGGATCCAAACCGTCATACCCAGTTCTCAGCGCAATCTATCAGAGCCCGCCTGGAGAGAAATCCAGTCCGGCTCCATCTGAGAACACACAACCCCTCTTGAACATCCACATACACTGAAGCCACAGCAGTGTGTGACAGTGGCTTCCTCAGTCCAGCTCTGCTAAGGACCTTCTCAGTTGAGTGCCGGGTCTTGAGTTTCAGGAAATCAATCGCTCAGTCCCTGATGAACCAAGTGGACTAGTCGCCTCGCAAGGAGGCCTCAAAAAGGTAAAGGTTTGAGCCGGGCAGTGGTGGCGCATGCCTTTAATCCCAGCACTCGGGAGGCAAAGATAGATCTCTGTGAGTTCGAGGCCAGGCTGTTACACAGAGAAACCCTGTCCAAAAAAAAAAAAAAAAATGGAGAAAAAAAAGGTAAAGGTTTAAGAAAAGAGGAAAAGAGTAACTGACCATCACAGGTGAAGATGTGTGTGTGTGTGTGTGTGTGTGTGTGTGTGTGCGGTTGTATGTGTGGTTGTGTGTGTGTGTGTGTGTGTGTATGTCTATGTGTGTGTGTGTGTGTGTGCATGTGCCTATGTGTGTGTGTGTGTGTGTACTGGGCCCAGCTTTTTTTTTTTTTTTTTTTTGGTTTTTCGAGACAGGGTTTCTCTGTGGTTTTGGAGCCTGTCCTGGAACTAGCTCTTGTAGACAAGGCTAGTCTCGAACTCACAGAGATCCACCTGCCTCTGCCTCCCGAGTGCTGGGATTAAAGGCGTGCGCCACCACCGCCCGGCTTGGTCCCAGCTTTTGACTTGGATGCTAGGAATCACACTCAGGCCCTCCTATCTTTGTGGTAACTGCCCACCGAGCTATCTGCCCAAGCACAATGGAGACCTTTGGCAAACATCTGGACGCCCTCATGGCCCCTGCAGAGGCCCGTATGAACAGGTGGGAGCAGTGAAGCAGTGAAATTTGTGTACCAGGTTAATGAGACCTCATTTCAGTCCAGGGGCTGGAGAGGCCCAGGGTCTCTTGTGACCGGTCTATTTACATAACCGGGATTACAGAAGATAGCTAATTTTGCCCGGTGCTTTGTGTATGTGACTCTGCCAAACACTTTGATAGTTTCACAATTGCCTAGTATCCCATGAAGACTTTTGCCAGACGTGGTGGCTCACGCCTGTAATTTCAGAACTCGATATTGGGAACAGAAAAGTTGCTACATGTATAAGGCTATCCTGGGCTGGTGTTTAAGGACAGCCTGGATGGGCTCACTACTTTTATGTTGATTTGACGTAACTTGGGGTCATCTGAGAGTAGGGAACATGAGTTGAGGAAAGGCCTCCAGAAGAAATGGGCTGTAGACAAGCTTGGAGGACATTTTCTTAACCAGTGATTAAAAGTGAAAGGGCCCAGCCTGCTGTGGGTGGGGCCACCCCTGGCCTGGTGGTCCTGGGTTCTATAAGAAAGCAGGCCAAGGGACCTTTAATCCCAGCATTTGGGAGGCAGAGGCAGGCCAATCTCTGTGAGTTTGAAGGTAGCCTGGTTTACAGAGAGAGTTCCCAGAGCAGCTAGGGCTGTTATACAGAGAAACCTTGTGTGTTCTGCACACTAGTGTTGGGGCCGAACATAATAAAGGTGTTTATCTTACCCTAGTGACTCTCTGGGTAGGTGTCACACAAAACCAAACAAACAAAAACCAAAAACAAAATAAACAAAAAAAAAATCAAACAAAGAAAGCTGAGCACCAATGAAAACAAAACAAAAAAACAGCCAGCTGGATGGTGGCACTTGCCTTTAATCCCAGCACTCAGGGGGCAGAGGCAGGTGGATATTTCTGAGTATGAGGCCAGCCTGGTCTAAAGAGCAAGTTCAAGGACAGACTCCAAAGCTACACAGAGAAATCCTGTCTCGAAAAACCAAAAAGGAAGCCGGGCGGTGGTGGCGCGCTCCTTTAATCCCAGCACTCGGGAGGCAGAGGCAGGCAGAT
>NC_022014.1:59895786-59898899 GCF_000317375.1 Microtus ochrogaster
AAAAAAAAAGAACAGGGTTTCTCTCTGTACCTTTGGCTGGCCTGAAACTCACTCTGTAGGACCAGGCTGGCCTCCAGGACACAGAGATTCTCCTGCCTCATGCATCACCACTGCCTGGCTGGAATGTTTATCTTAAACCTCACCAGGTTGTAGCATGAATAATAAAAACCCAGAGAGATTTTGGGATCCAACCTGAAGATCAGAAAAGCAAAGTAGCCACTGACTCTTACCTCAGACAGAAAATGGGTGAGATCCTGTTTCCATGAATCCTGAAGACTCCACACTTCACTGAATTCTTATCTTTCCCCTTATATTCCTCTCTCCACCCAGCCATATCGTTCCTGTCTCTACCTCCCTAGTGCTGGGATTAAAGGCATGGGATCCCAAGTGGTGGGATCATCTTTGTGTGAGCTCTGTTTCTCTTTTAGATAAATTCCATCTTGGGTAGCCCAAGGTGGGCTTGAACTAACAGAACTCTGTCTGCCTCTGTCTCCCGAGTCCTGGGCTTAAAGTTGTGTGTGCCACCACTACCTGGCCTGTATGACTGACTAGTATGGCTGCTTTGCCCGCTGATCTTTATACAAGCTTTATTTATCAAAACACAAGTAATATACCACTATATTTTTCCTTTTTTGTCTAAATAAAAAAAAAAAAGAAGGCTGGAACTAATATAAGAAAAACTGTATACAATAAGTACCAATAACTATATGCAATATATCCAGACAATAAATATATCAACAGTGTCTAGTTCATTTGCATTTGATAAATTCAGAGAAAATACTCTGTATGTATCCTGTCTTGGTAAGTCCAAAGTCTTGTACCTAATATACTTTCTAATTGACAAAGTCTCAATTTTCCTTTTAGAATTAATTCAGAGAACTTTTCCACATGGTTTTAATTTTTTACTCAGTTTATGTGGTAAAAAGATCCATTCTGAGATAGTATCTTCCTTCTGCATTAAAATTCCTGTAGGGGAATATTTGGAGGGTAATATGACCAGAATGCAGTTAAGATTTGGATTCACACAATCCACATATGCCTTCTGTAATTTCTCTTCAATCAAACCCAATTCTCTCTCGGCTTCAGCTGATAATACCCTGGGACTATTTAAGTCCTTGTCACCATTTAAGGTTTTGTTTAAATTAATCAGGTCATCAGGTTTTATTTCTAATAATGTGCCATAGTCAGAAATGTCTCCTAGCAGTCTTTGGAAGTCATTGAGTCTGCAATTGATTTCTCCTAATTTGCACCTGTAGGGGTCTAATTTTTGTAAACCTATTTGTTTCCTTTGTTTTTTTGAGACAGGGTTTCTCTGTAGCTTTGGAGCCTGTCCTGGAACTAGCTCTTGTAGACCAAGCTGGCCTCAAACTCACAGAGATGCGCCTGCCTCTAGCTCCTGAGTGCTGGGATTAAAGGCATGCGCCACCACCGCCTGGCGAAAGTGCTAATTCTCAAAGGATAATAAGCCCATTAAAGGCAAGGTAGCCCCTTTGGAGAAATGGATCCAAGATACAATTAATATTGAATCTCATGCTGATGAGGGAGAGGGACTTGATCGGGGGAGGGGGAGGGAAATGGGAGGTGGTGGCGGGGAGGAGGCAGAAATCCTTAATTAAATAAATAAATTAAAAATAAAAGAAAATGCCAAAAAAAATATTGAATCTCATGACCATGAAGATGCTTGAATAGGAGAGGTGATTTCTAGAGTTTTGAAGAAAAATTGAAATGTCAAGTATTTCAATTGTGGCAACCAAGGTTCCTAGAAACAATGTTTTGTTTTTTTTTTTAAAGAATAATCCATTCAGAATGCCCCTCCCTTCTGGATTATACAGAAGGTGTGGCAAAGGCAGGGATTGGACTAATGAATGTAGGTCAACAAGGTATATTCAAGGTAGTCCTTTGCTATCAGGAAACTCTATGAGGGGCCTCTGGCAAGCCCCTATGCCAAATCTGGTTCAGTCGTTTCCTGCCATTGTAGTGGAAACTTCCCAGAGCAATTAAAGAACCTGATACCTATTGTAAGAAGCCATACTGCTCTGGATAATAGAACAGCAATAGAAGAGAGAACAAAAGAATTCAGGAGAAACCACGAAGTGAGTATTTTGGCAAACTTTTATAAATGAACAAAGCCCAAAATTAAAAATATGAATAAACAACGTTGACATTGGAGGCCTGGTAGACACAGGTGTGGATGTAACAATAATTTCATCAAAATCTTGGTATCCAAATTGGCCTCTTCAGGATGTAAATGTTCAGGTTAGGGACTGGCACTTTATCTCAGGTAGAGCAGAGTGCAAGATGGGTCAGATGTATAGGGCAAGGACAGAGAGGAATATTAGACTATATGTGGCTAACATAGCAATGAACTTGTGGGGACGTACTTTGTTAAAACAATGGAATATTCAGATTAACGTTCCCCCGATCTTAGAAACAAACCATAAATTAATATATGTTTCTGGGACAAATATTACAAGCTATCATAAAGAGCAGTCACTGACCATTCAGGTTGTACAGGAACAGGACACAACAGCTGTTGATCTTTCAAAGGCACCAACATCCCTACCTTTAGAATGGTTGACAGACAAACCTGTATGGGTTGCACAATGACCTTTAGCAACAGAGAAACTCTGGCTTGAACAGCTGGTACAGGAGCAACTAGATGCTCAGCATATTAAAGAATCAACCAGCCCTTGGAATTCTCCTGTATTTGTTGTTAAAAAGAAATCTGGAAAATGGAGAATGGTAACACATCTAAGAGCTGTTAATAAGGTGATCCAGCCAATGGGCTCTAGACAGTCTGGCATTCCTTTGCCTTCTCTATTGCTTAAAAGATGGCCTCTTTTATATACAAAGAACTCAAGAAATTGGACACCAAGAGATCACATAATCCAAAAAAAAAAAAAAATGGAGTACAGGCATAAACAGAGAACTCTCAACAGAGGAATCTAAAATGGCTGAAAGACACTTAAGAAATGTTCAACATCCTTAGTCATCAGAGAAATGCAAATCAAAACAACTCTTGAGATTCCATCTTACACCTGTAAGAATGGCCAAGATCAAAAACACTGATGACAACCAGCCTGGTCTACAGAGCTAGTTCCAGGACAGGCTCC
>NC_022014.1:59899909-59902092 GCF_000317375.1 Microtus ochrogaster
AATAAATAAATAAATAAATAAATATTAAAAAAAAACTCACAGAGATCCACCTGCCTCTGGCTCCTGAGTGCTGGGATTAAAGGCATGCACCACCACTGCCCAGCTAAGGATGGCCTCTTACTGATTTAAAAGATTGTTTCTTCACTATACCTCTGCAAGAAAAAGAGAGAGACAAAATTGCCTTCACAGTGCCTACTTATAATTCTCAGTAATGGTAAATAGTCCTACCCTGTGCCAATATTTTGTAAGTCGGCCATTGGAAATGATGTGTAAGCATCAAGAGCTAGTTCAGAACAGAACGTCCTCCAAAAGCTACAGAGAAATCCTCAAAAAACAAAAAACAAGCAAACAAAAACGGGAGAATTGGCATTTTCAAAAGCCCGAGGGTCAATTATTTGTCTAGCGTCTGAATTTGGTATCATTCTACTTACTGCTGACATCAATCTTTGTAAGAAATCCATAAAGGCTTCCTTTGGGCCCTGTATAACTTCAGTAAATGACTCAATTTTCTTTCCTATTCTCCAGTTCTATCCCAAGCATTGAAAACGGCTGTGTGTCATAAATCCAGAGCATGGTAATCATACACAGATTGTTTTCTATAGTAGCATAATCTCCTTCTCCAAGAATTTGATCTTGGGAGATTCCCAAACTTTTAGCTTTACTCCATTGTTCAATGATTTTAGCCTCTTCTTTGAGGCAGGTACTCCATTCTTTTCTTTTTTTTTTTTAAAGATTTATTCATTAATCATGTATACAGCATTCTGTCTGCATGGATGACTGCAGGTCAGAAGAGGGCACCAGATCTCATTACAGATGGTTGTGAGCCATCATGTGGTTGCTGGGAATTGAACTCAGGACCTTTGGAAGAGCAGCCAGTGCTCTTAACCACTGAGCCATCTCTCCGGCCCCCCCTTTTATTTCTCTTTCTTTCTTTCTTTTTTTCTCTCTTTCTTTTTTCTCGTTTTTTGTTATTCAAGACAGGGTTTCTCTGTGTAACAGCCCTAGCTGTCCTGGAACTAGCTCTGTAGACCAGGCTGGCTTGAACTCACAAAGATCTGCCTGCCTCTGCCTCCCGAGTGCTGGGATTAAAGGCGTGCCTGGCAGATACTCCATTCTAATTGTGGAGCAGGCTCTAAAACACCTTTAACCAACTCTTTTTCTCTGTCTCCTGAGTCCTGGGATTAAAGATGTGTGCCACTACTTCCTGGCCTATATGGCTGACTACTATGGCTGCTTTGCCCTCTGATCTTCAGACAAGCTTTATTTACTAAAACACAAATAATATACCTCTATACAAAGTCCTGGGTTTGGTTCTAAGAGCTGAAACCTTTAAACTCAAACAAAAGAAAAACCCAACCATTGACTGTCTACTGCACACTAAGTGGTTGAAGGGAGCACTACAAAGACTTTATCTCACCCTAGTAGTGACCCTCTGGATAGGTGTCACATAATGAACAGTGACACCAGGCTTTGAAATCAGCCCCAATATACACCTTGCAGAAGTCATTGATAAAGCCAGTCAGTGGTGGCCTTTAATTCCAGCACTCAGGAAGCAGAGGCAGGCAGATCTCTGTAAGCTCAAGGCCAGCCTGGGCTACATAGTAAGTTCCAGGACAGCCGAGGATACACAGAGAAACCCTGTCTGGATAAACAAAACAAAGATGTTGCTAAAGCCAGCATAGTGGCTTATACCTGTAATTTCAGTACCTGGGAAACTGAGGCAGGAGAATCACATGGCCCAGGGCAGCCTGAGGTGCACAGCAAAATTCTGCCTCAACAACAGAAAAAATTAAAAAAAAAAAAAAACAAAGAAACAAAGAAATGCAGTGATAGTGAAGTGTGGTAAGTTATAGGCCACATCTTTTGCCTGACGTTGCTCTAGTGAGCCTTGCCTGCACCTTGTTTTACTTATTTATTTATGATTGTTTTAGTATTTGTACAGTGTTCTGTCTGCATGTACATTTACACACCAGAAGAAGGCACCAGATCTCTCTCTCTCTCTCTCTCTCTTTTTTTTTTTTTTTTCGAGACAGGGTTTCTCCGTAGCTTGCTTGCTTATTTATTTATTTATTTATTTATTTATTTATTTATTTATTTATTTATTATGTATACGAATTTCTGTCTGCGTGTATGCCTGCAGACCAGAAGAGGGCACCAGACCTCATTACAGATGGTTGTGAGCC
>NC_022014.1:59902692-59908890 GCF_000317375.1 Microtus ochrogaster
CCACCATGCCTGGCCTTTCTTCTTTCCTTTTCCTCTGTTCTTTTCTTTCTTCTCCTCTCCCCTGCTACCCCCTTCTGCTTCTTTCTCCCCTTTCTCCTCCCCTCCCCATCTTCAGTGCTAGGGCTTGAACACAGAACTTTGTCCATGCTACCCCAGAGCTGAATCACCAGCTAAGCCTGGTGCACCTATAACCCCAGCACTTGGGAAGCTGAAGCAAGACTTCCAGGCCAGCAAGGGCCACGTACGGAGCTCTTAACTCAAAAGCAAACAAAAGAATTTGGACCTCACGGTTATTCTCCAGGCCCCAGAGTCTCATCTTGGCTTCATTTTTCTCGTGTGTAAAGTAGAAAACAGGACTAATTTGAGAAGAAAATGAAAGAAAGCTGAGAAAGAACCTAGCAGGGACCTGCAAACCTAGTGACCATTTACTAAGGTTTGTGGATAATTAGTAACAATTACAATTTGTGTGTGTGTTTTAGTAGACACCTGAAAGGAATGTAAGCGACATGATTGGACTCATTGCCACAGCGACCACATAATGACATGATGTCTCAGCTCTGAGAACTGGGATTCTTTCAGTTAAAAAGTTAAAAAGAAAAAAAAAAAAAGCCAGACAGTGGTGGCACATCCCTTTAATCCCAGCATTGGAGCTCTGTGAGGCAGGCAGAACTCTGGAAGCTCCAGGCCATAAAGGCCAGCCTGGTCTAACACAGAATGAGTTTCAGGACAGCTAGAGAGAAACTCTGTCTCGAATAAAAATTTAAAAAAAAATTAAACATATAACTGCTTTTGCAGAGGACCTAGATTCTGTTCCCCACACCCACCACTGCATATAACTCTTGTCCTAGTACCTGTACATATGTACACATAGATGTGCACACAGACAGACATAATTTAAAACAAATCTTCAGCCAGGTGTAGCAGCGCATGTCTTTAATCTCAGAATCCAAGAGGCAGAGGCAGGAGGATCTCTGAGTTTGAAGTCAGCCTGGTCTACATAGTGAGTTCCAGGACAGTTGGGACTACATAGATAGACCATATCTAAAAACATCAAAAACTAAATAAAAATAAATCTAACAGGGGCTGGGGAGATGGCTCAGCAGTTAAGAGCATTGCCTGCTCTTCCAAAGGTCCTGAGTTCATTTCCCAGCAACCACATTGCTCTCAACCATCTGTAATGGAGTCTGGTGCCCTCTTCAGGCCTGCAGGCATACACACAGGTAGACTATTGTATACATAATCAATCAATCAATCAATCTAACAAACAAAACAAATAAAGAAAAACTTATGTGGCTGGAAAACTGGTGCAGAGATTAAGAGTACTTGTTGCTCAGCAGGGCGTGGTGGCGCACGCCTTTAGTCCCAGGATTTGATAAGCAGAGGTGGGCAGATCTTTGTGAGTTTGAGGCCAGATCTACAAAGTAAGTTCCAAAATAGCCAGAGCTAGGCAGAGGCAGGCGGATCTCTGTGAGTTCGAGACCAGCCTGGTCTACAAGAGCTAGCTCCAGGACAGGCTCCAAAACCACAGAGAAACCCTGTCTCAAAAAACCAAAAAAAAAAAAAAAAATAGCCAGAGCTGTTATACAGAGAAACCCTCAAACAAACAAAATAACAAAAACAAAACAACAACAAAAGAGTACTTGCTGCTCTTCTGGAAGCCTATGGCTTGGGTCCCAGCATATACATAGGGGTTCACTGTCATCAGTAGCGCCAGTTCCCGGGGATCTGACACTCTTCGGGCCTCCCAGGACACCAGGCATGTACTTGATACATGCAAACAGAATATGAATACACATAAAATAAAAATAATCAACAAATCCTGAAGGAGAAGAAAAAAGCAGAAAGAGTAGTTGCCACCACCAAACACAGAAGACTTCTTCTGTGGAATTTCATATAGAGTTAGCCAATTCGTGTGAAATATCCAGAACTTACAGGGACAGAAGGTGGATAACCGATCACTGAAAGACAAAGGGGGTGGCTAGATGGATGGCTCAGTGGTTAAGAGCACTGGCTGGTCTTCCAGAGGACCTGAGTTCAAATTCCCAGCACCCAAGTGGCAGTTCACAGCTATCTGTAACTACACTTCTGGGGATCTGATGCCCTCTTCTGGCCTCTGTGGCCACCCAGCACTCAAATGGTGCACAGACAGGGAGGCAGGCTAATACAATAAAAACAATAAATTAAAAAAAAAAAGAGAGGGAAGGGAAGGGTGGAGAAGACTGAGAACTGGCAGTGATGCCCATGTTGCCCTTTGTGGTGATAAGAACGTTCCTTAATTACACAGAGTTACATAACCTTATCAATACACTAAACACCCACTGAGTTAAATGCCTATTTAAAAGGATGAACTTTGGGTTAGGGGGTTTGGCTCTGTGGCAGCATGCTTCCCGAGCATGTAAAGTCTATGGGTCAACCTGAGAACTGCAAGTTTATAAATGAGTGACTTGTGTGTAATATTAATTATGGGTAAATAAAGAATAATTACAAAAATAAGTGTGGGCTGTGTATTATTGCTTAAAGCCTTCTTTTTATTTTTGAGGATATAACCCAGTAGTAGAGGGTTCGCGTATCTGATGTGTGTGAAGCCCCATTATCACAGACAGACAGACAGACATTTTTCTTCTTCCAAAACAATTTTTGTTTTTCAAGAGAGTTTTTCTTCATATCCTTGACTGTTTTTTTTGTTTTTGGTTTTTTTTTTTTGTTTTGTTTTTTCGAGACAGGGTTTCTCTGTAGCTTTGGAGCCTGTCCTGGAACTAGCTCTTGTAGACCAGGCTGGCCTCGGGCCGGGCGGTGGTGGCGCACGCCTTTAATCCCAGCACTCGGGAGGCAGAGGCAGGAGAATCTCTGTGAGTTCGAGACCAGCCTGGTCTACAAGAGCTAGTTCCAGGACAGGCTCCAAAACCACAGAGAAACCCTGTCTCGAAAAACAAAAACAAAAACAAAAAACTGGCTCTGTAGACCAGACTAGCCTCCAACTCAGACATCTACCTGCCTGTACCTCTAGGGTGCTGTGATTAAAGGTGTGTGTCCCCATGCCTAGCACAACTTTTGTAGACCTAGTTGGACTAGAACTCACTACGTCACAGGGCAGGGTGGTACATTCCCAACACTTGGGAGGCAGAACAAGTAGATTTCTGTGAGTTCAAGGCCAGCATGGTCTACAGAGAGAGTTCCAGGAGAGTCAGGGCTGCATGGTGAGAGGTTGTCTAAAAGAAACAACAACAAAAGAACCCTACTCTGTGGACCATGCTGGCCTCACATGAACCCCACCTGCCTCTGCCTACTGGATTGCTGGGATAAAAGGCGTATTCTGCTACATCAGGCTAAAAGAAACTTTCTTACTTCTATTTACTGTGTGTCTACATATGTGCATACAATTGTGCTACAGTGCATGTGTGGAGATCAGAAAATAATGGGGTGTGTGTTGTTTTTGAGACAAGCTCTTTCTATGTAGTGCAGAATGCCCTGTAACTTGCTATGTTGTTGTGTGATGTTTACTCTTTTGGGGGGATCCACCACCCAACTCTCAAATAAATCACATACAGAGACTTATTCTTAGTTATGAACGCCCGACCTTAGTTTGGCTTGTTTTTGGCAGCTTTTCTGATGCTATCCTGACTTTTCCTTTCCTCTGGGCTTTTGTCTTTCTTACTTCTGTATATTTTTCTTTACTTATTTCTCTGTGGCTTGCTGTGTAGCTAGGTCCTGATGTCCTCCTCTCCTTGTTCTCTAGCTCCTCTTTTGCCGCGTTTTTCCTTCTATTTATACTCTCTGCCTGCTAGCCCTGCCTATCCTTGCTCCTGCCTCATAACTGGCTGTTCAGTTCTTTATTAGGACCATCAGGTGTATTACACAGGCACAATAACACAGCTTCATAGAGTTAAACAAATGCAGCGTAAACAAAAGTTACACACCTGAAAATAATATTCCAACATTTCCCCTTTTTTCTTTCTAAACAAATATGAAAACTTTTTTTGTTTTTTTGTTTTTCGAGACAGGGTTTCTCTGTGGCTTTGGAGCCTGTCCTGGAATTAGCTCTGTAGACCAGGCTGGTCTCGAACTCACAAAGATCCGTCTGCCTCTGCCTCCCAAGTGCTGGGATTAAAGGCGTGCGCCACCATCGCCCGGCAATATGAAAAGTTTTAACTGTAATATAGTAAAACTGTATACAATAAGAACAAGAAAATATTACATATACAATGTACTGAATTCCAATAATTTGTGTCTGGTATATTTAAAGAAAAATACTCAATAATCTATCCTATTTTAGTAAATCCAAAATTTTATTTACCTAATTTACTTTCTATCATATCCAAGGAAAACTACAACTATAATTATCTACTCTTCAACTCCATCAAAGGCATCAGGAGAATATAAATACTATTTTTTTTTTTTTAAAGATCTTGTCAGACTCTTTTTTTTAAAGATTTATTTATTTATTTATGTACACAGTGTTCAGCCTTCATGTATGCCAGAAGAGGGCACCAGATCTCATTACAGATGGTTGTGAGCCACCATGTGGTTGCTGGGAATTGAACTCAGGACCTCCGGAAGAGCAGTCAGTGCTCTTAACCTCTGAGCCATCTCTCCAGCCCCTATAAATACTATTTAAATAAACAAAATAGTACATTGCACACGACTTTTTGTTTGTTTGTGTGTTTGTTTTTGAGACAAGGTTTCTCTGTAGCTTTGGAGCCTGTCCTGGAACTAGCTCTTGCAGACCAGGCTAGCCTCGAACTCACAGAGATCCTCCTGCCTCTGTCTCCCGGGTGCTGGAATTAAAGGCGTGTGCCCAACAACACCCGACAGCACACAACTTCTAAAACCTCTAGAAATGACAAAGACATCTGATTGCCTGGACAGTCACTGAAGTCTCTTTGCAGTGTTGGGACATCCATCTTCAGCCTACAAGCTTATAGTATCTATCAGACTTTTCTATGAAGCAGAAAATTTGAAAGACTGTTCCACCTATATTGGCAGTTTATATCAGTCACTTTTTTCTGTGTCCTGCAGAATGTCTGGCAGTTTCTTCTGTGAAGCAGGAATGCCGAAGAACCATTTTGCCTTTTTCAGTCCAGCAAAATTCACTGGTCCCTTTCCTGTGGGTCCTGCATGTCCAGTTTATACTATATACTTTCAAGCAGTCAAAGCAGGAGCAGCTTCTTGTCCAAATGGCTAATCTTGCTACAATGAAAGCAAACTCCAAAAGGAGTTTCTTTAATGCCCATATCTTCTCTGAAGTAAACTGGTACTGCCAGGACAGATGTATCTCCTTGTCATGAAAAACTTTAACAAAACATTAAAATGCCATATTCTCTATAGGTCTTTGAAGTGTTTGAAGACCATCTATCTAAAATATATCTCTATATAATCTGGAAAATTTATGTAGCTTATCTACAAATTTAATTATTATAGATGACTGACTACTAACCTGTGTTTCTTGATTGTCCTAAATAGTTCATAATAATAGTTTTCAAGAACTAGAATTTTACCTTGCATCTTAAAATGAACTGCATAGGTACAATACCTTAAACAAAAGCAAAAACATATATACAATATGTTATAACAAAAATAACCTTGGCATCAATAAATTGGTATCAAAAACAAAGTTCTATAAATAAGTATAGAAACATATATATATATATATATATATAAAATGTTGTAACAAAAATTACCCTAAATTTGTATCAATATATAAAAGTCCTTTAAACGAATAAATATATATATATGTATAGTATTAAAATTGACTTTGATTTTGTATCCATATACTGAAATCCATGTCAATGCAAAAATACCTGAGGTTAATAGTTTTTTTATCCTATATTCCAATATTCCCCTAAATATAACAAACATTAATGACACACAAAATAATCAAAAGACACCCACACCCCCTTTCCTCTTGGGAATATGATGCTGTATTCTCTAGACTGCTTCCTGCTGAATGTGGACAAAGTATTTTTAGGGTGCCAGAGAGAAAGTTTGAGATGAATGACAAGTCCTGAGAAAACCAGTTATAACCTTTGTTGATAGATTATCACCTGTCAAGTTTCAGGAGGTTTCTTCTGACCAAACCAGATCCAAATCAACCTGGAACGAATCCACGGCCTCTTGTTTCCTGTGGAAACAAAAGCAAAACCTCTTCTCCGAAATGTTTCTGAATATTCATTTGACAAATACATTTTTGACTTTTTTTTT
>NC_022014.1:59908990-59917908 GCF_000317375.1 Microtus ochrogaster
GCTCTGTAGACCAGGCTGGTCTCGAACTCACAGAGATCTGCCTGCCTCTGCCTCCCGAGTGCTGGGATTAAAGGCGTGCGCCACCACTGCCCGGCCCATTTTTGACTTTTTTAAAGTTAAGGCATTCTTAAAGTATCTAGGCTGGTTTATTTCTACAGTCCCTCCTTCACTTCCAAGTCTCTCAGCAGCTGTCCTTGGCTTTTCAGCAATCAAAAAATTCAAAATCAACACAGTAGCACACAGGATCCAGACTCCCTGTGTTTCCCATCTTTATGGGGCTTTTTTTCTTTTACATTACTTTTACCCTCTCTTTAAAGACTTCATTTAAAAAATTCTTATTTTTTTCGATGTCTGCCTGTACCCATTTTGTTTCTTTCTTAAGCCTACGCACACTGGAACCTGTTTAGAGGTTTTTCCATCTGGACCTCTTTTACTCCATATCTTTTAGCCTTTTTTGAAGGCAAAAGCAAACTATAGTCTGTTAAGCTACCTACTACACCTGGACCCTCCACACGCTCTGAAAAGGCTGGCCCTGCCCACTCTTGGATGAGTCGTGAAAGTCACGCCCAAAGTTTGCAGCCTGGTCGGAGGTGCCTAACCAGGAACTCCTTTCAGCCTTCCTAGGGCTCTAGAATGCAGATCTTGCTCTGTGGTAGGCATTTTTACTTTGTATTTTTTTTGTTCCTACTTAACATACTGGCTGCTCAAGGGCTCACCAGCAGGCACAAACTCTTAAAGGAGCCACTCCCATGCTTTCTCAGACTCTAGGTGGATATTCGAGCCTCAGTTCGGAAACATCAAAATGTTTTATGATGTTTTACTCTCTTGGCTTTTGGGAGGGCCCACCACCCAGTTTCCAAACAAGTCACACACAGAGGCTTATTCTTAGTTACGAATGTCCGGTCTTAGCTTGACGTGTTTTTAGTCAGCTTTTCTTTTATCCTAACTTTCTTTTCCCTCTGGGCTTTTATCTTCCTTACTTCTGTATATTTTTCTTATTTCTCCATGGCTTGCTGTGTAGCTAGCCCCTGAAGCCCTCCTCTCCTTGTTCTCTTGCTCCTCCTTTGCTTCTTTCTTCTGTTTATGCTCTCGCCTGCCAGCCCTGCCTATCCTTCCTCCTGCCTTGCTATTGGCCACTGGGCTCTTTATTTGAAGATCAGGTATTTTACACAGGCACAGTAACACAGCTTCACAGAGTTAAACAGAAGCAGCATAAACAAAAGCAAGACACCTGAAAATAATGTTCCCCAGTACTATGTAGCATAGGTTGGCCTTGAACTCATGATCGTCCCTCTGCCTCTGCCTTCTGAGTTATAAACACGTCTTACTATACCCATGTTCACAGTGATTTTTTTTCCCTCCTCCTCCTTGTCCCCCTCTCCCTGATAAGGTCTCATGTCATCCAGGCTGGCTTCAAACTTCCTTAGTAGCTGAGCTGCTGGCCTTCCCTAAAACAGGCATCTATGTACAGCCTTGCTGGTCCTGTAGTGAAAAGCAAACTCTGTTTCCAGGAGAAAGTTTTAATGTGTGTATGTGTGTGCATGTGTGTTGTATGTGGTAGCATGTGCATAAAATATGTACATATAGATGTGCATATGAGTGAGCATGTGTGTAGAAGTCACTGATCCATATCAGATCAGATGTCTTCCTCAATCTATCTATCTATCTATCTATCTATCTATCTATCTATCTATCTATCTATCTATCTATCTATCTATCTATCTATGTGCGTAGTTTAAAAACAGGGTCAGCTGGAGGTGGCAGCACACGCTTTTAATTTCAGGAGTCTGGAAGCAGGTGCAGGTAGATCTCTGTGAGTCTAGATAAGGAGTTCCAGGGCGTCCAGCTCAGTGTAGAGTAATCCTGTCCCAAACAAACAAACAAACAAACAAACAAAACCAAAAAACAAAGAGGCTCTTCTTACTATGTAGATCCGTCTGGCCTCAAACTCCCAGAGATGACTGTCTCTGCCTTCCAATACTAGGATTAAAGGGGCACCACCACACCTGGCTCCATCTATTTCTAGAGATGTAGTAGTCTCTCACTGGACCAGACCTTGGTGCTTGCCTACGGGAATCCCAGGGATCCTCCTCCTAGCTCCGCCTCCCCTATACTCTGTGCCCAGCTTTTTATGTTGGTTCTGGGACTTGAACTCAGGTCCTCATGTTTTTGTGGCAAGCACTTTACTGAGTTAACCATCACTCTAGTGATTTGGGGTTTTTTGTTTGTTTGTTTTGTTTTGTTTTTCTTTGAGACAAGGTCTCAGATAGTCCTAGCTAGCCTCAAACTTACTGTGTTGCCAGTGCCGACCTTGAATTCCCAATCTTCCTGCCTGTTTCCTGAGTGCGGGCGTGGTGGTTTGTAGGCCACATCCTACAGGCTCTCTTCTGACTAGGTTTCTGTGAGTGAGTGGCTCCTTTTGGCCGTCCTTGCCCCCTGATGGGGACTGGCTAATAGAAGCAAGCGTAGACTTTGAAAATCCCATTTGATCTTTCTAATGGGTCATTTACAAGGAGCAACAGGAGGCTGACTATTTTTATTTCCTGCTTAACGGAAAGCCACCCTGAATAATTCTGGCCATTTTATTACCTCTCCACTTGCCCAAATGCCACTTTCTCAGCCAGGAAGCTGTAAAGCTAACATCTGAGGAAATCAGAATTTTATTAAATGGCTGTTGGCATTACTGAATGTGAATGCATCAGTTGATCATAAAATACATGTTCTATTTCAGGGGAGGGAAGGGAAGGAAGGAAACGGGCCATGCGCAGGCCAGCCGCTGCTGGGGGCACCTTTCCTAAAGCAAACAGGAAGCTGGGGGACCAGGGAAGCACAGACTTCCGCTTCTCGGCTAGTGTGCCCATGAACTGAGTGTGCAAGCCAGAGATGTGGTTTACCCCGCAGTGTGTGGGGTAAAGAGTCCACATCACATGCCAGACGCATACCACACCACACACATACTACACACAGACACATAGTATACATACAAATCACACACCACACACACACCAACCAGGTACATACTATATACAAGTACATGGCATACGTGCAAACTACACACCATATACATACCACACCAGGTACACAATATATACAGACACACAAGTATACACACAAACCAAACACCAGACATACACCACTTTAGGCACATACTACACGCAGACACATGGTATACTCACAAACCACACACCACACACTCACCGTGCTCATACCACACTAGGTACATACCCTGCTACACTCCCTATATGCACACCACACACACAATTAGTAATATTGCCCAGATTCTCCAGGTTTAGAAAACTAGCCTGGGGTCCCGGGGGTGAAAATACCAAGGCTGACGTCCAGACCTGCCCCAGCCTGTTTGCCCAGCTAGAATCTCATGATTAGGGCAGTGGACAGAAATGAATGAATGGAATCCCTTGGAGAGCCTGCAGCTCTGCCCCCTAGCTGACCACTCTGCTTAGCGGGGCTCCGTGTAGCTGGGTGGTTGCTATAGAACACAGGGATAGGAACATGTGCCTGGGTGTGACTGGCTCCTCAGCCTGGCCCTGCCTGCAGCCCTCCTACTGGAGATGCTTGTATATCTCTGGCCTGGAAACACTCAGAGCACATTTGCAGGGTGTTTTTTGTTTGTTGGTTTGTATCTTTGAGGCAGAGTCTCATTATGTAACCCAGGCTTTCCTAGAACTTACCTTGTAGACTAGGTTGGCCTCAAACTCACAGAGCTCCTCCGGCCTCTGCCTCCCGAGTGCTGGCGTTAACGGCGTGTGCCACCATGCCCAACTCAGAAACGCTCCTAAACTCTGTCGTGGAAGGACTCCAGGCTGGATTTAGAATGCTTTATTTGGAAATATTGATGCTTTGTTTTTGAGATGTTCTCTCACGCAGTCCAGGCTGGCCTCGAACTTGCTATGTATGCAAGGATGCGCTTAAAGCCCAGGTTCTCATGTCTCCACTTCTCAGTGCCGGGGATTGCTGGCCTGCAGCACCACGTGGGACTAGAGTATAGTATTTAATTAAATCCAGGTTGTTTTGAATCGAAGGCAATGAGAGTTTAAGGTGATTTTGACCCCTTTGGGGAGCTGACAGTACTGTTAGGTGTGGGCAATGTCCCGCTTTCTTCCAGGGGTTGTGAAAGGGTCCAGTCCACAGTCTAAACTGTGACACGCACCCGCTTCCACTGGGGACATCCACATGTTTTCTCCAGATTAGTCCAGTTTTTCCAGTTCAACAGCAGGAGCGCCACCTTCAGGCCAATCTTTAGAAATGCAATTTTCGGAGGGAGTACCTTATTTCAGACAGCGCCTCCAAAAACTTCAGGAGTGTTGTCTGTGCTCCGGGATTGGGAAATACCCTCCCCCATTCATTCTATAATCAAGGACTCCTTGGGGATTCAGAACCTGAGGGCACACTGGATGTGGCAGCGCTGGCCTGTATTCCTAGCTCTGGTGGTGGTGGTGGGGGATGGTGGTAGACACGTTAGTGGGAGGAGCTTGAAGCCAGCCTGGGCTATATAGCAGTCTTGAGTCTAAGTAAGCAAATAAAAAATAAATACTTTAGCAGCAGAGAAACCCTGTCTCGAAAAACAAAAACAAAAAAAAAACCAACAAAAAAATCAAATAAATACTTTGAAAGAATCAGGGTGCTCTATCTCCTATTTTTCACCTTGCTCATTCCTAGTGATCTTATGAGAGACTTGGGTTTCTTTCTTTCTATAGTTTATTTATTTTGTAATTATTATTATTATTATTATTATTGGTTTTTTGAGACAGGGTTTCTCTGTAGCCTTGGAGATTGTCCTGGAACTAGCTCTTGTAGACCAGGCTGGCCTCGAACTCACAGAGATCCTCCTGCCTCTGTCTCCTTAGTGCTGGGATTAAAGGTGTGCACCACTACTGGCTTTATTTATTCTTTAACAACAACTTTTTTATTTATTTATTTATTTATTTTGGTTTTTCGAGACAGGGTTTCTCTGTGGTTTTGGAGCCTATCCTGGAACTAGCTCTTGTAGACCAGGCTGGTCTCGAACTCACAGAGATCCGCCTGCCTCTGCCTCCCGAGTGCTGGGATTAAAGGCGTGCGCCACCATCGCCCGGCTAACAACAACTTCATATGCAATGTATCTTGACCCTATCCACCCTCAATCCTACCCTCCCAACTCTTCAGGACACCCCTCCCAAACACATCTCCCAACATTGTGTCTTCTCCTTTGGGAGGGGGGCGTAGCCCATTGAGTCCAATTATTGCTGCTCATTGGACTAGACTGATCTTGCTGACTTTATCTTTTGCCGGTTGCCATGGCAGCAGTGAGTTCCTGAGTACCAGGATCATGTCCTATCCGGAGCACAGTGCTCCTCCCCATCTCTGGCTCTTACAGCCTTTCTGCCCCTTCTTCCAAGATGCTCCCTAAGCCTTGAGGGAGTGCATGTGACCGCATTTCTAGCTGAGCTGCTGCAGCTGTTGATCAGATACTCCATGAGGGAGGTTGGGGTGGCAGCTGGTGACAGGAAAGCACCATGACCTGTGATCTTTGCAGCGTGCCGGATTGACCAAGGCTGCCATTCTCCACAGCCAGCATCGTTGATACAGTGGACAGAGGTCCAAGCCCACTCTACAGTAAAGAGTACCTGAGATTGTCCTGGCTTGGGAACCTGCGCGGAAAGTGGGTGTGATGCGGCAGGACCCTGCTCAGCCTGCCACCAAGGATCATCCAAAATCCTGAACTTGACTTATAGGTGTTCCTGTGATCTGGAGGTCTAGAACCCACCAACTTTTCTCTTTCTTCCTTTTTCTTTCTTTCTTTCTTTCTTTCTTTCTTTCTTTCTTTCTTTCTTTCTTTCTTTCTTTTTTTGGAGAGGGGGTGGGTGGGATGAGGGGTGGTTTCAAGATAGGGCTTCTCTGTGTAGCTTTGGAACCTGTCCTAAAACTCGCTCTACATACAGTCCAGGCTAGTCTTGAACACGCAGAAATCCACCTGTCTCTGCCTCCTGAGTGCTGGCGTGTGCCACCACCACCTCATCAACTTTTCTTTTATTTATCCTCCTCCTCATCCTATTTTTTGGAGACGAGATCTCAGCCTCCCAAATGCTTCTGGGATGACAAGTAGGAGCAATCACAGCCAGCTAGTCTTGATCTGTGTATGCATGTGTGCATGTGTGTACAGGTAAGCATGTACATGAGTGAGAACACATATCCAAGGACAACTTTGGATGTCACTTTAGGTTTTGTATGGTGTTGCTTTGTTTCTTGATTATTTGTTTGGCTTTTGAGTCAGGGTCTCTGGTAGGGCTGGAGCTTGCCAAATAGCTGTCAACTTGCTTGCTAGCCAGTGAGCCGCAAGCCTCTTATCCCAGCCATAAGATTGCAAACAAGCCCCACCACATTGGTTTTATGGTTTCTTCTTCTGTTCATGCTGGGGATCCAAACTCAACTTCTCATACTTACAAGGTAAGAATTTTACCGACTGAACTATCTTCCCAGGTGCTCAGTCTTGCCCTGTATCTATTTTTTTCCAAGGTAGGGTTTTACCAAATAGCCCCAGCTGGTCTAGAACCCTCCATGTAGACCAGACTGGGCTAGAACTAAGAGATCGACCTGCCTTTGCCTCCCAAGTGCCAGAATTAAAGGTGTACCACCATACATAGCCCAGTCTTGCTTTTGTTGTTGTTTTTGTTTTTTTGAGGCAGGGTTTCTCTATGTATCCCTGCTGTCCTAGAATTCACTTTGTAGATCAGGCTGGCCTCAAACTTAGAGATCCACCTGCCTCTGCCTTCTTCGGACTGCTGGGATTACAGGCATGTGCCACCACTGTCTGGCTTAGTCTTGCGTGTGTGTGTGTGTGTGTGTGTGTGTGTGTGTGTGTGTAGTTTCTCTGTATAACAGTCCTGGCTGTCCTAGAACTCACTTTGTATTCTAGACTGGTCTCGAATTCACAGAGATCCACCTGCCTCTGCCTCCCGAGTGCTGGGGATAAAGGTGTACACCACCTTACCTGGCCATAATGGAGTCTTTACTTTGAAATAATCTAGAACCTCTGGGGTTGGTCACAGTTTCCCTGAGGATGGCAGAAGAGAGATCTGGGGCCTGAACTGGGCTCCTTAAGGACACTGGCTGTGCCTAAGGGTCAAAGCCCGATTTATGAAGGTGATAGGCCAGAGATTGGGAGTCAGGAAGGACACAATGAACTAACAGAGAAAATGTCTGCTTTAGTAAACAAGATATTAGAGTCAACTGGGTGGTGGTGGTGCACGCCTTTAATCCCAGCACTCAGGAGGCAGAGGCAGGCAGACCTCTGTGAGTTTGAGGCCAGCCTGGTTTACAGAGTGAGTTCCAGGACAGGTTTCGGAGCTACAAAGAAACCCTGTCTTGACCCCCTCCCCACAAAAAAAGAAAGATGTTAAAGTCTAAAGTCAGACTAGCAGGTGCACCAAAACCATCTCTCTGTGGGCAGAGCGGGTTTGTAGAGATGGCAGTGATAAGAAGTTAACCAAGAACTCTTTGCTATTAACCCACGGGTTCCTCATTTCTGACTCAATTAAACCCTCCCCGGACCCCGTGGATATTATTCTTTCCCCACCCCTCTCAATCACACCAGATCTCATTACAGATGGTTGTGAGCCACCATGTGGTTGCTAGAAACTGAACTCAGGACCTTTGGAAGAGCAGCCAGTGCTCTTAACCTCTGAGTTATTTCTCCAGCCTGTGTAGTGTTTTTTTTTTAAATTTATTTATTTATTGAGGATTTCTGCCTCCTCCCCGCCACCGCCTCCCATTTCCCTCGCCCTCCCCCGATCAAGTCCCTCTCCCTCATCAGCTTGAAGAGCAATCAGGGTTCCCTGACCTGTGGGAAGTCCAAGGACCACCCACCTCCATCCAGGTTTAGTAAGTTGAGCATCCAAACTGCCCAGGCCCCCCCAAAGCCAGCACGTGCAGTAGGATCAAAAACCCATTGCCATTGTTCTTGAGTTCTCAGTAGTCCTCATTGTCCGCTATGTTCAGCAAGTCCGGTTTTATCCCATGCTTTTTCAGACTCAGGCCAGCTGGCCTTGGTGAATTCCCGAAAGAACATCCCCATTGTCTCAGAGTGTGGGTGCAACCCTCGCGGTCCTGAGTTCCTTGCTCGTGCTCCCCCTCCTTCTGCTCCTGATTTGGACCTTGAGATTTCTGTCCGGTGCTCCAATTTGGGTCTCTGTCTCTGTCTCCTTTCATCGCCTGATGAAGGTTAATATTCAGGGGGATTAGTGTTTTTGTTTTGTTTTAAGATTTATTTATATTTTACTTTATGTGCATGAGTCTTTTGGCTTCGTGTATCTATGTGCGCCACATGTCTGGTGCCTGCAGAGGCCAGAAGAGGGCGCTGTATCCCACGAAACTGGAGTTGGAGCTACACATCCAGTCAGAAAATCAATTTTTAAGAGGGGAGGCTTCGTTTTCGCTCACAATTTCAGAGTTTTTGGCCCATAGTCTTGGAGCCATTGTTCCTGGGCCTGTGGTGAGGCCAAAAGTGACCGCAGGAGGGTTTGGTAGAGGGCACATACGGTAAACAGGAAACAGAAGGACCACATAACCTTCTAAGACAAAGAAACGCTAAATATGAGTCTTTTCATCCAAACCTTATACATCTTGTGTTCATGACAAGAAATTCAAATCATTTTATCTCCCCCATCCTGTAAATTTATGTACAATTTTAAACATTTTTTATTTTACATGTACATCTGTCTACCAAGTGCATGCAGTGCCAAAGGAAGCCACAAGATGTTGGATCTTGTTTGTCCTGTGTTTAAGTCCTTGAAAGGTAAGGTTTATATTTGTAATTAAGAATGAGTTCCTAAAGCCGGGCGATGGTGGCGCACGCCTTTAATCCCAGCACTCGGGAGGCAGAGGCAGGCGGATCTCTGTGAGTTCGAGACCAGCCTGGTCTA
>NC_022014.1:59918568-59920086 GCF_000317375.1 Microtus ochrogaster
AGGTCCTGAGTTCAATTCCCAGCAACCACATGGTGGCTCACAACCATCTGTAATGAGATCTGGTGCCCTCCTCTGGTGTGCGGGCATACATGGAGACAGGATGTTGTATACATAATAAATAAATACATCTTTAAAAACAAAAAGATACATTTGTCATACTGAATTGCAAAAATATCAACATTATTAAAAAAAATGAGTTCCTAGCTGGGCAGTGGTGGCGCATGCCTTTAATCTCAGTACTTAGGAGGCAGAGACAGGCGGATCTCCATGAGTTTGAGGCCAGCCTGGTCTACAAAGCAAGTTTCAGGACAGGCTCCAAAACTAGAGAGAAACCCTGTCTCGAAAACAAAACAAAGAAAAAGAAAAAAGAACAAAAAAGATTATAGGACAGGAAGGGCTACACAGAGAAACCCTGTTTATAGGACAGGAAGGGCTACACAGAGAAACCCTGTTTCAACCCCACCCCCTCACAAACTGCAAAGCATGTTTTTCAACCTACTCTAAACTTCCAACCCCAGTCACGTGATGTATATCCTCAAGCTCATTCCTTCGGCTTCAGTGTTTCCTAACAATGTATAACAGTAGACTGACCCTCTCACCCCTGTGAACACCATATCTTTCCCATAAAAACGACCCCAAGGGCCAGCAGGGGAGGCTCTTTTAAACCCTGACTTCAGCTGAGACAGCTGCTTGGCTAGTCCCAGGAGCATCCCCAAAATACAGCTTGTTTTAATTGGACAATCATGGATTTGTTTTTTCCTTAGGATTCCCAGGTTTTAACAGAACAATGTGCATGCAGTGCCCAGGGAAGCTAGAAGAGATTGGAATCAGAGTCTCTGGAACCAGAGTTGCATTCGGTTATGAGCCATCTCGTGAGTGTTGAATCAAACCTGGGTCTCCTGGAAGGGCAGACCACTTAACCACTGAGCCATCTCTTCAGTGCTTCTAACCCAATCCCCAGCACACCTTCTTAATTAAGAATAAAATTTTGCCCTGTCCTGTCTGGTGACCTGGTTCAATTTCTGGAACCCAGGGAAAAATTTGACTGTGGCACTTATTCCCTCTAGTCAGGAATAAGACCACAACCAGAGTTTAAAGTCAAATTTGAAGCATGCTTTAATTAAATACTGGCTAGGTCCATCTCTGAGTCCCAGAAAATGGCCATGAGTCATGTTTTGCAGGGGCTTAAAAAGGCAAATCCCACAATTCACCACGTTTCCCATCAGGCCCAATCAGGGGCAAGCATACAACCTGATGTATTTCCTGCCAGCATACCTCCCGCCCACGTGTGATCAAGCACTGGTGCAGATGGAGCAAACAAACAGGACAAAAAGGAACTTATTCTTAAATGTCTTAACTGCAAAAAAAAAAATTAAAAATTAAAAAAAAAGAAGAAGAATAGCCGGGTGGTGGTGGCGCACGTCTTTAATCCCAGCACTCGGGAGGCAGAGGCAGGCGGATCTCTGTGAGTTCGAGACCAGCCTGGTCTACAAGAGCGAGTTCCAGGACAGGCTCCAA
>NC_022014.1:59920266-59927328 GCF_000317375.1 Microtus ochrogaster
AGTTCCAGGACAGGCTCCAAAGCTACAGAGAAATCCTGTTTTGAAAACAAACAAACAAGCAAGCAAGCAAAACAAAACAACAACAACAAAAAAGAAATATCAGCTAGGAGGTGTTAGTCACTCATAGTGTCTGCCTCCCTCGTGATTCCTGACACTAATTCCCATACAAGAGGGGACAATAAAAAGAGAGCATTACACTGTGCTACTGAGGTGCCGTGGGGGGCGGAGTCTGTTCAGTCAGAATTCGCAGCCCATAAACTCTGTGGTTACTTCTCTCAGGAATGTTCCTAAAGAGGAGGTAGCATTCCGGAGTATCTTGTGAGCTCATTCCATGCCAGGGCCCAGGGCTCCTGCAGGGAGTGTGAGCGAGCACAGCAGGGCGGAGAGCTCTGTGCAGACACAAACACGGAAGAGCATCTGCTGCCACGGGCTTTGGAATCACGCTTTGCTTCCTTTTCTGTGTGTGCACGAATGATGTGTGCACGTGTGTGCGAGTGTCACAGTTCTTGGGTAGAGGTCAGAAGAAGACTTTGAGTGTGGCTGTCGCTGTGTGGTCTCTGTTGTGTGTGGAACATATGGGAGGAGAGCTGCCTGTGAGCTGAGCATCCTAGGATGCTCCTGCTTCCGACTCTCCTCTTGATAGAGGGTTCATATGTGTGCTACCACACCCAGCTTTATGTGGCTTCTGGGGATTTGAACTCTGCCCTTCATGCTTGTGTGGCAAGTACCTTATCCTCCGTACCATTACTCCAGACCTGAAGGTTTGAAAGGCACTTGGCTGCTAAACCTGTGTAGACAGCGTGGTCAGCACAGTGAAGCCTCCATTCTGTTTGCCTACAATTCAAAGAAGGGTTTGGGGACAGCTTTATCTTTACACCCGATTCAACCCCTCCACCCCTCCACCCTCCACTGCTGATGTACGGTGAGCCGGAGGACTGTGCTCCCCAAGATTAGCCTGCATGAGTTTCCTTCTCCTCTCCCTTCCTGGCCCTCTCATTCCATCTTGAGTTTTGTCAGTACACACCCTATCCTGAGAGACTGAGTGTGTTTCCAGAGCCAGAGGGCGACTGGGCGAGGACACTCAGTCAGGAGGACAGCAGGGATGTGATGGCCCCAGGAGCGATGCCAACTTGGATTCTTTTTCTATTGTGGCATCGACATACATTCCTCTCCCGTCCGAGCTGGAGATTCCACTGCAGGAGCATCCACGCTCCGTCTGGGGAAGCTGCAGGGGAAGCTGGGAGGACAAGCATTTCTGGCTTTCTTGACACTGTGGTAATCTGGATGCTGAGCAGAGAGAATCGGACCTCAGGCCCCTCTTGGTCTACTTTGGGGGCATCTTGGAAGTGCATTAATGGCTTGGTCACAAGATCAACACATCTGGAAGAACAGTTCATTCCTAGAGACAGGTTCTTCCCACACTTGAGCTCCTGTTTTTTGTGTTGTAACCTCTTGGGTAGGTGGGGAGAGCTGGAAAACACAGTGAAAGCCAGCCATGCAGTGCGTGTTAAGTGTAAGCACCCCAGCCTTGGCTTGCTCATCCTGGGACTTCAGGCGAGTCACTGGGCCTTTCTGGATCTCAGTTACCTCCGCTACCTCTGTGGAAAGAATGCTAACACCCACCTGGGGAAGCTTATTCCGAGAAAAGGCAAGCTAGTGTCTGGAAGATAGCTTGATGAACTGAACTGAATTGGAGACGTGAGGCAAGCCCTCTCTCAGGCCCGGATCTCAGAGTAGGGCAGACTGGTTAGCCATTGAGCTCCAGGATCCACTTGTCTCTGCCTCTCTAGCACTGGGATTGCAGATATGCACCAAGTTGGGTCTTTCTGTGTGAGTTCTGGTGACGGATGCCTATATGGCAAGTACTTCACCAGCTGAGCCATCTCCCCCATCTTCCATGTTCCATTTTAACAGGCTCATTCCAGCCTAAACATTGACAAGAGACTGCTGGGAGCAGCTGGGGAGGTTTGGCAGTAAGCCAACTGTGAGCGAATAGAGGCTCAGGCCAGGAACTCGTAGCAGAGCTGTGGCCAGGACTTAGAACTAAAACAGGAGCCTGAAAGATGGACTCGGCAGTTAAGAGTACTTGCTATTCTTTCAGAGGACCAGGGTTTGGTTCCCAGCACATACGTCAGTTGCTGCACAAATGCCCGTAGCTGCAGCTCGTGGGGATCTGCCATCCTCTTCTGATCTCTGTGGGTATCTGCACACATGCATACACAAATAAAATCTTTAAAACAAAAAATAAGCACTGGGGAGATGGCTCGGTTGTTAAAGTCTAGGCTCACAACCAAACCAAAACAAAACAAAACAAAAACAAAAAAACCCCAAGATGGTTGGTGATGGCACACACCTTTAATCCCAATCCCAGCACTTGGGAGGCAGAAGCAGTCTGATTTCTGTGAGTTCAAGGCCAGTCTGGTCTACATAATGAGTTCCAAGACAGCCAGGGCTATGTAGAGAGATGATGTTTAAAAAAAAAACACAAACAATCCATAGGCTCAGAGAATAGCACTATGAGGAGGTGTGGTCTTGTTGGAGGAAGTATGTTACTGGGGCTGGGCTTTGAAGTGTCTGATGCTCAAGCCAGATCCAGTGTGGCAATCTCTACCTGCTGCCTGTGGATCAAGATGTAGAACTCTCATTTTTTTCTCCAAGCCAGGCGATGGTGGCGCACGCCTTTAATCCCATCACTCGGGAGGCAGAGGCAGGCGGATCTCTGTGAGTTCGAGACCAGCGTGGTCTACAAGAGCTAGTTCCAGGACAGGCTCCAAAGCCACAGAGAAACCCTGTCTCGAAAAACCAAAAAAAAAGAATCATTTCTTTCTCCAGCATCATGTCTTCCTGCATGCTGCCATGCTTCCTACCATGACAATAATGGACTAAACAAACCTCTGAAACCGTAAGACAGCCCCAATTAAATATTTTCCTTTCTAAGAACTGCCACAATCAGATGTGTGGTGGTTGCAAATGCCTTTAATCTCAGCACTAGGGAGGCAGAGATAGGTGGATCTCTGGTCTACAAAGTAAGTTCTAGGACAGCCTGGGCTGGTACACAGAGAAACCCTCTCTCAAAACAAAACAAAACAAAACAACAAACAAAAACCACATGAATTGCCATGGTCATGATGTCTCTTCACAGCAATAAAAATCCTAAAACAGTTATATGTATGCTGTAGGAACTCCTTTGGCCAATAGCCTTTAAGATACTGGCCCACTTTGAGCATGGTCTCATGTACTATAAATGAAGATGCAAAGCACGTGCAGGCCTCTTGGCTGCTGCATTTGGTTCTAGCTCCCAGTGCATGTAGAGGACAGTGAATTGCTACCTTTTCTGTGAGTTTATCTCCAAATAAACGTGCTCCGTTCTGGGCTATTGTGGAACTCTTTTGCACACCAACAAATTGGTGCCCAACATGGGTCATGGTCAGGAGAGTCAGGTTTTACAAAAGACAGCCATAAAAAGATTTGAATCGATCAAAGAACTTGTCAGAACTGATAAGCAAGGAGAGGCGGTACAGGCAAAGGATTTAGCATTGCCAGTACCTCTCAGAGTCAGAGATGACTTACCAAGAGTTTTAGTGACTTATCCTGTTATTATCTCTAAAAGCCAGGAAATATCCAATATCCAAATGGATACACAGAATGTAAATGAAAACTTATAGGTATAAAAGATCTAAAAGAAATTAAGCAATCAGTAGTATCTTATGGCATGCATTTACCATTTGTTAGGGAATTGGTAAAGACGCGGGCTTCAAGCAATGAGGTTACTCCACATAATTGGCTTCAATTAGTCTCAGCAGTGCTAGAAGATGGGCCACAGCTACAGTGGAAGTGCTATTGGAGAGAGGAGGCTGAAGTCCTGGCACATTAAGGTAGAGTCAAAGGATTCAAGGTTTCCCAAGATCGAATCTTGGTGAGGGCCATTATGCTGATCCACAGAGCCAAGCTATTTACAATGAACACATCTTGTCCCTATGCCATACAGCAGCCTTGAAAGCTTGGTTCAGGATTCAAGAACTGGGAAGAAGAATTGAAACATATACTTAGGTCATAGAAGGCCCAAGAGGATCCTTTAGTGACTTTTTACATAGATCAGCTAAAGCTGTACAAATAGGGGCAATAGATCCAGAAGCTAGACAAGTACTTTTTTTTTTTTTTGGTTTTTCGAGACAGAGTTTCTCTGTGGCTTTGGAGCCTGTCCTGGAACTAGCTCTGTAGACCAGGCTGGTCTCGAACTCACAGAGATCCGCCTGCCTCTGCCTCCCGAGTGCTGGGATTAAAGGCGTGCGCCACCACCGCCCGACAAGACAGTAGGTTTTTATGTTAAATCTACTTTGCCTAATTTTTTAGAAAAGAAAGTGACTTAAAAGTCACTTATGGGGCTGGAAAGAAGGCTCATCAGTTAAGAGCACTTGGTCCTCTTGCAAAGGACCCAGGTTTGGCTCCCAGCAGCTACTTCCTGTTACCTGCATACCAACATGTAATAGTGCCTTCTCTAGCACCATGTCTGCCTGCACACCCCACACACCCCGCCATGCTGATGGACTAAACCTCTGAAACTGTAAGCCACCACCTCAGTGAAATGTTTTCCTCCATAAGAGTTGCCGTGGTCATGGTGTCTCTTCTCAGAAACCCTAATTAAGACAGTGACCAAACTCAATCTGGGTCACAGCATTAGCAAACTCCTCCCATGTGATGGATCTAGAATCACTCCCCAGGACTACCCTGGGACTGGCTTGTGGGCTTGCCTGTGTGAGATCACCCAGATCAAGTTAGCTGACACAGGGAGACCCATTTTAATTGTGGGTGGGGTTATCCGGAACAAGGGCTCCTGGGTCTCTGGAGAAAGGGGGCTGAGCAGCGCATGCCTGTCTCTGGTTCCTGACTGTGGATGCCATGTGGCCATCTGCTCCGAGTTCCTGCTGACATCCCCACCGCCACACCTGGCCTTAGGTTATGAGCTAAAAGGACACCTTCTATCCCTTACGTGGCTTTTGTTGGAGTATACTCTCAAGGCCACAGAGACAGGAATTAGTACAACCCAGAAGCTGCAAAATCATAAAAAAAAAAATCCTTGTTCCATCATGATTGCTGGTAATTTCAATTTTATTTACTTGTTAAGGTGCAGTTTTGTTTCTTTGAGGGACAGTCCCAATGGGTCTATAACTCACTCTGTAGCCAAAGATGATCGTGAAATCCTAAGCCTCCTCCCTCCACCTCCCACACCTCCCAAGCACTGGGCCCTTGCTGTCCTGGAACTCACTTTGTAGACCAAGCTGGCTTCGAACTCACAGAGATCTGTCTGCCTACGCCTCCGGAGTACTCAGATTAAAGGCATGTGCCATCGCTGGCTGGCTACATCTTATTTATTTATTTATTTTTTGGTTTTTCGAGACAGAGTTTCTCTGTAGTTTTTGGAGCCTGTCCTGGAACTAGCTCTTGTAGACCAGGCTGCCTTGAATTTAGAGAGATCCTCCTGCCTCTGCCTCCTGAGTGCTGGGATTAAAGGCGTGTGCCACCACTGCCCGGCCTTTTTTTTTTTTTTTTTTTTTTTGAGGCAGGGTTTCTCTGTGTAGCCCTGGCTATCCTGAAATTCATTCTGTAGATCAGTCTGGCCTCGAACTCTGCCTGTCCCTGCCTCCCACGTGCTGAGGTCAGAGGGAAGCCCTTTAAGTTTGGCACAGAGAGCAGAGAAGTAGAAACCCTCACCTATGCGAGGCAAATAATTACCATTTAGCTACATCTCCTGCCCCAGGATTCCTCCTTAAAGGCAGCCAGGCATGGTGCTAGGCGTCTGTAATCCCAGCACTTTGGACACTGAGGTAGGAGGATCTCAAGTTTGAGGCCAGCCTGGGCTATACGGAGGGAGAAGTCTCAAAACAGAAACGAAGGGACAGGTTAATTAGCAGCTTAAGGCTTGGCAGTCTCCTGGCAGCATCCAGCACCGTGGAGCTTGCTGACTGAGTCAGGCTGCCTCACTCTCCTTCAGCTGAGTCCTCAGGTCACCGCAAGGACAAACACCACTGACGCTCAAAAGGCAGGGGTCACCCGCTCACTTTTTTTTTTCTTTTTTCCAAGACCAGGTTTCTCTGTAGCTTTGGAGCCTGTCCTGGAACTACTCTGTAGACCAGGCTGGTCTCGAACTCATGGAGATCAACTTGTCCTTGGGAGGTGTTCAGTAAATACTCAGGTCAATAACACAGCCGCATCCCCCTACCTTGCTGTCTCAGTCCCTTTCCTTTTCCAGTGTTTGAGATGGGGTCTCCCTGAGGCTGGCCTCAGTCTCGCTGTGCAGCTAAGCCGTGCTCCATGATACTTTATAGCAGTGCTAGGATCAAATGGAGAGCTTCAGGCCAGCTAGGAAAGCATTCTCCCAGGGAGGCCACACCTCTGCCTCTTCAGTGCTGGGATTAAAGGGCCACTATGCCCGTCTGCAAAATTCTTTCGTGTGTCTGCGTGGGGAGTAGGAATGTGTGTGAAAGCATGCTCCTTCCTGTTTGAGACCTTTCTAGAAGAGGGTATCTGATTCATTGGAGCTTGAGTTACAGGTGTTTGTGGCTTGTGTTACATGGCTTGTAACACGGGTACGAAAATCTGAACTAATTAAATATAAAACAAAACTTAAAAACCAAAGACAAGTTTAAAACCTAGATTACAGCCAGATGGTGGTGACACATGCCTTTATCCCAGCACTCAGGAGGCAAAAGCTGGCAGATCTCTTGAGTTTGAGGCCAGCCTGGTCTACAGTGTGAGCCCCAGGACAGCCAGGGCTACACAGAGAAACCCTGTCTGAAAAGCAGGGGGGGTGGGGGGGAGGGAAAGTAAGTAGTTCAAAATAGGCCACTGAAATGGCCAATTAGGTACAGTCCCTCACTATGCAAGTCTGACGACCTGGGTGGATCCCTGGAACAGAGTCCTAAGTATGGTCTCATGACTTCCATATTTAAATGCATTATGGCATGCAACACCATCCCCCAAGTTAAAAAGAATGTAAGAAACTTATTGAAAGTTAAAAAAATAAGTCTAGGGGCTGGAGAGATGGCTCAGTGGTTAAGAGCA
>NC_022014.1:59927503-59929619 GCF_000317375.1 Microtus ochrogaster
TATTTAAAAAAAAATAAGTCTATGCAATGCAACCCATTATTCTAACAATGTGACTGGTGATTGGAAAGTTTAGAGCACAAAACACACCGCCTGCATGGGAACCGATGACTCACTCCAGACCCCAGTTACTGCTCCAGCCGGTGCTAGCTTTAGCTGTAGGCCTGGCAGAACCACGGTCCTGAGGAAGGACCCATGAGCCCAGGAACTGCTTACATCAGGTGAGCTTGGAGGCTCCCATGGGGGGCTGTCTGATTATTAGTTGATGGAGGGACCAGCCCACAAGGCATGGCACCATGCCCAAGGCAGGTGGTCCCGAGCTACACAAGGTTAGCTAAGCATAGTCAGCATGGGCCCCTCCAGGCTCCCTGCCTGAACGTCCCTCACTGACAGACTGTTACCTGTAAGATGAAGTAAGCCCTTTCCTTCCCTAAGTCGTTTTGACTCAGAATTGTCTTTGTGCTTGTGTGGTTCACTTTCTTTCTTTTTTTAAATTATTTATTTATTACACAGTGTTCGGTCTGCTGGCCAGAAGAGGGAGCCAGATCAAATTACAGATAGTCATGAGCCACCACCATATGGTTGTTGGGAATTGAACTCAGGACCTCTGGAAGAGCAGCCAGTGCTTTTAACCTCTGAGCCATCTCTCCAGCCCTAGTAGTTCACTTTCTGTTACACAATTCTGTTTGCACTTGAGCTCTCGTGCCCACAGAGAGCATGCCTGAAGTGGTTGCTAGGCACTAAGCCCTTAAACCACTGAGCAACCTTTCCAGCCCTGGCCTGTGCCTCCCCACAGCAACAGAGAAGCAAACCAGGCAGCGACCATCCAGGCCTGACCGCTGTTGGCTGCACACCTGTGGTGCAGTGGCTACAGTCCTGTGCTTTGCCTGTGGAAGGGGAAGGCGCAATCCTTGAAGAATCAGCCTACCAGTTGCTGTCTCTGCACACCCTTATGAAATTCTTACTTAGCTCCTAAATTTAGTACCTCAACTGCAACTAGCACTTAAAGGCAATTAAAAGTCAAGTGGCCCTTCCTCTGTAATTCATGTTCTTATCTAGGGTGCTTACATTTCATCACCTACATGAAAACAATCTGGATGCTTTAATCACCAGGAATCTGCTTCCATTAATATTTATAAACCAAATTATTAATGTTCCCATCAGGATTTAGTGACAATGCTTCTATTTGGTTCGTTTTTCTGAAAATGCTAACACGCAGCCCAGGGTGATCCTGAAACCCTGGTCCTCCTGCCTCTACAGTGTGTGCCACCATGCCTGGCCTTCGTTTGACTCTTGACAAGTTAATTTCATGACAGAAGCCATCCTCAGGTGCAACCAAACCACAAGCCATGAAAAGCAAACCTGAGCCTGTACACCAACTGCCTTGGGGACCTCTGCTTGTTTTCTGGCTTAGTTATAACCGGGGCAGAGGCTCACTGGTGAGCATTTCCCACAGGCCTGCTTTCCATTCCAGCCCCAATTCACGTGTTCATATGGAGTTAGGAGGACAACCTGCACAGGGTATCGAGGCAGAGGCAGGGAGAGCTCTGAGTTCAAGGCCAGCCTAGTTATACTGTGAGGTCAAGGACCGTCAGTGCTACAGTTACTGTCTCAAAACAAATCCAAACGCTGGCCTAACAGAAGTTGTCATGATATAAAGGGGACGTGACATTCAACAATCGTGTTAATTTGACCTCTCCCTTACTTTTGTCTTCCTGACGGGGGTCCACGTAGTCCAGGGCAGTCTCAAATTTAGGATTATCTTTCCTTAGCCTTAATAGTTGAAATTCCAGTCACATTGTATGACTATGTAAGTTCACACAGAGATCAGCGATGGCTAGAGGGGAACCTGTTTCCACCACAGCTGACTCCTGTGCCTCTTCCTAACATGGACGACCAAGGCTCTGTGTGCACGGGCTCTAGCATCAGACCAACTGACTTGTCCTAGCCCAACTGTGGAAACCACTCACCTATTATCAATTAACCCATAAAGATTTTCTATTTTTTATTTTTATTTTTTTGGTTTTTCGAGACAGGTTTCTCTGTGGCTTTGGAGCCTGTCCTGGAACTAGCTCTTGTAGACCAGGCTGGTCTCGAACTCACAGAGATCCGCCTGCCT
>NC_022014.1:59929719-59949182 GCF_000317375.1 Microtus ochrogaster
GCCTGTCCTGGAACTAGCTCTTGTAGACCAGGCTGGTCTCGAACTCACAGAGATCCGCCTGCCTCTGCCTCCCGAGTACTGGGATTAAAGGCATGTGCCACCGTCGCCCAGCAGATTTTCTATTTTTTAAGAAAATTTATTTACTGGGGTGAGGGTTTGAGACAGGGTCTCACTATGTAGCTCTGGGTGTTCGGGAATTCACTCTGCAGATGAAGCTGACCTTGAACCCATAGAGAGCTTTTGTTCCTGAGTGCTGGGATTACAGTCGTGTGTGTGTGTGTGTGTGTGTGTGTGTGTGTGTGTGTGTGCATGCGTGCGTGTGTGTGTGTGCGTGCGTGTGTAGTGTAGGTCCTGGCGCTTGTGTGGAGGGCAGAGAACAACTCAGTGAGGCTGGCTCTCCCCTGCTTGACATGGACTCCAGGGACTGAATCTGGTCAAGAGGCCTGCACAGCTCGCACTCCTATTTACGCACCGAGCTCTCTCACTGGCTCCAGTACAACGGTTTTTTAGGAGACTATTTCATTATTTGGGAATGAGATCCTAGAAATCGATTTTTGTCATATCCTTGTCATACAGCTCATCTGAGACATGACACTGGAAGAGGGAATTTCCCAGCCTCGAGCAGGGAGAAGGCTGGCAGCAGGTGAAGGACGGAGAAATGGCAGGAGGCAGCAGGTACCAGGCTGGCTGGGGGTCCTAAGGGCTCCTCCATGTGGCATGGTCTCTGCAGCCAGATACAGATGAGCTGGAACGGTTCTGACGGAGAAATACACTCTCTCTGGGTCGACTCTTCAAAGATGTCTGTTTCTTTTATTAACAGAAAAACCATTCTCCAAATGTATGATAAGAAATTATAGACTTTTATCAATACACAAATAAGTTTACTTAAAATCAGATCAATCCCATACTTAAAAAACTTCTATAATCTCCTTCCAGGGATGTCTACAACCGAGAGTTGGTTTGTGGGAACCCTGTAGCAGTGATGTGATGGCCCGGAAGTCACACTTCTCTTTAGACACCGAGGGATGATGGATGCAACCAAAACTTTCTTCCCTGGATTCACATAAAGAATTCCATCAAGCCAGGCATGGTGGCGCAACCTTTAATCCCAGCACCAGACGCAGGTGGATCTCTGTGAGTTTGAGGCTAACCTGGTCTACATATCCAGTTCCAGGACCAGGCTACATGGTGAGATGCTGTCCCAGAAAAACCAAAACAAATAAAAAAATAAAAATTAAAAGAGAGAACTCCATGAAGTGTCCATGAAGGAGAATTGCTCTGTCAGAAGAGCTCCAACACTTCGATGGAGTACAGTCCTCTGCTGCTCTTGTCCTGACTCAACTTCTGCAGCTCCCGAAAGCTCACTTCAATCTTGTTGAGCTCGGAATAGACAGAAATCTGAAGAAGACAAAGACCCAGAGTAACTTTACCATCACTCTACATACGACATACTGCTAACGGCTTTCCCAGGAACGTTTTTGTTTTTTGGACTGGAATGAATCAATGGCCTTACATATGTATCATTCCCTCTATCACAAGCCGAGTCCCATCTTGACATAACCAAATATTAAAGGTAAGGTATACGCATTATAGTTATATTTAACTAGTTTTTTTAAAAAACAAACAAGGTATTACTTGAGACAAGGCACAAGACAGGCCCCTTGGAACTCAGGACAGGAGAAGAGAACTACTCTCTAACACAGCGTTCTGACCAACACACTGTGCTCCCACCCAAACACATCACCCCACTCAGAATAAAATTAACCGGAAAGAATTAAATAAACACAAACCTGAGATTTCACAAATTTGTAAAGATTAAGCAAGAGTCGTTTTGCTTCTGGTATCATTAAGATAACAGTAAAATTAGCATCTAGAAGTAGGCATATCCAATCCATAATCTGGAGATAAATACAAAAAGATTAGTCCATTAATTCAAATTCATCACAAATCTTTTTTTTCCTTTTGGTTTTTTGAGACAGGGTCTTTCTGTGTAACAGCCCTGGATATCCTGGACCTCTCTGTTGTAGACCCCACCGTCCTCCAGCTCGGAGATTAGATTTCCACCTCCCAAGTGGTGGGATTAAAGGAGTGTGCTACCACTGCCAGGCTTTGTTTCATTCATTCACTCAATCATTCATTATTTTATTTATTCGTTTACTTACTCATTTGTTTATTTTGAATACAGTGTTTGTTTGTTTATTATGCATACAGTGCTCTGCCTAGAACAGGGCACCAGATCTCATTTACAGATGGCTGTGAGCCACAATTAAAGTGCTGGGAATTGAACTCTAGATCTCTGGAAGAACAGCCAGTGCTTTTAACTGCTGAGCCATCTCTCCTGAAAGAGGATTTCACTATGTAGCCCAGGCTGTCCTGGAATTCACCATATAGATCAGAGATCTGCCTGCCTCCCAAAGGCGCTGGGAATAAAGGTTATGTACCACCACTACGGTTAGAAAAACAAATCCTCATGGAAGTCTGAACATTCAGTTTAGAGATGGAGTAACTTCTATGAAGCATAAATATTTTCTTCCCGCTTTTATACTTTGTGAGGAACATCAGTCAGTGAGAGGAAGCCAGATGAGATCTAATCCCGCAGGCAGCACTAGCCATCTTATGCAGGAGGCTGTGTTCTCTGTTGTGGTGTCTCCCATCTGTACTCAGAGCACCTCAGTGGTGGAAGAAGACGACTGATGTGAGTTCCAGGCCAGGCTGGGCTATGCCAAGACCTTCTCACAAAAGACAAAAACAACACAGCCAGGCAGTGGTGGCAGCCTAGAGCACAAAAATTAAAATTTGCCTAGAAAAATTATACTGATGGCACGTGAAGCATCATCCTCCCTGAAGGACTCGACTGTTGGCAATTCCCAGAGTTGGTGAGGGATGCCTATTTATCCAGTGGAAAGTAGCTCCTGATCTAGAAGACGCCCTCATGCATGCTCATGAAGGAGCACTAACCAGACTCAGTGGGTCACACACAGCCCCACTAAATAAACCATGTGAAGGGCACGTCTCAGGAATAAAGGGCCTCATCAGAATAGGGAGAGAGAGGTAACAGGGAGAAAGACTGAAGTCACTGCATACATAACACATGAACTGTCAAATAAGAAACAAAAAAAGACACTAAAACAGTAGCAAGGCAAACAACAGAAACTAACTCAATACACAAAGACATGTTTATAAACACCTCCCCGCAAACAGGCACTACAATAGAAAGATGGATAAAGAACCTAAGTAAATATCGTCTCACAAAAAAGAATAAAGAAAAACTACTTCCCCCCTCTATTGTCAAGAAACACAATACAATCCAGGGCAACACTGTTCCTATCTGATTAGCAAGGCTGAGAAGTTGGACAATAGCAGGTGTGGGCAGAGTGTGGGAACTACGGGGCAGTCCCAGCCACAACTCTTTGGGAAGGTAATCTGGCGTTCTGAAAACTGAAAACACATGCCTGCTTCCCTTAGTGTTTCTCTTGTGGGAATACACCTACAAGGAAAGCCATGAGAAGACTAACACCTAAAGCTTGTTTATGTTGCAGAACGTGCAAGCAATGCACCAAGGGGGGATGAGAAAAGAAGGATATACCAGGCCAAGATAAGTCTGCAACATAGCACTGAGACAAAGAATGAATTAACTTGCAGAATGTCACACACACTAAAGGTCTTGTGTCACAAAGACAAAAATCAAAGACAAAAAGAATGTGTCTAGAATCAGTATTTCTAGACACAAAAGATACTTTTCTGAGTTTTTGTTCGTTCGTTTTTTTGTGACAGGTTTTTTTCTGGCTGTGTTGGATCTCACTATATAATGCAGTTTGGCCTCAAATTCAGAGATCTGCCTGTCTCTGCCCCCCAAGTACTGGGATCAGAGGTGTGCACCACCAATGCCCAGTTCACAAGAGAAACTTTTAATGTTGGTTATCTCTAAGAGAGGTTGGAGGAGAGAGGTACAAAGTTTACCTTTTTTCCCCTTGCTTTTTGAGACAGGTTCTATGAGAACTCATTATGTAGACCAGACTAATCTTGAACGCCCAGAGACCCACCTACTCTGGCTTTTGAGTATTAGGATTAAAGGTATGTGCCACCACACCTGGTCCCAAAGTTTACTTTTGAAACCTTTTTGATACTGTAGAAACGTTCCCCTACAAAGATGACTTTGGGATTCTGTAATCTGTAATTATGAATCTAGAAATCCATCTATTGAACAGAGAAGCCCTCTGCAATCCAGTGATGTGCACAAGGGAGGAGGCGGCGTCTTCCCATCTTGGTTACAGAACTACACGGCTGACACTGTATGCCAAGGTTTCTGTACAAAGGCAAAAGTTATCTTACCTGGCTCAGTGTTGGAGGGCTTACTCCAGGAAGAGTCATGGTGGCATTGCCACTACACTTCAGATAGAGGAAATACAAATATTGGAGAAATAGCTGTGGGAGGGAAAACAGGAGCACAACTTACCAATCCGGTAGAAAACGTTCTTTACAAATAAACCCAGCAGATAGCAGAAAAAAGTTTACAATGCTGTTCAATTAAATTACGTATCAAACAAATGTGACAGGTTCTGGGGGACAGAATGAGTAAAATGGAGTCCCTGTCACCACTGAGAGTTAGGACAGGAGGGTAATGAGCTCAGACCAGTAAAAAACAGATCAGAAAAGAGAACTTTTCTCTTCTTTTTTTCAGTTATTTTAAGAGTCCTTTCAATGACAACCTAAGATGGTTTAAGCTTGTTTCCAGCAGGGCAGACCTTGGAGCAAGGTCTCTCACCCCCAATCACCCTGGTTTCTGGAGCAATTCTCATCACATGTGGGGCTCTCTCTTATGCATATGAAAGTATCCCACAGATTAGAATGGCCTACCAGTTGCTCAGAATTAGGCAGCACAATTTAGACCAGAAATAAAATGTACAGTCATGCAGAACACTCACCGTGATGTGCTTTGCGGGGATGTCCTTCAGGTGCGGCAGGAGGAAGGTCTCACTGTACGCTGAATGGAGAACTGCATTTCTACTCAGGACTAAAGGAAAACACTCAAGAAAGAAAAGGACTGCTACGAGTCGTCACTTCCTGGAGATCTAATCACCAATACTCTTCTTTTTTAATGATTTATTTTTATGTGCATGGTGTTCTGCCTGCATGTGTGTCTATGTGAGGGCTGTTTAACTTCCTGGAACTAGAGTTACAGTTGTGAGTTGCTATGTGGGTGCTGGGAATTGAACCCGGGTACCCTGGAGGAGCAGTCACTGCTCTTAACCACTGGGCCATCTCTCTAGCTAGTATTTTATCTTCTTCTTCTTCTTCTTTTTTTTTTTTTTTTTTTTTTTTTTTTTTTTTTTTTCGAGACACGGTTTCTCCGTAGCTTTTTGGTTCCTGTCCTGGAACTAGCTCTTGTAGACCAGTCTGGCCTCGAACTCACAGAGATCTGCCTGCCTCTGCCTCCCGAGTGCTGGGATTAAAGGCGTGCGCCACCACCGCCCGGCGTATTTTATCTTCTTAATTAAGAAAACAGAAGAAGGGCTGGAGAGATGGCTCAGAGGTTATGAGCATTGCCTCCTCTTCCAAAGGTCCTGAGTTCAATTCTCAGCAACCACATGGTGGCTCACCCATCTGTAATGGGGTTTGGTGCCTCTTCTGGCCTGCAGCATACACACAGACAGAGTATTGTATACATAACAAATAAATAAATATTTAAAAAAAAAAACAGAAGAAAAGCAAAAAAGAAAGAAAACAGGCAAGTGAAACATGGTGGCACGCACCTGCGATCTTGGCACTCCAGAAGGAGAGAAAGGAGGATGCCAAGGCTATGTGAGCCACACTGCAAAACAAAATTAAACCAAATTAAATGACAAAAGACCCCTCAAAGAAAACAGACCTCAATGGTGACGGAAGGTAGCTTGGAGGTAGAGTTTGACAAGTATGCATAAGACCATGGGAGTCATCCACTCCAACACACACACACGATTAATGGAGCAGGGGAGAGAGAGAAGAAAATGGGTTTAATAAATTAGTTGAAAGCAGCATCGAATTTAATCCATTTCAAGCAGACATTGAAAAAAGCCAGGGGAAAAAACTGAATCATGCCTTAGTTACTGTTTAGCATATAACTATATCCCTGACAGCAGAGCATCGGAACCACCTGGAAGGATACAGCAGAGCCGCTCGCTTTGGGGCCACAGGACATGAGGTCACGGGGAAAGAGACGGTCTCCTTTGCTTCATCTTCAGGCTTTTTATTTAACTGCTGACTGTCTTTACTGCAGCTACTGTCTTCGGGACTGAAGCCATTTTGAACAATTTCAGTTTGCTCTTCCATTTCCTTTTGCTCATCTTGTATGGTATCACTATAATCAAAAACTGACTCCATATTGATATTAATGTCTCGAAGACAGTCATCACCAATGCTACGATGTTAATTAAAAGCAAGAGGTTAATTCTTCTCATTATTTGAACCTCTGAAAGTTTATTTTCTAAGAATTCAACATTTTAGAAGTCAAATAAGTCACAGATTCCAATGATATCATGGGAATGAGACCACAGATTCTAACTTACCTCAAGAAAAGTTTTAAGCAAGCGCAGGTGGTCGACTCAGGGATGTCAGGGAACTGTTGCAGACACAGCTGTAACATCTGCACATCTGTGTGCTCTAGAGCAATCTCCATCAGGCCAGGGCACAAGCTGAGATCAAAAATAAGACAATTACTATAATTTAAAAAAATCATTAAAAAAATTAAAACTACAGTTCTAGGACAGTCACAGGCTACATAGAGAAACCCTGTCCTGAAAACCAAAATCCAACCAACCAAAACAACACACACACAACACACAACAAGACTAAACAAAAGAACAAAAATTATTTTAATTTTTTGTTTGCTTGTTTGTTTTTTGAGGGTTTCTCTGTGTAGCCCTGGCTGTCCTATAACTAGCTCTGTAGTCTAGGCTAGCTTCAAACTCACAGAAATCTATCTGCCTCGGCCTCCAAAATTCTGGGATTAAAGACGTGTGCCACGACCAACTGACTAAATAATTTTATTTATTTATTTATTTATTTATTTATTTATTTATTTATTTATTTATTTTTTCGAGACAGGGTTTCTCTGTGGCTTTGGAGCCTGTCCTGGAACTAGCTCTTGTAGACCAGGCTGGCCTCAAACTCCCAGAGATCCGCCTGCCTCTGCCTCCCAAGTGCTGGGATTAAAGGCGTGCGCCACCACCGCCCGGCTCTTAAATAATTTATTTTATGAGTGTTTTGCCTGCATGTAAGTCTGTGACCACAGCTGGGTGGCGGTGGTGGTGCTTGCCTTTAATCCCAGCACTTGGGAGGCAAAGACTGGTGGATCTCAGTGTATTTGAGACCAGCCTGGTCTACAAAAGCAAGTTCCAGGCCTGCCAAGACTGTTACACAGAGAAACCCTGTCTTGAACAACCAAAACAGTGTGACCACATGTATGACTGCTGTCTATAAAAGTCAGAAGAGGGTACTGGATCCAAGGTACAGGAGTTACAGATGGTCGAGCCACCAAGTGGGTGCTGGGAAAATAAACCCAGGTCCTTTTAAAGTAGAGGCTGGTCTCAAACTCATCCTCTCCCTGCCGTGACCCACCAAGTGTCTCACAGGCATACACCATCACCACTGTCTTAGTTTCCCCAGCTGCTGCGGGAACCTATGTGATTCTCAGGCTGCTGAAACTTTTTAAGGCTACAATGTGGAAGAGTTTGGTATCTGGGGTTCAAGAGACAGTTAAGTGCTGAAAGGAGCTCGAGAGGCCATTCAGGTGGGACCCTAAAAACAGCAAAGCTGAGAGAAGTGCAGACAGTGGAACAAGAGATGTTTGAGGAACTGGGCTATAGGCCATTTGTGTGGGAGTCTGACCAAGAATCTGGCTTCATTCTGTCTGCATCCTGAGAACATACATGAAGTTGAACTGAGCAATAGCAGACTAGTTTGTTTCATAGAGGAAATTTCAAAAGTGATCATTTAGTTTGCTACTGAGAAACAACTTAAAACTATTAAAGAGATCAACACTCTTAACAAGAAACCTTTTGTGCTATACTGGACAATAGGAAAGCTGTCAAGGGCAAAACTCCATCCCTCAGAAGATCTATCTAGTGAATATATACAGGTTCATTTAAAGAAAGTCTAAGAGGAGTCCTTGCTCCTCGAACGCAACTGCCTAGCAAAATGTTTCCAAGGAGCCAGCAAAAAGAAGCTGATGTAGCTGTGATTCAAGCCACACCTTGAGCTTATAGCAAAGTCAGCAGTATTAATATACAATAATGGCTTTGAGGGTAAAGATGTGAAAACTGAGACCAGGCAATGTGTGACAGGATTGGAGTCCCTGTAAAGAGGATCCACACACCCACCGTGGGAAGCTGTGAAAGTCCAGTCTATGTGGTGCAGCTGACTTCATTACGACAGGACTAAAGGCAATGAAGATGACTACCACACCTCAGTGGCAATCTCTCTGGTTGTATATGTGCGTGCAGTGTGAATTCATACACGTTCACTTATGAGTGTGTATCATGTAAGTGTATGCTTGTGTCTGTGGAGGCCCTAGAGTAATGCTGAGTGGCTTCCTCCATCACTCTTCGCCCAACAAGCAGGGTCTCCCACTGAAGGTAGAGTCGGAAGTTTTGACTAGTCTTATCTTCAACTCTCAAGCACTGGGATTTATGTGGGCTGCCATATCCCACCATACCTTTTTGGTTTTTCAAGACAGGGTTTCTCTATATAACAGTCCTAGCTGTCCTGAAACTGGCCTGTAGTAATCAGAGCGGTGGGCTGTGTCCCGCCACCCAGTTAGCTTTACCCGAGATAATTACACGGACACTGTATTCATTTAAACACTGCTTGGCTCTTTAGCTTTAGCCCTTTTCTCGGCTAACTCTCGCTCCTGGACTAACCCATTTCCAATCATGTGTGTCGCACCCCAAGGTGCGCTTACCAGGAAGATTCTAGCCTACGTCCATCCTGGGTCGGAGCTTCATCGCGTGTGCCTCAGAGAGCAGAGCTCTCGCCTCTGCCCGCGAGAGTGGAGCATCGTGTCTCTCTGATGCGTCTGCCCCTGAGAGGAGAGCTGTCGAGTCTCTGAGCTTACTTCCTCTTCCTCCCAGCGTCTGCTCCTCCCACCTATGTTCTAACCTATCAGGTCAAGCAGCTTCTTTATTTAATCAACCAATGACCTTCCTCCATCACTGGCCCTTATAGACCAGGCTGGCCTCAAACTCAGAGATGCCTCCTCTGCCTCCTGAGTGCTGGGATTAAAGGCGTGCGCCACCACTGCCCAGCCCCCACTATACTTTTATGTGGGTTCTAGGAGGTCGAATTCCAGTCCTCACATTTTACTCAGTGAGCCACCTCCTTGGGAACTACTTTCACATAAAAATGTCACAAGTACAAAGAACAAGTTCAAAAGAATGCCGAATATGAGGTGGGGACACACACATACCTGTAGGAAAGCACACGCGTTTGGATGAGCTGCACCAGACAGTTCCGGGGGTAAAACGATGGCTCTGTTTTACACCTTTCCAGAAGTCCTGCTACTATATCTCCAATTACAGTATGAAAGTCAGGTGTTGATTTAGCCAAAAATTTACGTAGTTCGACTTCAATATGTTTTTCTGAACCTTTCTGAAAGGGCAAAATTAAAGAATTTAGTCTGATACATTACGAAATGTCACTCTGAACTTAAAAAACAAACAAACAAACAAAAAAAACCCAAAAAAGCAAAAAACAAAACTTGCCAGCACAACATTCTTTCAAAATATGAATATCCATGCAATCCACTGAAACAAGGTGACTTGTTTTACAACACACACACACACAGTATGGGAAGTCCTGTATATGTGTTGCTTTTATTGGTTAATGAATAAAGAAGCTGCTTGGGCCTGTGATAGGACAGAGTAGAGCAGGCCTGTGAAACAAGTGCCTTTACCACTGAGCCATCTCAGCAGCCTGACTTCTAATTTTCTTTTTTTAAATTTACCTTTATTATTGATAAAAGCTGTTTGGCTCCTGGAACTTCTGGCTGTAAATTTATTTCAATATTTTTTTTCCTTAGCTGTAAGAAAATAAATCCATTTTAGGCTTTCAAAAAAATGTAAAAGACACATAAAAAATTTAGAGGACTATACAACAAATTAGTATACTTGTTATGATCATACACTTCAAAATACTTATGTTAAGGATTTATTCTAAAAGAAATTTTAGTTAGCTTTAATTTTTTGACATGAGTCTCTCTATATAGTCCTGGCTGTCCTGAAACTCACCATGTAGACAAGGCTGGCCTCAAACTCAAAGACATCAACCCGTCTCTGCCTCCTGTGTGCTGGAATTAAATTTATGAGACACCATGCCCAGCTATTTCTATTTTTTTGTGCATGGGTGTTTTGGCTGCATGTATGCAAGCGTACCATGCAAATGCCTGGTACCCATGGAGGCCAGAAGAGGAAGTTAGATCCCCTGTACTGGAGTTATAGATGGCTTTGAGCTACCACATGAATGCTGGGAACAAACCTTGGTCTTTTATTTTAAGAGCAGGCAGAACTCTTAACTACCGAGTCACCTCTGCAGCTCCAAGACTTTCCTTTTCAGTGTATGTCAGCATGTGCTTCAGTGTATGTGTATGTAAACGGAGGTGCCTGAGTTAGCTACAAAAAGTCACTGGGTCTCCTGGAGCTGGGGTTAAAGGCAGCTGTGAGCTGTCTTTTATGAGTGCTGGGACCCAAACTTAAGTCCTTTGCAAGAGCTACAAGCATTCTTTACTACTGAACCATCTCTCTGCCCCAACCACATACTAAAAAAAATGCTTAATGATAAATAAAATGCTTTTATTACAACTTTGAAATGAGATAAAGACTTTTTTTTAAATTTTAGGTGGGTCTGCAACTCATTATGAAGCCCAGACTATCCTCAAACTTCTAATCCTCCCTACTTGGCCTCCTAAGTATTGAAATCAGAGGCACAAGCCACCACACTCAGCTTTGATAAACCTCTCTACTCAGAAGGGCATTACTACTAATTGAAAACTGGCCTAGTTTCCTACCTGGGACTTAGTTTATTAACACACATATCTTTAAATAGTAACACACACTGGAGCTGGAGAGATAGCTCAGTATAACCACTGAGAACATTTCTGCACTTGCAGAGGACCTGAGTTTGGTTCTCAGCACCCACATGGAGTTCAACACCATCTGTAACTCCAGTTCTAGGGAATCTGACTCTCTCATCCTTGGCTGGTTCCTGCATGTATCTAAAGCACATATATATGTGGGCACATAAACATAAATACATAATTAAAAACAATTAGCTGAGTGGTGGTGGTGCATGCTGTTAATCTTAGCACTCAGGAGACAGAGGCAGGTGGATCTCTGTGAGTTCAAGGCCAACCTGGTCTACAGAGTGAGTTCTAGAACATCCAGGGCTATACATAGAAACCCTGTCTTGAAAAAACAAAACCGAATCAAAACAAAAAACACTAACTAAATCTAATTAACAGCTAGATTTACAAGTATTAGATAAAGGTTTTAAATTCTGTTGAAGCTTTCTGCCAGCACTTGGGAGTCAGAGGCAGATGGATCTCTGTGAGTTCGAGCCTGGTCTACAAGAGCTAGTTCCAGGACAGGTTCCAAAGCTACAGAGAAATCCTGTCTCGAAAAAAAACCAAAAACAAACAAAACAAAACAAAACAAAAAAAGAGGTAAACAAACATGAAGGGTTAAGGCAGTGCCAGCTCTTCCTGTTTAATTTTACAATGCCACCAACATTACTCAGCCAACTACTGAACTTACAGTTTTTGACTGCTCTGTACTGTAGGACTCAGGTTCATATCCTGAACACGTTACCCAGTTTACAAAATGGGGCATGGAATGACTGTCTGCAGAAAGACAAAACATAAATTATTGGACTATTCTGACTTAACACCATCAAATTAAAGGACAACAACAAAAGAAAACAATTTAAATTTATACACAATTTAAGATAGGCTTCAAACTAGGCAGTAGTGTGCATACCTTTAATCTCAGCATTTGGGAGGCAGAGGCAGGTGGTTCTTTGTGAGTCTGAGGTCAGCCTGGTCAACACAGTGAATTCCAGGTAGGCCAGAGATACACAGAGGAACCCTGTCTAGAAAAACCCAAAGAAAAGAAAAAAGAAACCAGGAACTAATAAATTTTCTGTGTCAATAAAAAGAGTAGAGAGGTTCCAACCTGACTCTTGAGTATGCTTGAGCTTTCCGAGAGCGCCTGCCAGAGAGGACACTTCACACTTGTATGGAATCACAGTTAGACATTTTCCGTGCAACATAAATAATGCTTCCCCGTGATACCAGAGCTGAAAAAAAAAGTTTTATAAAGTCAGCACGCGCGCGCGCGCGCACACACACACACACACACACACACACACACACACACACACACACACACACACATATATCCATCCATCCATCCATCCATCCCCCGGAGATCTGACTCAACCTTATTTTACTAGCACGTATTCACTGTACCAAATGATGGGTTTCATTATATTTCACATACACTCAAAATCACTTGCCCTGGACCCTTGTTTACTGTCTCATCCGCTCTCCTGCTCCCCAATCTCTCTCTTCTTTCCATCGTCTCTGCTAAATTCTCATGTCTTATACGCAGCTAAGTCAAAATTCAGCCATGAGAGAAAATTCTGATTTTTAAAAACCTTCCATCTACTTTCCCTACAAATGACATGTCATTCTTCTCTATGAACCAAGTTCCACAATGTAATATACAGCACCGTCTTCATCCAGTCACTGTGGACTCATGCGCTGACTTTTTGTTGTTTTGAGACAGCATTTCTTTGTGCATCCCTGGCTGTCCTGGAACTCACTCTGTATGTAGGCCCAGGCTGGCCTCAAACTCACACAGATTCTCCTGTCTCTGCCTCCTGAGTGCTGGGATTAAGTGTCTCTGCTTCCTGAATGCTGGGATTAAAAGTGTGCACCACCACTGTCCTGCAAAATTTTAATTCTTTACGTAGTTCCATGGTAACATTTAAAGGTCAATTTATTAGGAATAGCAATACCTTAGGTTATAGTTTAATACACAAAAATAAAAAGCAAAAATGAAAGCAGAGCTAAAAACCAAACTGTTCTCCTCTGACCTAAAATTAGGTATAATTTAGTGCTTTGAAATTCCAGTAACGGTGGCACATGCCTTTAATCCCAGCCTTTGGGAGGCAGAGGCAGTCGGATTTCAGAGTTCAAGGCCAGGCCAGCCTGGTCTACAGGGCAAGTTCCAGCAGTCCTACAGAGAAACCTCCAAAAAGCCAACAAACCAACAAAACCAAAACAAATGAAAGTCATAAGTATATAGAAAATGTTGAAACAAAACCTCAACCAAATGTAATTTCTTAAGTAAAAAAATAAATTATAAGTCAGGTGGTGGTGGTGCACATCTTTAATTCCAGCACTTGGCAGGCAGACAGGCAGCTTTCTATGAGTTGGAGGCCAGCCTGGTCTACAAAGTGAGTTATGGGATAGCCAGGTCTGTTACACAGAAAAACTGTGTCTTGAAAAACCAAAAAGTAATTCTTGTTTTCCTCAGAAGATACTCAATAAAAATCCAAATAATTAACAGCATGATGGCAATATATAACTCCAGCTCTTAGGAGGCCAAGACAGGAGGACTGTAACTCTGAGGCCACTCTGGGCTACAGAGTAACCCACACCCAAACCTGAACAAAACAACAAAATCAAAACCAAAATCAACCAAGAAAAAATAAAAATATCAAACTTACTTGCCCACTGGTTCCTTGTGGCAGCTCTTTTGATGTCTGTAATGTTTGAAACTTTATGTTCCATATGGAGAGGCATTCTATAATGTAAGATACAAAAGTTCAGAAACACATGATATTATGGCGTGAAGGACAGAGGCAGAGGTGCATACACAAGTTTGCTTCATGTATAAAAGTGAGTGACTGCCACAGGAATTCAAGCAAGTGAGGCACAGGGTAGGTAGAAAGAAGAGCGGAAGAGCCCTAGAAGGTCACAATAGCAGATCTCAGTCTGTAATTAAAACAACATTCAAAGAAAGAATTCCACCAATTACAAATCAGCACCAAACTCTCAGACCAGAGAAGAAATGTGTCCTCGCCCTCTATTAAGTCAGTATTACCCTGGGAATAAAGGCAAAGCTCACACACACATGCAGAGATGCAGTAATAAAAAACTTAGCAGAGCTGAAGGGATAAAAGTGACATATAGAGCCAGGCGGTGGTGGCGCACGCCTTTAATCCCAGCACTCAGGAGGCAGAGGCAGGCGGATCTCTGTGAGCTCGAGGCCAACCTGGTCTACAAGAGCTAGTTCCAGGACAGGCTCCAAAAGCAACAGAGAAACCCTGTCTCGAAAAACAAAACAAAAAAGAATGACGTAGCCGGGCGGTGGTGGCGCACGCCTTTAATCCCAGCACTCGGGAGGCAGAGGCAGGTGGATCTCTGTGAGTTCGAGACCAGCCTGGTCTACAGAGCTAGTTCCAGGACAGGCTCCAAAGCCACAGAGAAACCCTGTCTTGAAAAACCAAAAAAAAAAACAAAAAAACAAAAAAAACAAAAAAACAAAACAAAAAAAAGAATGCCATATAGAACCAGCTGTGTTTCTACAGCCTAGAAAGGAAAATTGGAAAGGAAATAATCATTTTATTAGCATCTAAAGGAATAATTTAACCAAGGAAGGAATGACTGAAGGTATAGTATAAATTATGAAATTCTGCTAGCAAAAATTAAGGAGTTCATGAACTGAAAGATGGCATTGGGCACAGTGGCACACAACCACAATTCCAGCACTTGGGAAGCTGGAATAGGAGGATCCTGAGATCAAGGCCAGCCTGGGCTGCATAGAAAGATTCTACTGAAAAAAAAAAAAAAAAAAAAAAAAAAAAAGAAAGATGATGGAGACTGGAGGCTAAAAGCTAAGTTTGGATTCTTAGGTGACTTCAGTTACCTTTAGAAGCTGGAAGCGGAGGTCCCAGGACTGCTACGTGGTCTTGATCCAGGATGGTGATGGTAGTACCATTTCGAGCACCACCAGACACAACTGCCTTGAGCATCAATGCTCTACCTAACCTCTGATTGTTTTCGGCATCGTTTGAATATAATGGTATCAAGGTTTCATATGCACACCCATCGGAGCCTGTTGGAAAGCAAGTATTTATTGTTTAGTAATGGAGAAAGGACAGTTTGTATCTACTGTAGTTAAATTATTAGGGTGTTTATAAGACTACAAATTATAAATAACTCAGAACTTCCAACAATCATATCACGCTATGCTTTCTCTCAACAAATTTATTAAATTTTTTGTGAGTGGGGTCAGTAAAATGGTTTGCAATATAAAGGCACTTGCCACTAAACCTGACAACCTGAGTGGGACGGAGCCCTATGATGGAAGCGAACTGTCTTCAAGTAGTTCTCTGACTCAAAATGGGAGTCGAGGACCATGCATACAAGAACACACATTACATCATGCTGAATCATGTGCATGGGTGGGGGGAAACACGCTGGAGTGTAATTCAACTGGTCAGAATGTTTGCCTAACATGTACAAGGCCTTGAGTTCAATACCTGGCAGCATAGAAACATGGTTACACACCTCTGCAATCCCAACACCTGGACGCCAGAGGCAGGAGGATCACAGGGACCAGCCTTAGCTACATGTGACCTTTCTTTCTATAGGTATTGTATTATTTGTTGTTGTCCATGGTAAACCTAACAAAGTCATATGAAATGGCAGAAGAATCTGTAATGTACACAACCCTCTCACAGCCTTCCATGACTACCTCTGTTATTAAAGAAAACTTACGGGGCTGGAGAGCTGGCTCAGAGGTTAAGAGCAGTGCCTGCTCTTCCAAAGGTCCTGAGTTCAATTCCCGGCAACCACATGGTGGCTCACAACCATCTGTAATGAGGTCTGGTGCCCTCTTCTGGCCAGCAGGCATACACACAGACAGAACATTGTATACATAATAAATAAATAAATAATAATAATAATAAAAAAAAAAGAAAACTTACTCAACGACACCAGGGAGATGAATTTCCCATCCACACGTGCAGTAAAATTTTGTTTAATAAATTTTTCTTCTTTTCCAAGTAAGAGTGTGTATTTGCTTAAGCCATGTGATTTGCACAATTGTACGTAAGCAAAATAATTCCCATGCTGCAAGAAAAAAGTTGTTTTGTAAATATTCCCAGTCCAACTAACTACAGTTAAATGTCAAAATGACAAGTTATTGCTCCATTCTAATTACTTCAATAAATACTTAAAAGCTTCTTGCCCAGGCTGGGTGTGGTGGTATGAACCTGTAATCCCAGCACTTGGGAGGCAAAGACAAGAAAAATGCAATAAAGTCCAGGCTAGCTTGGTCTACACAGTGAGTTCCCGGCTATTGAAGACTGCAGAGATGCTATGCTTGGTAAGCAATAGCTGTACCATTGAGCTATATATGCACCCCTTGTCCTTTGAGACAGTGTCTCACTATGTAACCCATGCTAACCTCAAACTCTTCATCCTCCTGCATCAAGTTCCAGAGTTCTGGGATTACAGGCAGGCACCACCACTACCCAGCTTCATTCACATGGGGCTTTTATACCATAAAGTTAATGGAATTAATTTGCTAAAAAATGTTGGTTTAATCAGGGATACAGATAGTTGTAACTAGCACTTTTATGGTCACAAAAGAAATAACCTTCTAAAATAGTAAAATTGCACTTTAGTTTGGAAAATAACACAGGTGACTTTAAAAATGTAACAAAGACCAGAAATTAAAGATGCCACTTACTTTTTCAGTAATAAAAATTAAGACAGGTTGCTTAAATACCATGAAAAACTCTGACCACCTTTTAAAAAGAAAGAAAAATTAGAAAACACAAAATCAGTTGAGAAATGTTATTTACCAGTTAAACTTAAATAACTATTATGGTGTTTTTGGAGCCAGGACAACAGAGAACCCCTACTTTAGTAGTTAAGAGTTGTCACTTGTCAAATGCAGTTCTGGAGATAATGGATGTTGTTACACTTCCCAGACAATTATGAAAACCGAGTCCTCCATCCCGCTTTCGTCAGAATTACTTTGGGCACTAGTATTCTTAGGATAACATTGGAATCTTACCTGCCTTTTGCAAGCAACAGAGAATAAGCCACAGGGAAGCTAAAAGACCCATGACCAGAACAGCATTGCCAGCTTGTGTCAAAGTGGTGACTTGAACCCAAAGGTCACCCACTCCTGAACAGCTGCTCACACCTTAGAGGAATGCACGGGTCCACTTGCTCACTTGCTCAGCACCGTCTTGGCTTTCAGGAATTTAGCTTCTATCAGGTAGATCCACAGGTTAAATGAACAGGGAATGTGACGGAGTGATGAGCAAGGGTGAGGTGGGGAGTCCAGGACTGTCTGACCACCACACAAAAGAGCTACTTATTCACCATCAGTCCAGAGCCTATGCAAGCAGAGGCCTGCAAGCACCACCATCACCTCTTGCTACCAAGGAATGGTCTCTTCAGGCGAAAGGGCCGTGACTCAGCAGCTGGGCAATATGACAGAACCAAAGAGCTTGTTCTTTTGGTTTTATCCATTTAATGTGGAAATAGCTGACCATCCAGGTCTCTGACATTTGATGGGATTATGGTTGGTTCCACATCATCTATGACCTCACAGGTTCACAGGCTCTTGGAGCCTTTGCTGATTTTCTCCTAAATGTTGTTTTTGCTTTGTTTTACTTTTTCTTTATTTCTTTTTGAGACAGGGTATCTCTGTGTAACAACAGTCCTGGCTGTCCTGGAACTTGCTTTGTAGACCAGGCTGGCCTCAAACTCAGAGATCTACTTGCCTCTGCTTCCTGAGTGCTGAAATTAAAGGCCTGTGTCACCACTGCCCAGTTTCTTTTCTTTTTTTAAATATTTATTTATTATGTATGCTGTGTTCTGCCTGCATATCAGAAGAGGGTACTAAATCTCGTTAAAGAAGGTTGTGAGTCACCATGTAAGGTTGCTGCGAATTGAACTCAGGACTTCTCGAAGTGCAGTCTGTGCTCTTAACCTCTGAGCCCTGCTTTGTTTTGTTTTTAAAGCAAGGGTTTCACTATGTAGCTGCTGCTGCCCTAGAGCCTTTTATGCAGACCAGCCTGGCCTCAAACTCAGAGCTCTGATTGCCCTTTTCTCCCTAGGACCATGCCCAACAGTAAGTGGGACTTACTTAGGATAGTTTTGTCTTGGTTTTCCAGGGACTAATGCTAGCTTCAGATATGCTAGGCAGGGATACATCACTGAATTATATCACAGCTTTTTATGTTTCTAAGCAAAACCACATTTAAACATAGTAAAGAATGCAGTGAAGCAATGCAGAGCCCGTTCTCTACTGGTGGAAATTCATACACAAGCTCTGGAACTTACCTGATCACCTCCTCATCAGGAATGACAGCTTCAATGTTCTGCTGAGGCTCTGCAAGCAAGGCCTCTAGCCCACGAACAGCACCTCTTCGGAACAGCACCAGTGGTTCTGTCCTCTGTACTGAGTGGATCCTATGGACCTCGGCCGACAGCTGGAAAGAGTGTTTGAGTATTTAGAAAGCGTCTAGCCATGTCGTCCGGGCTGACCTTGGACTCCTGATTGTAGCCTCTCAAGTGACATTATATGACATTACCAGCATGTGCCATCACACCTGACCTAAAAGACGTCTTAAGAGACTTATTTATGGAGGGCACACCTTTAATTCCAGCACCTGTGAGGCAGAGGCAAGGCCAGTCTTACATAGTTAAGGGGGGGGGGCGAGACGGGGACACGGGACACTATAGACATAGGTAGAGACAGACTGACACGTACACCAATCTGGCCTCAAACTCAGATCCACCTGCCTTTGCACCATGAGTTATGGATTAAAGGTGTGTGCCACCACTGCCCAGCAAGATTTATTATCTTTAACAGTTTACCACCACCCCGTGTCTGTCCCACTTTTAATACTGTAAATTGAACCTAGGCCTTGGATAGGCTAGGTAAGTATTACACCACTGAGCTAACCCCCAGCCCCACAGCAGTGAAAAGACAAATCAAAAAATCATCTGTTGAGATGATAGGTAAGACTCTGGCTGCCAAGCCTAACAAAGGGTGAGAGAGATAGCTAACCTCTTCACATTGTTAGGAAATGACACAGAAGTTTCAAGAGTCTATGTGACAACACTGCTGGACTTGAATTGGTTTCACTCAGAGTTCTAAAACTTATCAGTTACATATAACTAACTTTTAGTTTATGTTCATTGGCATTTTGCCTGCATGTATGTCTGTGTGAGGATGTCAGAAGCCCTGAAACTAGTATTACAGACAGCTGTGAGTTGCCATGTAAGTGCTGGAATTTTTTTAAAAAATATTTATTTATTTATTTAGTATACAATATTCTGTCTGTCTGCATGTATGCTGGCGTGAGGATGTCAGAAGCCCTGAAACTAGTATTACAGA